>NC_138776.1:94161988-94721883 GCF_965119305.1 Pelophylax lessonae
AATCCACGGGATAGGCGGCCGTGAATGCTGATGAGCACCTGCGATCGTTCCCCACTGACAGAGAAGAACGGTCAGATGTTGTAAACACAGCCGACCGTTCTTCTCCCTGGAATGATCACAGAGACATGTGATCCTTCTATATAGGAACACAGGTTTCTATGGTCATTTCAGAAGCCACGCCCCCCCAAAGTTAGAATCACTCCCCTAGGCTCACATTTAACCCTTTGATCACCCTGGTGTTAACCCCTTCACTGCCAGTGTCATTATTACAGTAACAGTGCATATGTATAGCACTGATTACTGCAGTAATGTCACTGGTATCCCCAAAAGTGTCAAAAATGTCAGTTAGGGGTCTGATTTGTCCGCCACAATGTTGCAGTCCCGCAAAATATTGCAGATCGCCGCCATTACTAGTAAAAATAAATAAATAAAAATGACATAAATCTTTCCCCTAGTTAGTAGACGCTATAACTTTTGCGCAAACCAATCAACATACGCTTATTGCCATTTTCTTTTACCAAAAATATGTAGCAGAAAACCAATTGCCCTAAAATGATCAAAAATTGATATTTTTACATTCTTTTTTGGTAATGTTTTATAGCAGAATGTGAAAAATATTGTTTTATTTTTTCAGAATTGTTGATCTTTTTTGTGTATAGCACAAAAAAAAAAAAAAAAAAAAAAAAAAAAAAAAAAAAAAAAAAAAAAAAAATCGCACAGGTGATCAAATACCACCCAAAGAAAGCTCTATTTGTGGGAAAAAAAAGACATAAATTTTATTTGCCCAGACCACATGTGATGTCTGTGTGATGTGATTTCAGCCATACAAACTGTAAGGCTGAAATTGCATCGCATTTGAACCAAAATGGTGCAGGTCCCTATTTTTGGTCCACACTGGAATCGGATCGCATTAATGTTCACACCTATGCGATCTGATTCCTGCACCATTTCACAGTTCGCACTGCGATCTGCAAACCAATCTGGGGGTGTCATTAACCTTACATTAACATCCCCAGCGATTCGCAGATCTCAGTGTGAACCAGTGTGCAATTCTGGTGCGATGTGGGAACCGGCACTGAATCGCAGGGTTTCCCGCATTGTACCAGTGTGAATCGGGATTAAGTCTCGGTTCACATTTGTGTGATGCGGGAAGGCTGCGAATATGCAGCGTGTTCCCGCATCGCATTCGCACCTCTGGCATTTCACACTGCCATATGCGATACGCAGGGGGTGTCAATTAAAAGTTAACGACACCCCCAGTTGAGATCGCATATCGCAGTGCCATCTGACAGTTCGCACAGGATCGGATCGCACAAGTGTGAACCACCATGCGATCCAATTCTGCTGCAGATAAAAAAAAAGCCTCATGTGCGAGTTTAGTGCGGATGCGGTGCGAATTCAGCCATACAAAGTGTATGGCTGAAATTCGCACCACACATGAGATCGCATGCAATTTAGGAGCAGTGCGCTCGGAATTACATGCGATCTCCGTGATCTCACTAATGTGAACCGGGGCTTAATGGATAAAAGTAATAAAGTTATTCTGTACTAATACATCAATGTATAGGGAGATGATGGGAAGGAAGGAGTTTATTATTAACAGAAAGGGGTAAAGGGATTTCCAGTGCTGGCAAAGACAGAAAGGGGAGGGGGAGAGAAGGGAGACAGAGGGGGGGGGGGGGGATTTCAGGAGACAGGGAGAGAAGGGGGGAGAAGGGAGACAGAGGGGGGGGGGGATTTCAGGAGACAGGGAGAGAAGGGGGGAGAAGGGAGACAGGGAGAGAAGGGGGGAGAAGGGAGACAGGGAGAGAAGGGGGGAGAAGGGAGACAGGGAGAGAAGGGAGACAGAGGGGGGGGGGGATTTCAGGAGACAGGGAGAGAAGGGGGGAGAAGGGAGACAGAGGGGGGGGGGGGATTTCAGGAGACAGGGAGAGAAGGGGGGAGAAGGGAGAGAAGGGGGGAGAAGGGAGACAGAGGGGGGGGGGGAGAAGGGAGACAGAGGGGGGGGGGAGAAGGGAGACAGAGGGATGGGGGGAGAAGGGAGACAGGGAGAGAAGGGGGGAGAAGGGAGACAGGGAGAGAAGGGGGGAGAAGGGAGACAGAGGGGGGGGGGAGAAGGGAGACAGGGGGGGGGGATTTCAGGAGACAGGGAGAGAAGGGGGGAGAAGGGAGACAGAGGGGGGGGGGAGAAGGGAGACAGGGGGGGGGATTTCAGGAGACAGGGAGAGAAGGGGGGAGTAGGGAGACAGAGGGGGGGGGGGAGAAGGGAGAGAAGGGGGGAGAAGGGAGACAGAGGGGGGAGAAGGGAGACAGAGGGGGGGGGATTTCAGGAGACAGGGAGAGAAGGGGGGAGAAGGGAGACAGAGGGGGGGGGATTTCAGGAGACAGGGAGAGAAGGGGGGGGGGGATTTCAGGAGACAGGGAGAGAAGGGGGGAGAAGGGAGACAGAGGGGGGGGGGATTTCAGGAGACAGGGAGAGAAGGGGGGGGGGATTTCAGGAGACAGGGAGAGAAGGGGGGAGAAGGGAGACAGAGGGGGGGGGGAGAAGGGAGACAGAGAGAGGGGGGGGGTTTCAGGAGACAGGGAGAGAAGGGGGGAGAAGGGAGACAGAGGGGGGGGGGAGAAGGGAGACAGAGGGGGGGGTTTCAGGAGACAGGGAGAGAAGGGGGGAGAAGGGAGACAGAGGGGGGGGGAGAAGGGAGACAGAGGGGGGGGGAGAAGGGAGACAGAGGGGGGGGGGGATTTCAGGAGACAGGGAGAGAAGGGGGGAGAAGGGAGACAGAGGGGGGGGGATTTCAGGAGACAGGGAGAGAAGGGGGGAGAAGGGAGACAGAGGGGGGGGGGAGAAGGGAGACAGAGGGGGGGGGGGATTTCAGGAGACAGGGAGAGAAGGGGGGAGAAGGGAGACAGAGGGGGGGGGATTTCAGGAGACAGGGAGAGAAGGGGGGAGAAGGGAGACAGAGGGGGGGGGGGGATTTCAGGAGACAGGGAGAGAAGGGGGGAGAAGGGAGACAGAGGGGGGGGAGAAGGGAGACAGAGGGGGGGGGGGGATTTCAGGAGACAGGGAGAGAAGGGGGGAGAAGGGAGACAGAGGGGGGGGAGAAGGGAGACAGAGGGGGGGGGTTTCAGGAGACAGGGAGAGAAGGGGGGAGAAGGGAGACAGAGGGGGGGGGGGGATTTCAGGAGACAGGGAGAGAAGGGGGGAGAAGGGAGACAGAGGGGGGGGGGGATTTCAGGAGACAGGGAGAGAAGGGGGGAGAAGGGAGACAGAGGGGGGGGGGGATTTCAGGAGACAGGGAGAGAGGGGGGGGGGATTTCAGGAGACAGGGAGAGAAGGGGGGAGAAGGGAGACAGAGGGGGGGGGGATTTCAGGAGACAGGGAGAGAAGGGGGGAGAAGGGAGACAGAGGGGGGGGGGGGATTTCAGGAGAGAAGGGAGACAGAGGGGGGGGGGAGAGAAGGGGGGGGGGAAGTTCTGGAGGGTCTGGTCAGTGAAATTGTTACCTCATGTGGAGTGATCCCCGGGCTCGTCATTCAGCAGCTTCTCAGTGTCAGGTCAGTTCGGCTTTTTAATCTTCCCGCCCACCTTCCTTCACAGACGGAGCTCAGCACAGAGCACACAGGAGGGGGAGGGGGGAGAAGAGATGTGTGAAGACTGCAGCCGTGCTGGAGTGAGCAGCGAGAGATACACAGAGAGTGACAGACTGTCACCTCTCTCTCTCTCTCACTGATAATCATAGAGGAGCGGCACCAGCCGCCTCTGTAATCTCGCACGGCACATCTCAGACTGTCAGGGACTCGGAGGGAGACCCTGATGAGTCTTTGCAGAGCCGAACAGAGAGGAGAGTGAGGGACAGACTAAGAGGGGGAAACCAGCGGGAGGCGCCCTACAGGCAGTGCGCTCTAGGCGACCGCCTAACTTGCCTAGTGGTAGCGACGGACCTGCAAGGACCGCTGATGGACACCAGTGTCTGTGTGCGGACACCTTGCCGCCCCTGGACAGGGGAGGGTGATTAGGGTGTGCCTGGGCACACCCGGCACACCCTGTGCGCACGCCTATGCATCCCAGGAGTCTTCAGGAGGGGAGGAAGGGTTCTCAGCTCAGCCCATTCCTGAGACAGATTCCAGGAAGTAAATGCTACATAAATCATTTGCCCTTGCTCTAGAATGCCTAGAAGGCCTTTTTCAAAATAATTTCTCATCAAAATAAAGCATGGAGACATGGATGGATCAGTTCCACTTTAACGGCACTGGCTGGGAAGGGGTTAACATTAGGGGCTATCAAAGGGTTAAATGTGTTCCTAGGGAGTGCTTGCTAACAGTGTGGGGGTGTTTGTACTGTGGGAAGGCAGAGATCTGTATTTATGCTTAGCAGAAACACAGGATCACTGCCTTCCTATGTCACAGTTTACATAGGCAGGTCACCGAACTGCCTGTGCATTGAACAATCGGTGGGTCAGCAGATATTCTCCTGCTGTGAACAATCAGAGCTGGAGCAGATGGCTGGTGGTGCGTGTGCACAACCCAGACCTGGAAGTGCAGAATCACGTTACTGTACGTGATTCTGCACACAGGAGCTGGCGCCCCACAGTAAATGTATGTGGGGTGGTCTGCAAGAGGTTAAAGTGTCATTAAATCCACATCATAAAAAACTATCAATAAATGCTGTATCACATGCTGTTTATACTCACTCAGTCACTATGAAACTTGTTTTCTGTATTCTGCAAAAACACGGTTGATCCTGCTGCTCTTTATCTCCCCTTTTGTTCTAGTCTCCAATACAGCTAGAGATTTTGCAGATCAGTGTTGGCAGCTCTGCACATGCTCTGTTTTCAGTGAGATTCTATGCCGAACATTTCCTTCTATCACATCTGAGCAGCTGGTGAGACTATAGTGACCCATGTGGGCATATACACAGTGGTAAATGACAGCCCACTTCCTCCCTCCTCCTCCATGCTCACCAACCAGGTAAACACAATAGGGGTGGGATATTACATCTTGATTGATGGAGGCTTCGTCTCCCTATTTATTCTAAGACACAGGCTGGAGGGGTGTGACACAGCCTGTCACTGGCAGAAATCCGCTCACACCATATTATTGGCAAAAAATAATAAATATTTGATTTCAAATATATATTTGTATGACAATTTTAAACAGTTTATCAATATTATTTATTTATTTTTACTCTGCATCTCAAAAGCTGTGACCAGCAGCAGAAGACTAGAAGCTTCTCCTGCCACTGTTTCCCTGCAAACAGGCTGGGAAAGAGCTGGGCCATGTGACAGTTGTAGATTGATTAGGAAAAAGGTAATTAGATGTCTTTTTTTAAATTTACAGTGCCATCATCCATATACAGAAATAAAAGATACAATGTAAATTAAACAATGTGTGTTTGGTATCACTTTAAATACTTTCAGGCAGTAATCCAGAACAATTGTGCTGATCAGAAAAGTCGGAGTGAATCCAGAACTTCTTCTCTGCTTATGTGTAATTTCAAGAGGAGAGGTAAGCATAGACAACCTCTACACTTCCCCTCTATGGGTTTCCTTTAGAGAGTTATGAAAATGCAGGAATTACTACTTATTCCTAGGGACACTACATGACCATGAGATTACTAGGACCTTTCTTTACAAAAATGCAGTGATGCAGGAATGAAACCTACTTACACAAAAACGATTTTTTACTGTGGGCTGTGGTTTTCATGCAGCATACAGATAAACTGTATCACTGGTTTGAACTCCCTAACTATAATTCTCTGCTGGTGGTTTTATCCACCAGTGGCTGTCCATGGACCTCTGTTGTTTCCAATAATAAATGGAGGTTCCATCAGGGCATTTCATACGTAAATGCATCGACAGACCAGAAATGTGGTTGTATAGGACTGGAGAAATGTTTTTGACAATAAAATGTATGTAGGTTCTTTCAGAAACATTCTATTTTATATAACACGTAAATGTACTAATGCTTTTTTTTTTATAACGTAGGTTCTTCTTCATATTTACATCTGGGGCTAAACATAGTCAGGACATTTTTGGAAAAAAATTTGAAGCTGATTTGACGAATATACTTTGGACAGAGAATAATCTTTAATAAAATAAACAACTAGAATAAATTTTACAACCATGTTATGGAACTCATATGCTTTTTATAAAGATATCTTTATGCCTTATCACACGACTGTACAAAAAAACAAAAACATATTTCCAATCTTTTTTTATTTACGGATCTGAACACAGCTACATTATTTTCAATGGAGACTTTCACACAGGTGCGTAAACAAGCACTGCATTCAAATCCCTACCACAAAATCCAAAAATCTGGAGGACATGTGTACATACCATTGAAAAAAAAGAACGGGGCAATTCGTAGGCAATTTACTGATCGTTTATGCAGGAAGTTTTGTTCCTTTCCTAAAGACTAGTAAAATGTTTACGGCTGTGTTATGGCCAAATTAATGTAGCCTTAAAGGGGTTGTAAAGTCAGAAGGGTTCTAGGAGGAAAGTTTTTTGTGCTTATAGCGATAATTGGGGTTTGTGATTTGTGCTGGGGGGAAATTTGAGGATTGGGGGGGAATTTGTGCTGGGAGAGGGGATTTGGAGTGGAGGAGAGGATGTGTACTTGTAAGGAGGGGTGATTTTTTTTTTTTGGTGGGGGCATTTGTGCTGGGGGGGAGGGGGAAATTATAAAATGCTAGGTACTCCCGGACTATCCCTTTAAATATACTATAGTAGTTGACTGCTGCAGGCACCGGTTAGCTGATCCGTGGTTCGTGTGTAAATGGTAATAAAACAGTAATGATGCTGTGCCATTAAAGTGAAAATTGTAAACGATTCCCAAAGTGGTTATTCAACATGCATAACATATACATAAATACATACATGATACATCCATCCAAATGATTACTGGTTGCTCATGTGCAAAATGGGTCACACATTGTGCTCAATGTATGTGAAAACACAAACTTACACAAATAAATAAAGTGGAGTGGGGGGAGAGGATGTTTACTTGGGGAAATTTTTCTAATGCTAGAAGGGGTGTGTTTTTTAGGGTGGGGCATTTATGCTGGGGGGTATTTGGGGAATGGTGAGGGGGGGGGGAAAGTTTGTTCTAGGAGGGAGTATTTCAGAAGAGGGGGAGCAGATTTGTACTGGGAGCAGGGTGAATTTATGCTTAGGGGTAATCGTGTGGATTAGTGCTCAGTTTGTGGGGTAAATTTTTGCTTAAACATAATGCATCTTGGGGAGGGGGCGGGGTGCAGTTTGGCATGTTTGCCCTGGGTCTAGATGACCTTGTCCAGGCACTGGTACAACCTACCAGAGTTAGTTGATAACAACTAAGCCATACAAAAGCCTACCTAAACAATTCATTCAAGGAAATTGGACATCGGAATGTACTATGTGTGGCCAGCTTAAAATCTGCAGTTACCTGTGCCGAAAAATGATTGCCTCAAAACACTTATTTTCCTACAAGTTGAAAAAAATGTTTGGACTGCTATCAATGGCAATTTCTTTTTAGCTAGAAAACTACATTCTTTATATCCATCAAATCTTCTCTGAACTGGTCTGTTGTCAGCTTAGCTACTCTGGTAGTGAGTATTACTGTTCACGTTGATATATAATTATTATAATGTGTAACAAGGTAAACCAAATTTTGGAAGCAACAAATCCTGGCATTTGGACAAGTCAGTGATAGTCAACGGTCATTACCTGAGAAATCTGTAGTACTAATATATTATACATCAGTTAAGTACAGGTCATGTGTCAATTAATGCATCAGAGATCAGAAAGGGTTTACTTTTTTTTTTTTAAATAAGCAAAAATCAGATAATATATACACCAAACTGGCCAGCCATGAAGTATATATAGCTGCAGAGTATATCACAAAAGTCAGGTGTGGCAAGGCAACAAGCAACATGTAATAAGTTCTCAGGATATATAAATATTATACCTATTTACTACAGATTTATCTACAACATACAATGTTTGCATGTTAGGCCCCTTTCACACACAGAGTCTGTTCAGTTCATCATTTCAAGTCAAAATGTATCAGTTTTTCATCCATTTTTTCATCCGTTTTTCATCCATTTTTCATCCATTTTTTTACATCCACTACCAATACAAAAACGGATGAAAAACGGACCGTTTGTCTGTTTACATCCGTTTTTCTTTCCATCCTTTTTTTTGACAGATGAAAAATAGGACATTCATCTGTTCCAAAAAACAGACATTGACGGAAGCGGATGAAAACGGATGTTAACGGATGATCATCCGTTGTCATTCGTTATTACATAGAAATGCATTGATGTCCGTTTTTCATCCGTCAACGGATGGATGAAAAATGGAAAAACGGATCGTATGTGTGAAAGGGGCAAAAAGTGTGTTCCAAAGTATCATCATGACAGCTAATAATCAGCTCTCATTTTCAGGAGAAGCACCGAGCAATGGCACCCTTTGTATTTTCCTCTGAACTAATTTCTTTGAATTGATTGGGCTTTGAATTGATTACCATTACCCATCATACTGAACAAAGTCCACGTCCACTTCCTTTTTAAATGGATTAGGATAGTATAGTCCTAGAACACGGTCATATCTGAAAACAAACACTGTTCATATGCCATCTGTCACAGTAATAAAAGGCACTCATTATCTGAGTATACATAGGAGTTTAGTAAACTAATAAAAATATACTTCCCTTTTTTCTTTAACAACATATTCAAAGTTCCTCTATTAAGCCTAATGCATACTTCTACTTTTGCAGCAAAACTAGGATAACACTTACTTTGCTACACGTTCCCATTCACAAAGCATAACTTAAAATAAATTCACAGTCACACAGAATTTAAAAGTGACAGCAGCTATGGAGGAGAAGACCCCCTGCAGACTGTACTGTGTGCACACCACTCATATAGGGTGGCACAGTACCTTGCATGCATAGTATCACTAATATTCTGAAGCTGCAGTGTTAGTTAGAGCAGGGAAAGTGCTGCTGCTTCTGAATTAATAGCTAGGCCAGTGTTCTGTGTCCACTCCAGTCCTCAAAGACTCATCTGCTGTAAGGACAGCGTCCTGACAGCACCCCAAAAAGCCCCTTTTAGGGCTGGTACATCAGTCTGCTTTTTTATATATATATATATATATATATATATATATATATATTTCAGTTTCCTGCCCGTGTGTGAGAGGCCACAGACCCACAGACTGTACTGTGTGCACACCACTCATATAGGGTGGCACAGTACCTTGCACGGCGCATGCGCAGTGCCCCAAATTGGAAGTAAGAGGACTGACCAACCATCTTTTTCCATCTCCCAGTTCCTAAAATCTATTCAATACACCAGCCCCTGATAGGGGACGTAACAGGGATTAAACTGATAAGAATAGTACTACTTAACACACCACTTATATAGGGCGGCACAGTACATTGCACGGCACACGCGCAGTGTCCCAAATTGGAAGTAAGAAGACCGACCAATCATCTTTTTCCATCTCCCGGTTCCTAAAATCCATTCCATACACTATCCCCTGATAGGGGACAAAACAGAAATTAAACTGGTAATAACAGATTTTTTTAATTTAAAAAAAGAGGACAGCCTCTGCGGAGCTGGGTATTTTTTGGCCGCGTTACTGAACGCTAATGCACAATGGCTGTAGGCTCATGCGTCCTTTTGCGGAGCTGACAAACCTGGTCAGTCAAACCCAAGGCAACATCATCGACCTCATCCCATATGCGTTTTTTCTGGAGCGTGCCCTGCGAAGAGTGCTGGATCAGGCCGTAGATGAGCATGAAAAGGAAGAGTTGTGGTCACCATCACCACCAGAAGCAGCCTTGTTGTCGTAACGCAGAGAGAGGAGTCTGAAGAAGAGGAGTTGGAAGACCAACCACAGCAGGCGTCCCAGGGGGTTTGTTGACACCTTTCGGGGACCCTTGGTGTTGTACGTGGCTGGGTGGAGGAAGAGACCTTCAATGATGTCAGTGAGGACAAGGAACAGGACATGGCTAGCTTGGTATCCAACCTTGCGGTTGTTTGCGGTGCGTTAAACGGGGAGTTTGGTCTGTCAAAGTTTGGTCTGTCACTGTGAAGCGGGCGCAACCCTTACACTACCTGATCGATACAACATCATACCTGATCGTACACACACACTGGATGTTTTAAAGCACGTTATTCCAAACAATTTAGGAATGTTAGGTGATTTATGCCCTTTATGGATTAAAACCCCACTCTGCGTCAACTATGTAATTTTCCATGGGAGTTTTGCCATGGATCCCCCTCCGGCCTGCCACAGTCCAGGTGTTAGTCCCCTTGAAACAACTTTTCCCTCACTATTGTGGCCAGAAAGAGTCCCTGTGGGTTTTAAAATTCACCTGCCTATTGAAGTCTATGGCGGTTCGCCTGTTCGCGGACATTTGCGGAAATTCACGTTCGCGAACTGAAACTTTTATGTTTGTGACATCTCTAATACTTGTAGGTTAATTGTTTTTTGGCTAAATTGGCCTTACTATGTATATGTATGCATGCATGTGAAATAGGGACCATGGATTGTAAACTCCTTGAGAGGTGTAATATAGTCCTAACATGCTCCTTTCCTAGGGTGACAAAACTGTTCTTCCTCTATAGGGTGTAGTTGTCACCCTAGGACAGGTGTGTTTTCCTGGCAGAATCACTGGGTGAAAATAAAGAAGAAAAAACTGTTAAATTTAGCGCCCACATGTAAGGAGTTCAGAATGTTCATTTCTTGTTCTTGGGTTGAGACACGCTTTTAGGAAAGGATTATTTTAAGACCTGGCTCTAAGAGGCTTTGTTTGAACATGGGGCACCTCTAAATTTATTCCCTATTTTGTATTTTCTGTAGTGAGGTAAAGGTTTCCTAGGTGTGGTCTGGGCTTGGATCAGTTAGACAATAAACATTTCATTTTAGATCTTGTAACCTCATGTGACTATTGTAACATTGGGTAAACATACTCCAGGAGAACAGTAGTTCTAAAATTCTTAGGTAAAGCTAGTCAAGGTATTTATGATCACTTTCCCAGCTCATCCGAAATTTTTTTTTTTTTACATGATCTAATTTCCAAGGTTGTGTCACATGGCTGGTGATCTGAATTGTGCTTTTCTCATACAGCTGCATTGAGTAGGCTTTATCTTTACTACAATCTTAGGAGAGGTTTAGTGCAAACACAGCTCACGTTTATTGGTACTTTGTTCTCAATAAAGGGGAATTCCAAGACAGTAAAACCATACATGTTATGTTGAGAAGGGATTGAAGGAATCAAAAAGCCCTCCAACAGAATCAATGAGTAGCACAGTAATGAATTTTCAGAACAGAAGGTACTGTATTTACAAGTCTCATTCCATCACAAAACTCAACAAAAAGGAGGATTATTCCTCATTTTAGGATGGTGGACGGACAAAACATATTCCTTTTTGCCCTATTGGCCACGCACACAAAAAAACGGAAATCACTGTATGCACTTTGGAATAAATGGTTCTATAATATCAGGCAATATTTGCATTATACACCAGGGGTTCTGGATGTGCATCTGGCTGATGCAGCATAATAGCCATTGCATGGTTCAGCCCACTGTCCCAAATGTGATATAATCCTCTTATTTTTAGAATACGTGATAGAATGAGAAATGTGAATAACTTCTAAAAAGGCTTGACAGTTCTTCTACTGATAAAGGGAAATTCCTAATAGGCAGAGATGTATAGTAACTAAGTAGAACTACTTCACTACTGTACTTAAGTACCGAAAGGCGGTATCTGTACTTTCCTAAAGTATAATTTTTTTCTCCTACTTCCACTTTTACTTCACTACATTATTTCAATGATTTCAATACTTCTACTCCGATATTTTTTTTTTGTGCTGCATAGTTACTTGTTACTATTATAAAAATTACCACTGCCAGAACAGTAGACGGCAGGTTTCATGAAGCTCAAAACATGTGTATTATCAGCGCATACGAAAATAAGTGCTACTGTATGTATAAATAAAAGCTGAATTTGAAATAATAAAAAACAATATGATGTTCAAACTTTTGACTTCTTTCTTTAATAACTACATACCACAGTACTTGTACTTTTACTTTCAGTACTTCAGTAGCAATTTTTTTTCAAAACTACTGGTACTTTTACTTTCAGTACTTAAGTAGCAAATTTTTTTAAAAAACTACTTGCAATACTTAAAGCGGAGTTCCACCCAAAAGTGGAACTTCCGCTTTAGGGAGTCCTGACCCCCCGACATGCCACATTTGGCATGTCATTTTTTGGGGGGGGAGCGGGTACCTAGTTATGACAGGTACCCGCTCCCACTTCCGCTCGGAGCGCCGCGGCGCCCTGAGCGGAAGTTCTCCTCTCCCCCTCCCTCCCTGCAATCTTCTGGGACACGTCAGAGGTCCCAGAAGATTGCCGGCCAATCACGGCGCGCAGCGCGACTCGCGCATGCGCAGTGGGTACCCGGCTGTGAAGCCGCAAACTGTAACAGCCGGGTGCCCACAGCAGTGATGCCGGCGCCGAGGGAGAGGATCGAGGCTTCCGGCGGCCGCATCGCTGGACCGTTGGACAGGTGAGTAAATGGCTGGAACTCCGCTTTAAGTACAAAAAATGTTGAATACTTTAGTACTTCTACTCAAGTCACTTTTTGATCGAGCACTTGTACTTTTACTCAAGTATGGGTTTTGAGTACTTTATACAACTCTGCTAATAGGGAATATCGGTGTCAGACAAGGTACAGAAGTTATTCAGTTGCTGATTAGACAAGTAAACATTTCAGAGCAGCCCTGGTTTTCGGGTTTAGTTATGTTAAAACAAACCTAAAGCTGATAGTTTTGGTCACTTATATACTAAGAACTATGAACGCCTGCTTCACACAATACTGTACAGACATTAAAGTGCTTTAACCTGCCTCTCTTTGGAGAACATACACTATATTACCAAAAGTATTGGGACACCTGCCTTTACACGTACATGAACTTTAATGGCATCCCAGTCTCAGTCCGTAGGGTTCATTATTAAGTTGGCCCACCCTTTGCAGCTATAACAGCTTCAACTCTTCTGGGAAGGCTGTCCACTAGGTTTAGGAGTGTGTCTATGGGAATGTTTGAAAATTCTTCCAGAAGTGTATTTGTAAGATCAGGCACTGATGTTGGATGAGAATGCCTGGCTCAGAGTCTCAGCTCTAATTCATCCCAAAGGTGTTCTATCGGGTTGAGGTCAGGACTCTGTGCAGGCCAGTCAAGTTCCTCCACCCCAAACTCACTCATCCATGTCTTTATGGACCTTGCTTTGTGCACTGGTGCTCAGTTATGTTGGAACAGATAGGGGCCATCCCCATACTCTTCCCACAAAGTTGGGAGCATGAAATTGTCCAAAATGTCTTGGTATGCTGACGCCTTAAAGCGGAGTTCCACCCTAGTTATACATTTTTTTATAAAAATACCCCCGGGACAGTCAGGGCTAGCACATTCCACAATGGCTAGCCTCTGATCTGTCCCGGGTTGCACTTACCTTTCAGGAGAAAAACTTACCTTGAAATTGTCTTCTCCAGCGCTGCCATCTCGGGTGTGGGCAGCTTGAAGCCAGCGCGATCCTCTTCCGCGTCCTCTTCGGTCCTCTTCCTCCTTCTTCGGTCCCACGATGCACTGCAGCGGCCCCGACGTCACTTCCGGGTCGCGCGCGTCATCCCTCCACAGCTTCTGGGCATGCCCAGAAGCTGTTTAGAAGGGAATGACGCGCGCGCCCCGGAACTGACGTCGGGGCCGGTGCAGGCGCAATGATTCCTGGGAGCGATGACGTTCAGCTCCCAGGAATCATTGCAAAAGCCAGGAAGTGACGAATCGCCGTGGCCGCCGAGGGGAGGAAGAAGGAAGTAAGGTGAGTATATTTTCTCTAAAAGGTAAGTGAAAAAAAAAAAAAAATTGCGATTATCCATTTGTTTTTCAGGTGACCGGGAGCGAGAAGATGGAGGTAAGTATACATTTCGGGTGGAACTCCGCTTTAAGAGTTCCTTTCACTGGAACTAAGGGGCCAAGCCCAACCCATGAAAATTAATCCCACACAATAATCCCCCCTCCTCCAAATGATTTGGACAAGTGCATCAAGCAAGGTCCACAAAGACATGGATGAGTGAGTTTGGGGTGGAGGAACTTGACTGGTATGCACAGAGTGGGATACCATTAAAGTTCATGAACGTGTAAAAGCAGGCGTCCCAAAGCTTTTGACAATATAGTGTCCATGGAAATAGTGGATATATGTAACCTAGAGTTTGTGAATTATGTGCACTTTATTGAAAATCTTAAATAAAAATTATATTTAAGAAAGAAAAACAAACCCAAATCCAGGCATAGATTGAAATGTGGTTGGTTCAGCAGAGACTGGCCGCATTTTATTACAGGTTGGTTATACACCAATTTCTATCGAATGACTTGTGCACAACCACCCTGTTGGAAAATTTTCACTTGATGAGTGCTGTAGGCTATAGCTGGCCTGTGCTGATCAGTGTATCTGGCAGGGAAATCTCCTCACTGACAGAATACAACTCAGAGGGAGGGATTCTCACATCCACAGCCGCTGGTTGAAAAAAAAAATGTACTCATGTATGGCTAGTCTACATAACAGATACATGAACAGGTTCTGCTCATCTCACTTATCTTATTCTTGTCAATGACATGGGGAAGGCAGGAGAGATGAGCACTGTTGGTAGATGCCAGTGACCCTGCCTATCTACGGACACGGACGGACACGGACGGGGGGGGGGGGGGAGGCAATAACGATCTGGGTGTTCCCCTAGATGATGCCTGCATGTTGTCATCTTATGTCTATAAATATTAACTAATAAAACTGATAACATACCTTAGGTTAGCCATCAACAACTCAGCAATAGCAAGTGCTGCTCCTGATTTTAATGAAGTGTTCATTTATAAAGATCTAGAATAAATGGTTCAGTTTGCAATGTTGTTCACTAGCCATAAGCCATTAAGGTCTCTTTCACATGGGGAGGCAGGAAAAACAGGCAGATAAGCTGAAGTATTTCTGCCCCCCACCCCTCCTGGCCACCCACAAGAACTGTAAAAGAATAGTTGGACGGGATTGTTCACATGCTTTGGGTGCAGAGTTTGACAAGCGGCCCGATTGTCAAATTTGCCCATTACGTTTAATGAGGCTGCCCCTCTGTAGTGTAGCATTATACATTGAGCAACATAAAACCAGCATTACATATGGAAAGCAATAGTTTAAACCAACAAGGTGGCTTTGGTCCAAACAAGTGCGCAATGACATCGCACATCGAAGCTCCACCTATCCATAATGCAGTGAAACGTGAAATTTTCAGATGCATCACTTGTCTGTTCACAATGATCACTCCTTGCAGTAATATGTATACTGTTTATTGTTAATGGCTTATCTGAAAGACATTAAGGGCTCACATGCTTTGAAATTTTTGATACCATGGATGTCCTATTGTACAGTTTTTTTAAAAAACATTTTTATTGTTCTTACATTGATACAAAATGTGGCACTTAATGCAGGAAATAAAACAAACTCAACAAATTTCTAAATGAAATGGAAATTCAGCAGTGCTGATTTGATGCAATGTGACCTGAAACCCATCATGGGACGCAGCTATTGTTTAAAGCCTGCCTGGCAGTGCCTGAGTCATTGCTAGTTGCCCCATTGTAGAACATGTAGTGACACGTTCTGTTATCACAACATGCTTTACGGGTTAAAAAAGGGTGTGTGCAGATACAATAAAACTAAAATACATACTTCATTAATTGAATTCAGTCCAGAACTGAATAGTATACTGTATAATTAAAGGGTAAACTTTTATTAACAGATAGAAAATAGTAAATCATTTAAAAATTAACAGTATATATAGTTTTGGTGAATATCTAACTTTCAAATCTTTTACTTTACATTTACCATTTAAAAAATAGATGATAGCTCACTGTTAAAACATGACTAGAGATGTCACTAGCATGTCCTAATATTACCACCTGCAAGACCAAGCACAATTTTCTGGACCCATTCACATGAGCATCTGGGTATGGGTGGGTTGCTGTGTTCAGAGGCCACTAAGCACAATGTGTCCTGGATTGGCCAGAGGCTCTATTCGCATATATCCACTTGGATGAGCAGTTACATGTGAACAGTGACAGCGTTTGCCATTTATTTATACAGAGTGGAAATCTGACAACCACTGCTATCCATACAAACTATGTGTGCTTGTGTAGTATGACTATCAATAAAGCTATTTCCAGATATTTTATTAGTGTCCTCATTGTTTTGCATGTCAAATAAATCCAAATCTTTAAGCATCATTTTTTCAGCTCTGGAGTAAAATATGCCTAGATAGGGGCAATATCCATGGGTCCCAAGACGTATTAAATTTGTAGGGTGCACCTCTGCTTTGGAAGATTGACTATTCTTTTAGTAAGGTAGAGATAACCTGTATGAGCCAAGTGGGAGGGCTTGAAGAAATCCACTTTTGGGATATTAGTTTTCAGGCTATTAATGGCCCGTACACACGTGCAGATTATCTGAAGACTTTTGTCTGCAGACTTACCAAAACCATATAATATGAGGTCAAACCTAAGCACTTTCAATTTGTATGCAATCCGGCAGGCCCTTGCACTACATAGAAAAGGTAAATCTGAAGACAAAAGTCTTCAGATAATCTGCACGTGTGTACGGGGCATAAAGGTGCCTGGAGAATGGAGTTCTAATATCTAGTGGTATGTGTCCTTGTCTAAAGCCCCGTACACACGAGTCGAAATTCGGCTGGGAATTTTCGTCCGACGACCTATCTGCCAATTTTCGGCTTGTTAGTATGATGCTTCCGACAACCGACTCCAACTTTTCGGCCGAAAAAATTCTGGTGTGCAGGCTATAAAATTTTTGTCCTCCGTCAAAACACGTCTGATTTTCATGCAGTCAGTACAGATTTCGACAGGGAAAAATCTTATGAGCAAGACTGGGCATGCTCAGAGAAGAAAGAACACAAAGAAAGCAAACCAACACATGACATCACTTCTGAAGTAGAATTCTGTCGGTCGACAAAATTTGTGTACAGTCTAGAGCACATTCCAACCGACAAAACACCACTCTGGACAAAAGATGGACGACCGGTCGGCGGAAATTCGTTGCGTGTGTACTAGGCTTAAGTTGCCCAAGAAGCAGACCAATGGAGTAAGATCCAGGTTTACTTGGTATACTCTAATGGTCTACACAATGGAGCACAAGTACCGTACTAGACAGTTCCAAAGTATGTGAATCAAGTTTGACGGTGTCCCAGAGCATCTGGGATAGTCTAGGTTGTCCCTTCTACCCCACTGAAAGAAGTCAAGGGAGTAAGAATCGCGGCAATGAATTCCAAATTAAGAAGCATGAATGGAGCTTGAGGAACAACTTGGGAGATTTTCTTCATTTCCCCATCGTCTCTCTGGGAAATGTACCCAAATAGCACACAGACATGTCGTGCCAGGCATTTAAACTAGGGATGCACTGATACCAGTTTTTTATGGCCGAGTACAAGTTCCGATACTTTTTCTCAAGTACTCGCTGACACCAATTACTATTACAGGCAGTCCCCGGGTTACAAACAAGATAGGGTCTGTAGGTTTGTTCTTAATTCGAATTTGTTTTTAAGTCGGAACAGTTACATTTTTTAAGTGTAGCCCCAGCCAAAAGAATAATTTTTAAGTTTTTTGGATAGCATAGGAAAGGGTTAACACCCCTGTACAATTTGTGTTGCTGTCTCTACCACTGTTATAAGAAGATTTCACCTTACTTTCTGTCCCTGTGACAATTGGATTTTGAGTGGAGACACCTTTTTCCCATGAGAACTCTTACAGAAGTGAATTTCTCTTCCTAGGGGTAGATTTTCTCTCACTTCCTGTTGTCTCCCTCCGTTTGTAACCTGGATCCGCCTGTACCTATTTTTAGTGTCAGTGTGGAGTGTTTTTTAAAGGCTTGTTCACACCATACATGCATGAAAACTGATGGGAAAACCACACAGATTTAACTTGCAGAGACATCAGTTTCACATCAGTTTTCATGTGTATTTCAGTGAGTTTTTGCAGCCTGTTCACATGTGTGCTCTGGCCAGCCACAGTGCGATTTGAAAAAGAGTCCTGTGCAATCTCAGTCCAGTTCAGGTGCGATTTCTAATCTCATACACTAAAATTCACATTGGAATCGCACCTGAACCTCTGAACTAAATCACACAGGAAAGGGCTTTGAAATCGCACTGCAAACAAACCAGTCTGAAGGTATCAGTTTTAGTATCGGAGCATTTTCACGAGTATAAGCACTCATGCAAACGCTTGATATTGGCATTGATACCAGTATCGGTGGAACGCTAATTTAAACCCTTCCATATTTATTTCAAAACTAAAAAAAAAATGTTTTCTCTCTATTCACACTTTCATGTGCCATTAAGTTACAAAACAAAAAAAACATTCTTGCCATAAATAAAATAGGTACTGCTCCAGTGTGTTTATGATGACATGCACTGTTTAACTAACAATAAGCATGGCATTTGGTCTGATGGCCAAAAAGCCTAAAATTTGGACCTGCCTCCGGCCTTTTTTTTTTATAACAGTGGCTTTCACTTGCCACTCTCCTAAAGTTATGATTGATGAAGCACCTGGGTTTTTATAAACAGCGTCTCTCCAATCCTTGCAATCATGAAGGCTTGTAACTCCTTGGAAGTTGGGATATTTCTCTTGGTGGCCTCCACTAATATTCTTATTACTTTATTTTGGTGAACAGCCTATTCAGCTGTTGCAAACTCTTTCCTTAATTGTGGCATATTTGTTCCATTTCTTTATTATTGATTTACCGGTACTCCCAGGAACACTCAGTGACTTGTGCTTTTAAAGAGGAAGTAAACCCTTCTCGGACACTTTTACCTATAGGTAAGCCCATGATAAGGCTTACCTATAGGTACTGTAAATATCTCCTAAGCATGTGCCGTTTAGGAGATATTTACCTTTCATGCAGCCAGTGACGTCACTGGCGCATGCGCTCTGAAGGAACGGCCGCTGGTGCCGTTTCTTCAGAGACCCGTGCCGTGACTGTCGGCTCCCGTGCGCGGGAGTGACGTCACCGCGGCTCCGGCCAATCAGATGGCTGGATGCCGCGATCCCGGAAGACAGGCGACTGGACATGTTGCCCGTCATACAGGTAAGCGGACTGCACGGCGGGGGCTCGTTCTAAGGTAAGTATTGCATAATGAGCTAGTATGCGATGCATACTAGCTCATTATGTGTTTCTCTTACAGGTTGCCAAAGAAAAAAAAAAATAACGGGTTTACAACCTCGTTAATCACTTTTTTTTACAGTGTTGCCTGGAGTGTTTCTATGCCTAATGATGGAAGTTATGCCACAATACTGATTCACTTGAAGTTGGCCTTTCAGATACAAGTGTGCTTATACTAAAATCACATGAAACCCCTTGACTACACACAGGTGATCTCCATATAACTAATTACGAGACTCTGGAGAATAGCTGAGTGAACCAGTATATTTAAATTAAATTACTTTGCAGAGATGTTTGGTATGGTGTTAAAAAAAATGATATCAACTGCACTACAAGGTCAAGACAAGAAAGTTAAAAACCTTCTGAAGGGGGTGAATCGTTTCTCTAAGAATATTATTTTTATCATGTTATACCTTTGGTTAAAACATAAAAATGTTCAGAATAAATATGAAAAGAACGCTGATTTTTTTCAAAAAAAAAGAAAGGAAAAAAAAAACACTTCTTACCTAATGTGTAACCTCGAAAATGGTCTAAATGATTATTACATTTTGTTAACTATGACGAAAATAAACGAAGCATACAAAAATGTTCATGTACATAACAGTCTGAGAATTCAGCTGTTTTTATTTGGATTGGGAAATTGTTGCACATGTACGGCAGTACAGTTCCATAGATATCAGTAAGCTAGGCAACGTAGAACAGGTTGTTCAATCGCTATTTCTGTGTGGGCGATAACCTCCTGAAACGTAAGCCACAACTCCCGCCTAACTTCTACATTGGCCAAATATGAACGCTTGTGCAGCGCAGGCTTTCTGTTTAGAACAGAAGCTGAGCCAAAAGCTCAGACACCGAGTAACGTTATGCTTGACCCACTGAAACCATTGGCCCGGGATGCAAGCCCTGTAAAATGTATGGGAATGTATTGACAACTTAGTTTATTTTTTGCACAGATATATTGTCATTGCAAAATAATGAGGTCAGAGAGACATTTCATTTCCATGGTACAGTATATTATCCTTCAGCAACATTAATGGGTTTTAAACTAAAAGCATTAACAAATATTAAAATGTCATCAAGCAAAGCTGCAATGCATGAGTGTACTAATTGCTTGGAACAGCAGTACATAAAGCAGCCTTCCTAGGTCAAGTGGTTTAGATTTTCAAAAACAATAATACAACATAAAAGTTACACAATGCAGGCCCCTAAACAGCTTGCAGCATATTTTTATGAATACACAATAGGCCAAGATTGCTTAATACAGATGATTGGCTGCAATGTTTTGTATTGAAAAGCTTGGCTCTCCGATAATTGTGCATAATGACATTTTACAGTTTACAACAACTGATCCCTAGCCATTTAACATGACAGCTGCTTTGAGCTGTGACCTCTCAGCAATCTTTCACTGGTATGTGATTGGAGTGGGTCTGTAAAAGAGAAATCTCAAATATTTACAGTACAATAGTCACCGCCTGCAGACGGAGGGCCGTATTGACGCTCTGTTTTAATGTATACTTGGGTTCTTAAAAGGAAATAAAAAGGATTTATGGAAAGATGGAGGATGAATAATGAAAACTGCAGCAACCTCTTTGGTTTAAAAGGAAACCAATATATGGGCTATGCTTGCTGATCTGATCTACTCATGATAATGCTGAAACAACCAGGCAGTTTGCACTCTAGGCCTGTTCACACTATACGAAAATCAGAAGTAAAATTTCGTCCGACGAATGATCTGCCGATTTTGGGATTGTTAGTATAGTGCTTTCGACAGCCGATTACGAATTTTCGGACGACAAAAACTGGATGTGCAGGCTATAAAATTTTTATTGTTTGTCAAAACAATGTCCGATTTTCGTTTAATTAGTACAGTTTTCGTCCGAAAAAAATCGTAAGAGCAAGACTAGGCATGCTCAGAAATGAAAGAACACATACAAAACAATTCAACACGACATCACTTCTGAAGTTGAATTCTGTCGTACGGGAATTTTTGTATGAAAGCAACCTCTTCACTTTCGATATGAGACTAGCATGCAACAAAAATCTGACGAAGATCGTTCGATAATCTGATCGTGTGTACAAGGCTTAAAGCTGGATACACACTATACAATTCTCTTGGATTTTTTCCTTTAGATTTACCAAAACCATATAATATGAGGACAAACCTAAACAATTTCAAGTTTTATGCAATCAGGCAGGCCCTTGCACTACATAGTTGAAGGTAAATCTAAAGGAAACCAAACAACAAAAGTTGTATAGTGTGTGCCCAGCTTTGGAAGAGTTCAGTGATGGCAGCTTATATACTTCTCTTAGAAAGAGTTTCCACTAATATTTAATTTTCCAATGTGCATTGGGACAATGGAACATACTGTATTAGGCAACACCTCTACCACCTAACATTATTACATTTACCAAGCCAACAAATGTTAGCTTTCATTGTATCTAGACTGTACTAAAAATTGAGTTGCTAAGCATTACCAATGCTCAAATTTCCTCCGCAGCGAAATTTCATCTAAAAGACTGCTTGTAGTCTTTCCTCATAGCTGATGTCCTCCATTCCCCTAATTATCTTTGTTGCCCTTCTCTGGACTTTCTCCAGTTCCAGCACATCCTTCCTGAGGACCGGTGCCCAGAACTGGACAGCATACTCCAGATGTGGCCGGACCAGAGTCTTGTAGAGTGGAAGAATAATCTCTTTATTTCTGGAGTGAATCCCCTTTTTTATACAACCCAGTATTCTGTTGGCTTTGCTTGCGGCGGCTTGGCATTGCATGCCACTGCCAAGCCTGTTGTCTACCAGTACCCCCAAGTCCTTTTCCATCCTAGACTCACCCAGAGGTTCCCCCCCTAGTGAGTAGCTTGCTTTCTGGTTTCTGGCCCCCAAGTGCATTACTTTACATTTTTCTACATTAAATCTCATCTGCCATGTAGTTGCCCACCCCGTTATTTTGTTCAGGTCTGCTTGCAAGATTTCCACATCCTGCATAGAAGATATTGGCATGCCTAATTTAGTATCATCTGCAAATACTGAGATTGTACTAGATATCCCCTCCTCTAGATCATTTATGAATAAATTAAACAGGATTGGTCCCAGGACAGAACCCTGGGGGACCCCACTTTCCACACCCGCCCAATCCGAGTACTCCCCATTAATCACCACCCTCTGTACTCTCCCCTGGAGCCAGTTCTCTATCCAGGTACTCACCTTATGGTCCATACCTACCTTCCTTAGTTTGTACAGTAAGCGTTTGTGGGGAACGGTGTCAAAGGCCTTTGCAAAGTCCAGATATACCACATCCACAGGCTTACCTTTATCTAAGTGGCAGCTCACTTCATCGTAGAAGGTTAATAGATTGGTTTGGCACGAACGATTTTTCATGAATCCATGCTGATAACTACTTATAATACCGTTTTCATTACTAAAGTCTTGTATGTGGTCCCTTATCATCCCCTCCAAAATTTTGCAGACTACTGATGTTAGGCTGACCGGCCTATAGTTACCTGGGATATATATCGGCCCCTTTTTAAATATTGGTACCATGTTGGCTTTTTTACAATCAGCTGGCACCATACCCGTCTGTAAACTATCCTTAAAGATCAAGAATAATGGTCTGGCAATCACCTGGCTGAGCTCATTAAGAACCCTTGGGTGCAAGCCATCCGGTCCCGGGGATTTATTTATGTTAAGTTTCTCTACTTTAGCTCTAAGTCTATCCTCTGTTAGCCATGGCGGCACTTCCTGAGGTGTATTATTTAGTTCGGCCTTACAAGCGGGGTTCGTGTAGCCCCCCGATTCCTTTGTGAAGACTGAAGAAAAGAAATTATTTAACACTTCCGCCTTTTCTCTGTCCTCTGTGGCCATTTTTCCTTTATCATCTTTTATGGGGCCAATGTGCTCTGGCCTCCCTTTCCTACTGTTTATATACTTAAAGAACTTCTTGGGGTTCTTTTTACTCTCCTCCGCTATATGTCTCTCGTGTTCTATTTTAGCCGCCCTGATTTCGTCTTTACATTTCTTATTACACTCTTTGTAGTGCTTAAATGCTGCCAATGACCCCTCAGTCTTGTATTTTTTGAAGGCCTTTTCTTTAGCTCTAATATACATTTTTATGTTGGAGTTTAGCCACCCAGGGTTTAGTTTTGCTCTTTTAAATTTATTTCCCTGTGGAATGCACTGGCCCACCCCTTTGTTAAGTATGCTCTTGAAGCACTCCCATTTTTCCTCCGTGTTCTTTGTTCCCAGGGTTCTATCCCATTTGATATTTTCTAGCAGCGAGCGCAGTTTAGGGAAATTGGCTCTTTTGAAATTCAGTGTCCTTTATATTTGGAAATCATTGTTGCCTGCTGTCATACTGACCCTATTACTTTTAGGTTGGTTGGGCTACAACCTCTTCATTTTGCAAGGGCATTTGCACTTTGCAAGGGAATTTGCCCCAGAGCTTAAAAAAAGGGGTGGAGTTTCACCTTGCAAAGAATACCCTATCATGTGCAAGCAAAAAAAAACTCAGCATGCTTGCTTACACAAGATTAGAGAATAGAAGCCAGCAGAGCTTCACCTCATTCACTGAGCTGTGGACAAATTCACTTGCAAAGTGAACAGTCTCTTTGTCTTCATTAACCTGGAACACACAAGGATTTAATTATGACCTTTTTGCTTTAGGTTGGTGAATAGCTAGGCAACTAGCACATTTAGAAGGAGGTCAAGAATCTTGTGACAGGTTTACTATGCTCCCTCCTGTATTGTAGGTATCACAGTGGTTCTCACCTCCTGCCCTCAGGACCCACTAACAGGCCAGATTTTAACTGCTTGCCGACCGCCGCAAGTAGATATACTGTGGCGGTCAGCCCCGGCCAGGCAAAGTGATGTATATATACGTCACTAGCCTGTGACCGGCTTGTGAGCCAATATCGGGCGACCCGGCTCGTTCACTGAGGAGTCCGCGCGTGTGACCGGCGGACCCGATGTCCGCCGGTCACACTACGATCGTCGGTAGAGCGGGAGAAAGGCGGGCGGCTTATGTAAACAAGCCGCCTGTCATTCTCCCCTGTGTAAAAATGGAGATCAGACGGTTCTACTATGTAGAACGGGTTGATCTCTGTTTTTACAATAGTAGACATGTCCCATCACAGTTAGAAGCACGCCCCTAGGACACACTTAACCCCTCCCTCTCCAATACAGTTAACCCCTTCCCTGCCAGTGTAGTTTTTACAGTAACAGTGCATATGTATAGCACTGATTACTGCAGTAATGTCACTGGTAACCCCAAAAGTGTCAAAAATGTCAGTCAAGGGTCCGATCTGTCCACCGCAATGTCGCAGTCCCGCAAAAAAATCGCAGATCGCCGCCATTACTCGTTAAAAAAAAAACACCAAAAATGACAAAAAACCTTTCCCTTTGTTAGTAAACGCGATAACTTTCGCGCAAACCAATCAAAATACGCTTTTTGCGATTTTTTTTTACCAAACATATGTAGCATAAAACAAATTGGCCGAAAATGTTAAAAAATTTTGATTTTTACATTTTTTTTGGGAATTTCATATAAAAATTTTGAAAAATATTGTTATTTTTGCAAAATTTACGCTCTTTTTTTGTTTATAGCGCGTGATCAAAAAATCGCACAGGTGATCAAATACCACCAAATGAAAGCTCTGTTTGTGGGAAAAAAAGGACGTGAAATTCTGGTCAGGAGGGGGGTAAAATCTTCCGGGGCTTAAGTGGTTAAGTATTACCTTGGGGAGAGGCAGACTAGAATACTGCAATCACTGAGCAGCAAATTATATCACCTATGAAGTATTTCCGTAATCTTGTAAAACTGGCTTGTTGGGGGGTACTGAGGACAGGACTTGAGAACCACTGAGGTAGCATAAGAGATGGTACCTCCATGTTCACAGACATCCTTTCCTTAAACACAACTTAAATCTGCTTAGCCTTGCCTACTTTGCTGAAGTGAGGGTATTTTGAAGGATTTGGGAGTACTTTATGGTGCTTAATATAAAGGAGGAATTTTACGTTAAAGAAGAACTCTACTAAACTAGTAGCTACTTTAGCTATACTACAATTTCCTATATGAAAATAAATGTATTTCTCTGGAACCCAGGGCAGCTTTTAGAAAATATGGGGCCCCAAAAAGCCAACCAAAATAACAGTTTAAGCGGAGTTCCACCCAAAAGCGGAACTTCCGCTTTAAATAGTCCTAACCCCCTGACATGCCACATTTGGCATGTCATTTTTTTTTGGGGGGGAGCGGGTACCTAGTTTTGACAGGTACCCGCTCCCACTTCCGCTCGGAGCGCCGCGGCGCCCTGAGCGGAAGTTCTCCTCTCTCCCTCCCTCCCTGCAATCTTCTGGGACATGTCAGAGGTCCCAGAAGATTGCCGGCCAATCACCACGCATAGCGCAACTCGCGCATGCGCAGTGCGTACCCGGCTGTGAAGCCGAAAACTGTCACAGCCGGGTGCCCACATCAGTGATGCCGGCGCCGCAGAGCATAGAGAGGGAGAAGACGGCGCATCACTGGACCATGGGACAGGTGAGTGTGCGGTAAGGCTGGAACTCCGCTTTAACAATGCTTCAGGTATGAATGAATACAGTGAGGGATTGGCTCCAATCACTCGTGTTCATTCTAGAAAGGAAGCAGCTTGTAAATATGACATTTTTACCAGACCCTTCCCCCACTCTCCATTCTAATGGATCCTATTGTGTGCTTTTAGCTTCCGGCAGGAAGGAGAGGAGGGAAGCCTGCAGCACTGGGGGGGGGGGGGGTTGGGCACATATGAGGGCCTGGGCAGCAGGGGGTAACATATCCACAGGGAGGGTGATCAGTGTGGTGGGGACTGTGTTACTGGAACTGATCCCCTGTATGGCTCTCTCTGCAGCAGCTAAAAGACAATGGGAAGGAGAGGAGAAGAAGCCAGCTTTCAGCTGCTGCAGAGACAGACATACAGGGGATCAGTTCCAGTAATTGGCTCTCTGCCCACATGTAATTTATTCAAACAACACAGGAAAAGCCGCTCAGGTGAGGCACAAATGCCCAGGTGCTGGTCGGATCCGCCATCCAATAATCAAGCTTCCAAAGAGAAAAAGTGACCGCACTCAGAGGTGAATGAACTTGAAGTGTTTATTCCCATTCATAAAAGACAACGGTGCATTGAACAGACATGGACACGGTTGACGCGTTTCACGACTCTGTAGGTCGCTTACTCATAATGAGTTCATAATTCATCATTATGAGTAAGCGACCTACAGAGTCGTGAAACGTGTCAACCGTGTCCATGTCTGTTCGATGCACCGTTGTCTTTTATGAATGGGAATAAACACCACATGTAATTTACCCTGCTGCCTGGGCCCCTAGCTGCCCAGGCCCCATACAGGAGGACCAGTGGTACCTTCTTATCCACGGCCCTGATGGAACCCCATACTTGTTGAAGCCATTCACACATACAAAGGATTTAAAGTATGACTAAAGGCAAAAAACTTTTCTTTTAGTTAGACTGGAGAGGGATTTCAACACCTGTTTTTATTGCTACCTCTGCCCCCCTTAGGGAGATTCACCCTTTCTATTTTTCCTGTTTACCATTATCATTGAATGTGAAAATAAAATAAAATCCCAAATGTTGGTTGTCCCCAGATAGGTAATGTGGGGGAAATCTCCCAATGGAGATACTAGTTCTGGTGACCTGGGGGGCCCAAGAGATCCTCTCACTTCCTGTTTAGCTATGGGACAGTAAGTGATGGTAAATCTCCCCAATAGGACACAGATAGCAAAAAAAAAAAAAAAAAAACCTGACAGGGGTTATAAACCTCCCTTATTCTATCCAAAAATGAAAAAAATGTGTAAAGTTCTTTTTTAGTTTTGTTTTCATTTTCATTTTGTGTGGGGCCCTCTCATTTTCAGGAAAACCAATCCAGCTCCCACAATAAGGAAATTATATTCTGCAGTTTGAGAAACAGTCACCTTATAGTCCCTCTGTTAGTAATGCCTTAAATAGTACACACCAATTACCAGCATCATTTATCAACAGTGACCCCAGGATTCTGACCTTAGAGGCAGAGTTTCAAAGAAAAAGCCGTATCTGAAATTGACAGATAAAAGGAAAGATTAAAATGGACAAGCGATATGGATAACGCATGGTGAATGATTGTGTTATAGCGGGATGAGTCTAATTTTGGGATAGGGAGGAGAATATATGTGAGGTGTAGATCAAAAGAAAGGATGCTGGAGGAGTGCTTGAGTGTCTTGCTGCATGATGCCATTAAGTATGACGGAGGAAATGCACTGGTATGTACAGTAGATGCTTAAGCGCTGGTAAGGTTAGAGGTTAGCACAGAGTTAAAGCCTTTGAACTATAAAGGTTATTGCCCTGTGATAGGGTTAGCAGCAAAAACAAAATACTCGCTTGTTTAGACAGTTGCTCCTTTGCTGACTGGATGAGTGAGGTGTCACTCCATTGTTGGCGAGTGACACTCAGCAGCAGTTTAATCAGCAAGGGAGCAACACAACGCTCACCCAATCAGCCAGCCGGTGAAACCATGGGTGAAGGCACATGTTCTTTGTATTTTACTAAATAAGATCTATTCCGTTTTTTTTATAAAGAATGTTTACTGATATATAACTTCACTATCGGTATCCACTATTTAAAACAGCTACAATTACTATCTGAGTTGAATCAAATGAGGTCCATGCTTAGTTTGCTCTTACTATAGAAATGATATATAAGCCTTGTGTGGCAGCTGTCCAGTCTGATAGAATATCACTAGAGGAAATCCCTGAGATGACAGAGAAAGGTGGATTACTGACTACATCAAGCTTGGACTATGTCAAATTCTACAGGAATGTTCCAGCTACGGGATCAGATAAGAATGAGGACATTTCAATGCTTTGTACTTATGGCAATTATAAATAATTGGAAATCTGCATACGTTTATTTTTAGTGTTTCTGATCCAGTTTCTCTGAAATAAGAAAATAGTCCATATCTCCAGAATAGATCATTTGATCTTCTCTTTCATGGTTTGTCATTTTGTAGTACAGGCTTGAATTGAACAGGCAGATATGTGGCTACATAGATATTTCTGTTTTAGACACTATGAAAAAATTTATAAGGATGTGCAAAAACAAGGCGCTGTATATTCCCTATGATATTTATAAGGCATTTTACTATACATGAATAGTGTCGTTTTGTGCGGAGCATGTCACTGTTTTAGCTCGCCGTTTAAGCCCTGTTCACACTGCTAGGCCCCTTTCACACGGGCGTTCCGTATGTCCGTATATCACCCCATCCGTTTGCGGGTGATATTCGGACATAATGCATGTCAATGGGATTGCAGATGTCAGGGGATGACCATCCGCTGACATCCGATTTGCGTCCTTTCAGTTCTGTTCCGTTTTTTGGAACGGAACAGAACCCTATTTTTCTTCCGTTCATAAAAACAGAAAGGACGCAAAATCGGATGTCAGCGGTGTCATCCGCTGACATCCGCAATCACATAGACATACATTATGTCCGTATATCATCCGCAAACGGATGGGATGATATGCGGACATACGGACCAGATGACACAAGTGTCATCCGTGTCCATAAAAAAAAAAGTGCCGCAGCGGACGAAATAAACTTAGCGGCCGTGTGAAAGAAGCCCTAAGCTGTTAATGTGTGTTGCATTAAGGTAGCTCAAATGAAAAGGCTACCTACCTACCATTTTTTTTTTTTTTTATAACAGCGCATTACATGAATGGTAGTATGTTACTGTGCATTGTAATGCACTGCAATGCAGTTCCATTGGCAAGATGTGTTGGGGTGCCATTTAGAGTGAGTTAGGTAATGTGCATTTCCATTCGTAATGTAATGAGCAGATTACTGTAATGCAATGGTGTGAACAGGGCCTTCAGAAAATTTGGATTTGCTTTTTGATACTTTCGGGTTGCTTTTTTTAGGACCCATTAACACTTTAAAGATCCATTACAGTGTGTTATTGTAAGTGCATTAATGCATGTGGGTTGCCCAGCACTAATATACATTGTGTAAGGGCTCTTTCACACAGTCCGCCACCGTAGGCGAATCCGTGCTGCTCAGCAGGGGATCGTAAACACAGATCCCCGCTGAGCAGGAAGGTGACTCTGTGCTCTGTGTGCGGAGAGGGAGGTGTCAGAGCCCCATGCATCTCTATGGGGAATCAGATGAGAGCGGACCGCCTGTCCACTCTCATCCGATCCGATCCCCTGATCGGATGGAAAATAGGGTTTCCATCCGTCTGGATTTCACGGACAGGATCGGATGCGGATGGCAGCGGGTGTCCGCGGACATGTCTCCGCTGACATCCGCTGCCCCATAGGGATGCATGGAGCATCCGATCAGATCCGCCTAAAAAAACGATAGGTGGACCTGATCGGAGCGCTCGTGTGAAAGGACCCTAAAGATAGTTTGTTTATTAAGAATGAGCTTCCAGCCACATTAGATGAAAAAAAAGTGCCTGACTCTTTTTTAGCAATACAGCACACCACAATGCACAGTGGGATTTGTTGTGTTCCACTGTGCAAGGATTTAGACTGCCACAATGAGTGGCTGGCAATGCAAGGCACTGCACATGGACAAGGAGAGTTGCCAAATGCATGCTTTGCTGCATGAACAGGCTCTCAGTGTTACATCCACTGAAAATATTTTTATTCTATAAATCTTCTGACCTTTTCTCTCCTGTGCTTGAAGAATACTTGACTATTCTTTTGTTATTACAAAAGATATATACCCAAACACATAACAAGATTGTATTCTCAATGCAAAAATATTCTTGCTTGAGGAAATCCTAAGTGAGGATGGGGACTAAATGCTGTTGTATCATGCATACTTGGCCAACCAGAGATCTATCCGCACCTTTAAGTCTAAATGTAGTCAAAAAATGTTTTAAAAGGATCAGCGCAAGAGACAATACTTACAGTCATTGCAATGTGTCCCTTGTGCTGCTGGCTGAGAATTTAAGCTAAAATCTTACATCTTCTCTCCCCCTCCCACCCCCACAATCTTCCAGTGCCTTGGGGGTTAATAGAGCCAAGGGACCTGTTATGGGCATTCATTAAGACTGTTGCGAATTATATGCTCCAGGTTACCTTCAGTACTGATCACGTGTGAAGGGTGAATCACTGGACCATGTGATTTCTACTGAAAGAGAGATGATATGAATAATGAACCAGTAATTACACTGTAAGGAAACATATACAAGTGGCATATACACTTCTGATTTGCCTAGATCTGGCCAGCCAAGCAAATTCTGCACATTTGATGCTAAAAGAAATATCTAAGAGCTCCAAAAATGTATTGCAGGGTGTTCACATAACGCTTGCAACAGTTGGGGTCAAAGTGCACACATCTACTAGAAAGAGACTGTACCAATACAACCTGTCTGAGTAGTGTGTTAAGAAGAAGCCTTTGATGTTCAAAAAGAACATAAAACAAGATTACAAATGACCATTGATAATATAGGCAAAGTACAGGCCTTCTGGGACAAAGTGCAGAAAACTGATCAAGTATAATGTTATTTGGTCACATTAAAGAATTATATTTAAAAAAAATAAATGCAGATTTTTTTGCAATATTATTATTTGTTGCAGGAGCCTGGAAAGCATTGCACCAGCGATAAGTAGATTACTGATGCCATGCAGGTCTCTTGCAGACTGTCAGTGTATCGGCTTACCTGTACATCCAGTATGGGTAAACCGATACTCCCTGACAGAAAGACTAAGGACGCTAAGGATGTTGGGGCTTGTGGTTCCTTGAGACACACAGCTGTGTGTCTGAACACCCATGTGATCCAATTCCAGAGCGGACCAAAAAAAGGGTCCTGCACCATTGTGGTCTGACAGCGATGTGATTTCAGGCATACAAACTGTATGGCTGAATTAACATCGCACAGACATTGCATGTGATGTGCACACCAATGCAGTACAAACCACGAGTGAAGTCTGGCATCATATTAGTGTGAACCCAGCCTTATAAGCTAAGCTCATCTTTGTTCACTTTTTTTTTATTCCAGCTCCCCTATGTACCGATATAACATTAATGTACTTCTTTTGCAAAAATATCAAAGCTTTCCATTAATTCTACAGACACATACTGCACTGTCTTCATGGTTGTCCATTATCATATCCATCAACATATCCATTACTTCTGCCTTACATCCTGGGCAGACTATAGGTCATGACACAGGAGGGAGTTGACTAGCTGACCTCATTAGCACCCACCCATTTCCAAGTACATGTTTTTTAAATGAAATGCAATCAATCAGTGATCACCCTGCTCACTAAATACACAGGCATCAATTTATTTTTCCTACCTTAACTTTAATCTTGCATACATTTGGCATTTTGAAGTGTGCAGGAAATGAGAGATGAGATACCAGCCTATGTGGAGCAGAGCTGTAGTATTAAAAACAGGAGAAGTGTGCCCTTGGTTCTGTAAAGTTCACCATACAATCTGATTGTCAAATTTCCTTTAGAACTATTATCAACTCTGTAGTGCAAGGGCCTGTGATTAGATACAGAGTGATTGACTGGATAGGTGTTTCCTCCTATTATAGATAGTTATAGATTCTCATTGAATTTTTATAGAGACATTTTGAAAGAGGCAGTTCATGGAAGAAGACTCACAAACCTCCTGCAATGAAGAAATCTTGCATGGAAAAGTGGTCGGAGATCAGTGGACCATGTTTCAAAATAACTACAAGAAGTAATTTCCCGGTACAGCAGGTAATATCGTAGTTATATAGTCTGGTTGGAAAAATACACAAATCCATCTAGTTCAACCAAAGGGGGAAAAAAAATGACAGTCCTATATACACAATCCTCTACCCACAGTTGATCTAGAGGAAGGCAAAAAAAACAACAGCTAAGGATGATCCAATTTTTCTCCAGCAGGGGAAAAGTTCCTTCCTGATCCCCAAGTCTAAAGCCCCGTACACATGATACGAAAATTGGAAAGGAAATTTCATCCGACGAACGATCTGCCAATTTTTGGATTGTTAGTATAGTGTTTTCACCAGCCGATTACGGATTTTCGGACAACAAAAACTGGATGTGCAGGCTATAAAATTTTTATCGTACGTCAACACAACGTCCGATTTTCGTTTAATTAGTATAGATTTCGTCTGAAAAAAATCTTAAGAGCAAGACTAGGCAAGCTTAGAGACGAAAGAACACATACAAAACAATCTAACACATGACATCACTTCTGAAGTTGAATTCTGTTGTATGGGAAAATTTGTATGAAAATACCCTCTTCACTTTCAACATGAGACTAGCATGCAACAAAAAACGGACGACAGATCGTTCAATAATCTGATCGTGTGTACGGGGTTTAAAGCTGGATACACACTATACAACTTTTGTGGTTAGATTTCCTTTAGATTTACCTTAAACTATGTAGTGCAAAGGCCTGCCTGACTGCATACAAATTGAAAGTGTTTAGATTTGACCTCCTATTATATGGTTTTGGTAAATCTAAAGGAAAAGAATCTAAAGACAATTGTATAGTGTGTATGGCCCATTAGAGGCAATATCAGCTTTTGATATCAAGAGTATACTTCCTTTGCCCACAGTACATCAATACAGGTGTTGATATTTTTGCTAAGAAAATTATTAAAAAGGCATTTTCATGTATTATTCCTCACTCTACTGAAAATTGAAAAAAAGTTTTTAGCTGAAGTTTAGTTTAACCTTTCAATATAAGTCCACTTTAAGGCCTGTAAGCGAATGACAAAAAGGAGCATTCATGAAAAAAAAAAAAAAAAAAACTGCTTAGGGAGAACTTTATTTATGATTGAAAACCCGTGACTTATGCCTAGTACACCGGATCAGGAAATCGGATGAAAAATACAGTTTTTGAAGTGATCGTAAAAATCAGATTATTAGTACTCAGCTTTCGGGAGCCGATCACGACAGTTCATGTGAAATTATCTGAAGGGACAAAAACTGAAAATATTTCTCGTATGATTAGTCCAAAAAAAATTGAAAGACCAAGACCGCGCATGCAGAAAAAGGACAAAATACATTACAACACATTACATCACTTCTGAAGTTGTATTCTGTCGTACGGGAATTTTCATAACTTTAATAACCTCTTCACTTCAGCATGCAAAAAAAAAGGACGATCATTTGTCTGATATTCTCATTGTGTGTACGGGACTTTAGGCTTCAAATACTATGAGAATTTAGGCATTTAAAAATAGTCCCAGAAAGAGATTGCAAAAGGTTCCAGCTTGTGGGTTCCAATTGTTTTTTTGTTTTTTTTTATAAAGCAAGTAAAACAGCACAACAACCGAGCACAATTAATATAAAATGGCTTGTATTTTCCCAGCTAGGCCCCTTTGAGAAGCACCACTGAATTGAAAGATAGGAACAACCAAAGTCCGTTACTAATGAAAAACAGGATGAGGTAACTAAGACCGTTGAGTGTCAAACAATTTACTGTGTTATTTTACAATATTTTTCAGGTTATGCTGTCCCTCCAGCAGATCTCTATCTCATCTTTCTTCTTATAATTTATGTTAATGGCCTGTGCTATGTGAATGTTCTTTGCAGATCAGGCTGCTATAAAACATTCTGTAAGAAGACAAACATCTATTCATGAAGTAATTGGACCGATTTCCTCCTAGCCATGTGTGAAAAATTACAGGGTAATACTATAATGTAAGTGTAAACATGCTAGATATACAATGGAGATTAGAACAATATGGATTTTATCCTACAAATGGGTACGTGGACTAGAAAGCTGCTCATGTGTACTGTTAAACTTTAGATCTAAGGCCTTACTAATTGCACATGAGTGAGCGCCTACATAGTCTCCTGTAAACTTTACATCCAAGTCTGGTAACACACGACCCGGTTTCCCAAGTAATGACACCAATCTAAATATTCTTAGTAAGAACATTAGTGTACGGATTAAAGATGATGTCATGTCGGTGACTGCTCATGCTGTGAGTTTCTAAATACAAAAATGGCAGTACATCTACCCCATGCTGGACTGCATCAGTATAGATTTTTGTAGGAATCAGAAGTCCACTGCCATCAAACAGGAGAGTGCAATCCAGTCTAATCCAGTCTAAAGCCTCGTACACACGATCAGATTATCGAACAATCTTTCATCCGTTTTTTGTTGCATGCTAGTCTCATATGGAAAGTGAAAAGGTTACTTTCATACGAAAATTCCGTACGACAGAATTCAACTTCAGAAGTGATGTCATGTGCTGAATTGTTCTGTATGTGTTCTTTCGTTTCTGAGCATGCCTAGTCTTGCTCTTATGACTTTTTTTCAGACGAAAACTGTACTAATTAAACGAAAACCGGACGTTGTGTTGACGTACGATAAAAATTTTATAACCTGCACATCCAGTTTTTGTCGTGCGAAAATGCGTAATCAGCTGTCGAAAAGCACTATACTAACAATCCGAAAATCGGCAGATCATTCGTCAGATGAAATTTTATTTCTGATTTTCGAATCTTTAGAAAGACAGATTGGACAATGCTTGCCAGCAAATTCAACTAAGGCTAGCCATACATTATACAAATCTCTTGTACAATTTTCCTTTAGAATTACCAAACCATATAATATGAGGTCAAACCTAAACACTTTAAATTTGTATGTATTCAGGCAGGCCGTTGCACTACATAGTGGAAGGTAAATCTAAAGGAAATTGAACAAGAAAATCATATAATATATGACCAGCTTAAGAGGACAATAAATGTGTGATATAATAACCTCTGTACCTCTGTTCAAATGCTACACTTAGGCTCCATTCACACCTGAGCGTATCGTTTTCAGGCGTTTTTTGGCGTTTTTTTCAAGCAATTTTGCAGGTATTGACATCTAACAAAAATGCCTGTAATCTGCCAAAAAAGAAACTCATGTACTTTTTGAGCTTCAGGTGTTTTGCTTCAGGCGACAAAACGCTCAGATGTGAACAGGGGCCATTGAAATTAAATGAGGATTTTGCTTGTTGGGAGTTTTGAGACTTTAGAGATTAACGTTTTACGAGCTGACATACGCTCAGGTGTGAACAGGGCCTAAAGGTGGCCAGACATGGCTGTTTTTTTTTTTACCTTTTTCGTTCAGCCAGCAGGATGTACTAAAAAAATATCCGATTCCCCCTTTCACATACTTGAGATGAATGCGGGAATCCTCCCTATTGTGTCATTGTATTCTGATAGCAGGACTTCCCCCACTATCAGAATATACTGATGAGCACTGAAGCCAGTTTGCCTGCAAGTGCTAATCAGAGCAAAATTTCCCAACAAGCCTGTTCCTGAGGATTTGATCACTAGATATTGACTTCTCATGAAAGAGAATGGCTAGAGATAGATTGAAATTTGGCCAATTTCTCCTGAACCGTCTGAATTTTGATCCATCTATGGACAGCTTAAGGCCGCTTTCACACAGGGAGTCCATTCAGATCCGCCTGTCAATTTTTGACGGATCAGAACGGACAACCCGTGCATCTGTATGGGGCATCGGATGTCCGCTGACATCTGATCCGTCAAAACCGGACGGATGGAAACTCTTATTTTGAATCCATCTGGCGGATCGGATGGGAACGGACAGACGGTCCATTCCCATCCGATTCCCCCATAGAGACGCCTGACGGACTCCGTGTGTGAAAGGGGCCTAAAGCTGGATACACACTATACAACTTTTGTTTGATTTCCTTTCTCTTCAACTATGTAGTGCAAGGGCCTGCCTGACTGCATACAAATTGAAAATGTTTAGGTTTGACTTCATAATATATGGTTTTGGTAAATCTAAATAAAATTGTAAAGTGTGTATCCAGCTTTAGGCCTCTTTCACACTTGCCGCTCTGTCAGCGGACTTTGTTTTTTCTCAGCGGGGGATCGATCCTCTGCTGAGCAGGCGGATGGCAGCTCTGTCTCCGCGCTGTGTGCGGAGACATAGCTGTCAGGTCCCTGCTCTTCTATATGGGGGAATCGGATGAGAACGAACTGCCTGTCCATTCTCATCCGATCCGTCAGACGGATGGAAAATAGGGTTTCCATCCGTCTGGATTTGACGGACAGGATTGATTCGGAAGTCAGCGGAGATGTCTCCACTGACATCCGATGCCCCATCAGATGCATGGGGCATCCGTTTAGATGCGCCTGAAAAACTGACAGGCGGATCTGAACGGTCCGCACGTGTGAAAGGGGCCTAATGCGCCGTACACACGCAACGATTATCGGCTGACCGATCGTCCGACTTTTGTCCAAGTTGTGTTTTGTTGGTTGGAATGTGCCTAGACTGCACACGAATTTTCCCGCACGACAAAATTCTACTTCAGAAGTGATGTCATGTGTTGGATTGCTTTATTTGTGTTCTTTCTTCTCTGAGCATGCCTAGTCTTGCTCATAAGATTTTTCCCTGTCGAAATCTGTACTGACTGCACGAAAATCGGACGTGTTTTGACAGAGGACAAAAATTTTATAGCCTGCACACCAGATTTTTTTCGGCCGAAAAGTCGGAGTCAGTTGTCGGAAGCATCATACTAAAAAGCCGAAAATCGGCAGATCGGTCGTCGGACGAAAATTCCCGGCCGAATTTTGACTGGTGTGTACGGGCCTTTAGAGTCACTGTCAATGGTCTATTGTTCACTTCTGAACTGATTTTCTCCTCAAACAGCTGAGGTATGTAAACTACAGATCAGTTGCACCTGCACTGAATTCAGAATGATTTTGGTATTTTTCCAAACTGATGTCAAAAGCATGTTACATGTGCCCATCAACACAGGCCCCTAACATTGGCTGTGAAAGAACAAACTACTAACCCAAAACATGTCTATGAACTGGCCATTTCCTAAATACGCATGCATATATTGCACAAGTTCACAATACATACAAAGCAAGGACATAATTTTCTCTACTTTTCTATATCTTAATGTTGTGCCATGTCTGGGATTTGCTTATAGGGACAGTTCACACCATAGAAACGCAGTCCGGATGCGTTCCAGAAGCTTTTCTGCATGCGCAATTTTGATGCATTCCAGTGCGTTTTTGATGCAGTCCAGTGCATTTTTCTTAACCTTACATAAGGACATGTGTGTTCCAGTGTGTTTTTGGTGCATTTAGGTGCGTTCCAGTGTGTTTTTGATGCGTTTTACAGTGTTCCAGTACAGTCCAGTGCAGGAAAAATGCAGCATGTTCTTCTTTTTTCTAGAAATGGAACGCACTGGAACTGGGAGTTTTTGATGCAAAAAATAAAAACGCACTGGACTGCATGTAGTGTGAACTGGCCCTTAAAGTGGTAGTAAACTCTGTCGTACCACTTATACATACAGGTAAGCCTATAATAAGGCTTACCTGAAGGTACTGTGAATATCTCCTAAACTTGCACTGTGTAGGAGTCATTCCTGCACGAGTGACAAAATTGCTTCTGGCCACTTATGTAGCCAGAGGCTGCGTACCCAGAAGGAAGACCGGGTGAAGATGAAAGCCCTCTCAGCAGAGACAGCACGCACCGCTGGAGGGCTAAATTTTAAGCTAAGTCTCTCATAATGTGCCAGTATGCGACACATACTAGCACAGGGGAATTTTTTTTTCTTCAATTAGGATTTACTACCGCTCTAGGATATATAAATTCTGTTTTCTTATATAAAAAAAAATGTATAATAATTTCAATAAAACAACTGAAAGCCAGCTTTGTATGTCGTGAAATAACATTTGCAACAAAAAAAGCAATTTGAATTACAAAATACTTTTTTCTCTTGCAAAATAATTATATCATTGTCAATTAAGTCCCGGTTCACACTAGGGCGACCTGTGAGGCGACCTGGTCGCCTCACAGGTCGCCTCCCATAGGGAAGCTGCGGACCCGTTCTAATAGGAGCGACACAAGTCGCTCCGACCTAGAAAAAGGGTCCGGAGCTTCTTTGGGGCGACCAGGAGGCGACCGCCATAGACTTCAATGTTATGAAGTCCGTGGCGGCCGCTCCGAGGTCGCGGCGCGCTGCTCGCACCGCGATCTCGGAGGTCGCCCCTGGAAGTAGCGTCGCGGTAGTGTGAATGGGGGCTAACTGCTATGTTCTTGCGTGATACAATTAATATGTTTTCATTAAATAAAAAAAAAAAGTGTGAAGCATAAATAACTTAAGCATATACATAACATATAAATATTGTGTACTCTGCTTACATAAAATGAATGTGCAAAAAAAATAATTAAGGTAGCTGTAAACCCTACATACAGTGGGGATCGAAAGTTTGGGCACCCCAGGTAAAAATTGTATTAATGTGTATAAAGAAGCCAAGGAAAGATGGAAAAATCTCCAAAAGGCATCAAATTACAGATTAGACATTTTTATAATATGTCAACAAATGTTAGATTTATTTTCCATCATTGACACTTTCAAAATTACAGAAAACAAAAAAATGGCGTCTGCAAAAGTTTGGGCACCCTGCAGAATTTATAGCATGCACTGCCCCCTTTGCAAGGCTGAGACCTGCCAGTGTCATGGATTGTTATCAATCATCGTCTGGGAAGACCAGGTGATGTCAATCTCAAAGGTTTTAAATGAGATTGCCCCAACAATTGCCCCAACAATCAGCACCATGGGATCTTCTAAGCAGTTGTCTAGAAAACTGAAACTGAAAATAGTTGACGCTCACAAAGCTGGAGAAGGCTATAAGAAGATAGCAAAGCGTTTTCAGATGTCAATATCCTCTGTTCGGAATGTTATTAAGAAATGGCAGTCACCAGGAACAGTGGAAGTTAAAGCAAGATCTGGAAGACCAAGAAAAATAGCAGACAGAACAGCTCGCAGGATTGTGAGAAAAACAATTCAAAACCCACGTTTGACAGCACAATCCCTCCAGAAAGATCTGGCAGACACTGGAGTTGTGGTACACTATTCCACTATAAAGAGATATTTGTACAAATATGGTCTTAATGGAAGAGTCATCAGAAGAAAACCTCTTCTTCTACGTCCTCACCACAAAAATCAGCGTTTGAAATTTGCAAATGAACATATAGACAAGCCTGATGAATTTTGGAAACAAGTTCTGTGGACCGATGAGGTTAAAATTGAACTTTTTGGCCGGAATGAGCAAAGGTACGTTTGGAGAAGAAGGGGCACAGAATTTAATGAAAAGAACCTCTGTCCAACTGTTAAGCATGAGGGTGGATCAATCATGCTTTGGGGTTGTATTGCAGCCAGTGGCACAGGGAACATCTCACGAGTAGAAGGAAAAAGGGATTCAATAAAATTTCAGCAAATTTTGGATGGAAACTTGATGCCATCTGTGAAAAAGTTGAAGTTAAAGAGAGGATGGCTTCTACAAATGGATAATGATCCTAAACACACCTCGAAATCCATGGGGGATTACATCAAGAGGCATAAACTGAAGGTTTTGCAATGGCCTTCACAATCTCCTGACCTCAACATAATTGAAAATCTATGGATAGACCTTAAAAGAGCAGTGCGTGACAGACAGCCCAGAAATCTCAAAGAACTGGAAGACTTTTGTAAGGAAGAATGGGCAAAGATACCTCAAACAAGAATTGAAAGACTCTTGGCTGGCTACAAAAAGCGTTTACAAGCTGTGATACTTGCCAAAGGGGGCAGTACAAGATATTAACTCTGCAGGGTGCCCAAACTTTTGCAGACACCATTTTTTTAATTTCTGTTATTTTGAAAGTGTAAATGATGGAAATAAAATCTAACTTTTGTTGACATATTATAAGAATGTCTAATCTGTAATTTGATGCCTTTTGGAGATTTTTCCATCTTTCCTTGGCTTCTTTATGCACGTTAATACAAATTTTTACCTGAGGTGCCCAAACTTTCAATCCCCACTGTAGACATTGTGTTTGTTAAAACATTGTGTGCATCAATTACTGTGCTTTTTTTTAAATAAAATAGCAGTGTCAGCCATTTTTAATACTTTTTGGCATCTCAACGCTGCATATCTCATCTTGCCTTCTTGCATTGTCCTCTGTAAGATCCTGCAACTCTCCTTTCCCCCCTCTTTTATGTTTGTTTGGAATGAGCAGTGAACGTTAGTTGCGGTCATGTGCACTGCCCTAAAGACGCTACACATGCCATAGCAAGGGAAGGTGGCTACGTTCTTACATACAGTTTACCTCATTCACAAGGCTCTGGGGAAAAATACCATTGCAAAGTACAACTTCTTTTGAAAAGTGAACAGGCTATATGTCTTCGGTAAATCAAACCTCTTGCTTGCCCAATGCATTTCAGTGTGGCTGCTTGTAGTCCTGAACCAGGGCGTCTGTCAGTGGGTGAAAACGAAGGAGAGCATTTAAGAGATAGTTGTCACCCAATAACAGGAAGTTTCTGAACAAGGACCTTCATGTTGCAAAGATAAAATGTAGCTTAGCTTAGTCAACGAGGTGAATTCTGTGAACCTCAATCATCCATTGATGTGCAAGCACAAATCCTGTTTTTTTTGTTGTACATGGTTAGGTATTGTACATGTACAATACCTAACCATGTACATTGTACATGGTTAGGTATTCTTTGTGAATTTTGACTTTGTTTTATCTCATTCACTAGGACAAGTGAAAATCCCCTTTACAAATTGAGCATTCTCTGCTTTAGTAAATTAGCCCCAGTGGGACCATGGAGAATGAACAGGAAATCAGATCACAACTGCAAAAACAAAACGAATTTGGAATTTGAATTAAAGGATAAAAAATCAAGGAAAAGGAGTTTAAATTAAAAATACATACTTGAATGGAATTTTTTTATACCATATTTTAGTGCCATGTTATAGAAAGGTTCACCAGGTATTGCAATGAAAGTTGAAAATTAAAAAGACTTTAAAAACAACTTTTGGAATTGCCATGTTAAATATTAATATGTTAAAGCTATATTGGATTTTAGTGTTTGGATCCAATGCTTAGTATTATGCACAGCTATACATTTTACATAACTTATCTCAAACTGAAACTGTTTATCTGTATACCTTTTTTTAACCTTACCTGATCACCAACAAAACACCAGTGGGTACATTTAGGCTGGGTTTACACTGTTGCCAATTTGATGCGGGTTTCCCCGCATTCAATTTGCATGACAAGGAGGCTGTGCCCGGCTCTCAATGAAGCCGGTTCACAGAGCTCCGTGTCGGCTGGGGAGTGACTTGCAGGAAAGTCCTGTGTGTCTTCTGGTTCGTTTCAGGTCCGACCCAATTTAGACCTGAAACGGTGCATGGGACGCACCAGACCCCCTGCTGCGAGCCGCTCTGAATTCAGGGTGAACCCAGCCTTAGTAATAGAACTGGATAAACAAGAAGATGGGGTAAAGAAGCTATACAGAACAACCACATTCAAGTGTCTCTTCAGCTCAGGTAAAACAACTGCCATCTTGTTTATTGCAGGCTTCTTATTGATGGACTGCAGTCTAATGACAACACTGCATGTATATTGTGTGCTACATTTCTATTCCAAGGCTCTGTACAAAGACTGGAATCATCCCTATGTGTTTTTGGCAGCACAAACTTTGAACTTGTCCTGTCCATAATCAGGGCAAACGTCTGATCATAATTTACTTGCAAAAATCTGCTTTTCATGTCCATTGCCAAGAGTGAATTTATCTGAGCTCTCTACATGAGATGTTAGTAATTACTTTAAAATGCAAATATATTCCCTGTAAAACGTGTGCACGTGTTGTTTCCCAATTTAATACTGCATACAATGCTTGTGATTTTTGCCAAATGCATTCCATTTATTTATCTGGATTTCATTTGAATTCCTAATGGCCATATCCTCATCAGAACCCAACACAGAATTTATACAATGTTTTGCTCACATAGTGATTTAATCAATGGCTGCTGTAGGGCAACAACAGTCACTGGGTTCGAGGCCCTAGAGAAGCTGAGCTCTTGTCATGATTCAAAAATGCTGATCATCACCCCAATGGGATGGTAGAATATGCTTTCGTGTCCACTCACCTGTTCAGTGTTGGGACCCTGAGGAGTTAACTACACCCACCCTGGACATCTGACCTGTATACATGTTCTAGGATGTCACTCACTAAGTAGTAGAGAAAGTAAGAGGATGAAAACCCTGGGGCTTGCCCTTTAATCTCAATTTGTGATTGAATATATTGGGGAAGAACTTCTGCCTGGCTTTTTTTCTTTTTTTGCTGTTTGTGACTACTCTGGGGATATTTTGCCTCAGTTTTTCTAATGGTACACCTGGGCAAAGAACAAAGGGGAGGGGATGGAGGGTAACCCAACAAGTTATAGCTGAGGGGTGTCCTCACTTTTGTGAGATACTGTGTGTGTGCTTGTGTGTGTGTGTGTGTGTGTGTGTATATATATATATATTAGTCCCCCTTTAGATCCACAAAAATGGAGATACACTTTAAGGCAGACAGCAGATGTAAAAGTAAAAGCCTGGTGAAGGCCTAGCTTAGATCTAATTCCACTCGCATTCTAAGCCTTATGCTAACCAGTAGTGTTTTTTGGTTTTGTGCTGCCCTAGGCAAGACTAAAATCAGGCACCCCCCATCTAAATTTGTCCCACCCCTTCCTGTTTAAGATCTACTCCTTCATCTGTAAACTCCACCCCTTCTTTTTTAGGCACCACCTCTTCCAATTAGAGCTCCACCTCAGGAGTTGGTCAGAGACTGCAGACATGATACAGGAGTTGGTCAGAGACTGCAGACAGGATACAGGAGATGGTCAGACACTGCAGACCGATACAGGAGATGTTTAGTGACTGCATACATGACACAGGAGCTGGTCAGAGACTGCGTACAGGGTACAAGGAAAGGGTCAGAGACTGCGGACAGGATACAGGAGATGGTCAGAGACTGGGCACAGGGTACAGGAGATGGTCAGAGACCGCGTACAGAATACAGTAAAAGGTCAGAGACTACAGATAAGACTTCCCAGTAATGATCATTCATGGCCATCACTAGGGATGATCGAACAGTTCGGGTCGACCATCGGTTCGACCCGAACATTGGCTGTTCGAAATTCGGCCGAATTCCGAACTTTTTGCTAAAAAAATTCGGAATTCGGCAACCAGAACCAACCAAAATGCAATGGGACAGGAAATGGGCTTTAAAAGCCAGTGATTGGACCAGAACCATTAGTAAAACCAATTGAGGGGGCAGGAGAATGCTAGGAATGTGATTGGAGTGACTAGGGGGTCCAGAGGCCAATCATTAGTGAATACGCCCCCCAGTATATAAGATAGCCCCCGCCAAATTCCTAGCATCGTAATAAAGGGCTGTGGAAGAGAGTGGAAGCAGTTCTGTTACTTCTGCTACAAAGTGTCATTTAGCAATTTTTAGTGTGAGGAAAGGGATATCTAGTGTAGTTAGGGTGCTATTTTCCACTTTAGTTAGCTTTAATAATCTAGTTTCTGTAGGGAAAGTGTTAAGTGTAAGGGGACCGTAGTGTAGTGTAGGGTTAACTGACTCTGACTGCTATGGCAGGGTGACAAAACCCTTCCATGTCAGGGTGACCGCTATAGAGAAAAGATTGTTTCTCTTAGGTCACTTACAGAACGGTGATATGGCTTCTCGCCGGTCAGCCTGCTTTTTGCTGCAGGCGTTCATAGAGCTTTTTTGAGGACATGTTTGGAGTCAGGCATGACATCTGAACTTCTGTATAGGGGTATATATACACACACATGTATGTATATATACACCTACACATACATAGGTGTGAAAGTAGCAGAACACTATGCTTGCGCTAATTAAATAATTAACAGGCATATGTCTCCGCTCCTATCACACATATATATGTGTATGTGTATATATACATATAAGGGTGTGTGTATATATACCCCTATACAGAAGTTCAGATGTTTTGCCTGCCTCCAAAGACCCCAAAAAAAGCCCAAAAAAAAACACCTGCGCCAAAAAAAACACCCAGGTGTGTTATTGCAGGGGTTTTTTTTGGGCATTTTTTTGGGGTCTTTGGAGGTAGGCATGACATCTGAACTTCTGTATAGGGGTATATATACACACACGTATGTATATATACACCTACACACATATAGGTGTGAAAATAGCAGAACACTATTGCTTGCGCTAATGAAATAATTAACACCAATATGTCTCCGCTCCTATCACACCTATATATGTGTATGTGTATATATACATATAAGTGTGTGTGTATATATACCCCTACACAGAAGTTCAGATGTTTTGCCTGCCTCCAAAGACCCCCAAAAAATGCCCCAAAAAAACCCCTGCAATAACACACCTGGGCGTTTTTTTTTTGGCGCAGGCGTTTTTTTGGGCATTTTTTTTTCAATATTTTTTTCAATAATTGTCTCTCTATCAAAAATTACAATTTTTAAGAACTTTTTTTGTGTGATTAATAGTCCCTGGGGCATGACCCAGAACCCTAGGCACTTTTTAGGGGCATTTATTGGGTTTTGGGGCTTCAAAATGGTGTTTTTTGATTACCGAAGTTCGGGTCCCATTGATTTCAATGGGGTTCTGAAATCCGGGCCGAACTTTTGGGGAGGTTTGGGTGTTCTGGTCGAACCGAACTTTTGAAAAGTTCGATCATCCCTAGTCATCACAGGGAATAGTCTCCAGCCATTCATTCACTGTAATCACAGTGGGGAACAGCTTAAGTTCTAAAACAGATAACAACTAAGATAAGTTACAGGATTTTCTGTAACATAATCATCCCTTTTTAATATCATAAGTCAAGTACTGTTAGATCTGCAATCCCACCGTCAATTTGCTAACACTGTATGTACTAGAAAATCAGAAAGGAGATGCAGTGTAGCATTACTGAAAGAGAGTAATAGTTCACATAGTGCCATGTGTGAGCATCTACACCTATGACAACCTGACAAGACAGGGAACTAATAGAACAGGTCAGTATCAGGTAAGCCATGTATGCATCGGCCTTCACTTGTAGGCAGTTTAGCAATACACTTATTTTACCTGTTCTACACAATGAAAGGGTTTCTTGCTATTCTTCTAATACAACATTTGCCAGTTACCATTACATCACTGAATTCCGCCCCCCCCCAATGCCCAGCTGAGCTGAAACAACCCTCCCCTTCCCAGAATAGCACAGTCCAGCCCCAAGCCCAGCCAAGACCACCCGCGCCCAGCCGAGACCGCCTGATACAGTCCACCCCTGGGGGGGGGCACATGGGGGGGGCAATTGTCCCTCTTGCCCCCATGTAGTGAGACCACTGGTCCCTCCTGCCCGGGGGGCACGGCCTCCCTGAAAAATGCCGCCCAAGGCAAATTCCTTGTTTGCCTCTTGGTAGATATGCCCCTGATGCTAACTACGATATAAAGGAAAGATGTGTATACTTACTTAATCTATGGGCACTCTGGTCTGGTCCTGTGATCAGGTCCCTGTGCCGGTTTCAGTATAGAGGAGGGACAGCTTATGTCCCATAGTAAGTCTATTGGTGACATCACCCCCCCCCCCTAGGCATCCACTGTTGCTGTTCTTTACTCTGCCCTGAAGCCGCCCACTGGGGATATCACGTGATTGGACTGAAACAACCTTAGAATAGGTAAACATACACATCTTGCCTTTACAGGGTAGTTAGCAAAGGGCTTAGAATTGGGGTGCAAGTATGTTTAAGCTGAGTTAGGTTTTGACCAGACTACTTTATGATCAAACCAATATTGAACCCATACCTATTCCCTCATTAGGGCTGATGTGGTGTTTTTCTTTATGTGCCTGCAACTGTTGCAAAGATGCAGGCTTTGTCCCATAGAAGTGTGCCTTCATTAGTGGGTTGCATACACACATACTTACAAGCCTTGTTCATATAAACTTGTATGAAAATGTGCATTGTGAATAGAATGTTACATAACATCCATCCTAACATCTATGGTCACACCTTGGGGATGAACTGAAACAGTGATGACATAACAGACCAATGTCGTCAATACAACAATTATTCCAGCCACAAGAGTGTTAACCACTACAATTCTCCTACCACTGACAGTTTTTGGATTGGTTGCATAGCTAGTATTAGTGTATTTAGGGCTGTACACACGGGCCAAATAGCGGGTGGTATCGGCAGGTTAAATAAAAACTGCCCGACATTCAGCCCGTATTTACGGCAGCCTGTCCAACAGAAGGTGGCTGAATGTGTGGCTTCTGTCGAAGAGGCATGACTGAAAAAGGTCTGCTGATTGGCATCCAATCCGGAGTGTTCTTGCGGGCGGGCTGTCCCCGTGTCAGAACACAATAGCTCAGCAGATTGTTAGTACAGGATCTCCTCCCAAGCTCTTTAGTTATTTCTCCTTCAGCCTGCTGGGTTGAAGGAAAAAAAACTGAGTGTGTAGTAGGCTTTACAATCATATCCCTGTCCTAGTTAAAAAGAAAATACCTCTCTAGGTATGGTCAGAGTTATTACTTACATCATGTAACAAAGCAAATATGTTGCTTATCTTCCTGTAAGTGTAATCATATTTGGTTTGTAGATAAAATACATCTTGAGAAACTAAGAAAAATGTGTACTTCTAAGAGAGCAGATTACTTAGTGACAGTGACTGAGGTAAGCAATGATTGTGCAAGCAGAAATGGAAGCGGAGACTGATAACAATGCCATTTCAGTAATATGAAAACTGAGCTGCAAACAATGACTGAGTGATTTTCCAATTCTGTTTCTAGGTACCATTACTATCTTTAGCAGTAAATGCTGGAAACAAATAATAGTAGTTTACAGAATGATTCAGTTATTAGGTGTGTTTTGTAAAGTACTTTATGTATTTTATCTTTTTTCCTGTGTGTAATTTCAACTGCAAAGTATTCTTATGGGAAAGGTTATACTAATTTTCAGGTTGGATTAATCCGCAAACACATTACTATATCAAATAGTGTCCATATCTGAACATGCACAAATTCAGGATTTAGCCAATCCGGGTTCCTTGTTCTTTATACATTGTTTGTTTTTCAGAATGTGATCTGATATACCCAAACTTGATTTTTCACGCACATCTTCTATTAATATACAACAGCATGGCATAGAGTCAAATTGTATAATAACAACTAGGCAAGCAAGCCTAGTACTGGTCAAGTGATTAGTACTGTAAGAAAGTGTTATTATCAACCTGACCGGGAGTTCAGCTCTAAGGAAAAACCCTGATTGACGCCATTCATTTATTATAACGACCTTGAAGCATTTGGGGGAGCAAGACTGAAACAATTGTCAGGATAAGTCTTTTATTTCCTCCCTCGTGCGCCAGTGGCTACAGCAAATTACATCTCAGCTAAAGTAATCCATTCCATTACCACAATGACTGCATGAATGCTGAGGAAAGTGGAATTATTTTTCTGCCCAGATTTTTACCGTAGTAAAGTCTATATCTGCTGCATCGAGTTCCCTGTTTAGTGTCGGCTGATTTGAAGCACAGATTATCTCTAAGGGAAGAGATTCTTCTGGGACATGTAATCTCCAAACATTCAATTTAACAGCAAATAAACCTTTTTCAAACTCATTCATGCAAATGGCTGCAGAGCAGTGCACAAACCACATTATAGCCGCAAGGATTTGTAGTGTAATTATGTATGTGCACATCCATTGATTGATTGTGAGATATTCATAGCAACAGTTCACATGGAAGAAATGCCTATAATTTATTCAGGTCCAGGTTAATGGGAACATTAGGTATTCAGGTTAGAGGACCAAATAAAACAAGCGAGAAGCATGAATGTGCTAAGGAAAACCACATGCACATAATAAGGAGAAGAGTTATGAAATGTTTCTGTGATATGTTATTGTTTCTTTCGTTTTTGATATATTAGGTTTAGCACCCCTGTCAGATTTTATTTTGTCACTCACTGCTGGGGAGTTTCACTCTCTCTAGTTTTCCTTGTGACCTTTTTAACTGGGACTGAAAATGGCAAATACAACATTTTTGAGTTGTCATTGTATAGGATGGTACTGTGTGGCAGTTGCTGCCATCCCAATGGGCAGAACTTCCAATGGCAGAGCAGGGAGTTAAGCAGTAATCCACAGATTGCTCACTCATTATCTTTGGTGCTAGGTGAACTCTGCAATGTATTGACTTGTCCTCTGTAATGGGCTGCCAGCGGCTATCCTGGGGACACAGAGCTCTCCAGAGACTTGGGAAGTCCTAAAATAACTCAAAAAGGCTATTTTATATATAACCCCTGCTCCGTCACTTTGGCATGCTTCATAGTGTTGGGAGTACTCAGATAAAGACAGGTACAAGTTTGGTACGAAAAGATAGGCCTAGTGCATGGGAAGGTTCCTGAGGAGCAAAGACACTATAGGGACAGTCCAGTGACATGGAATTTAGGAAAGGACCCTGTTGTTCAGGCTGCATCTTGATTGGTGCATACCTGTGCTTTAGATGGCAAGCACAGCAACCCATCTGGTGGTCCACTGTAAGCCTTGGGGACCTCTTTAAGGGGCAATCCGCAAGCATACTGCTACATGTAAGTTTTGTATATTGGAATTCCATGATGATGAAACTGATGAACGGAATTGCCTTACTGTTCATTTGTATACTTTGAGATTGCCACCAGGTAATAAATGTTTTTAAGCTTTGTTTCTATGTTTAGGCTGCAATTATAATAGTGGAGGAACATTGGGTGGCCATGTTTATTGATTACATTCTTGTGGACTATTTTACCTCATCTTAGAAATGAAACACCCACAATAATCTTAGTAACCAGACACTGTGTGATCTGTGCCTTGGCTTTAAAGTGACCCTGTCATTAACTCTAACTAATTAGAGCAGAAGGAGGAATACGCACCTTTCTAGTGGTCATCAAGACAAATATTCACTCTCTATATAAGCTCTGAATGTTGATGCTATCATATGTAGCACTGACCCCCGAAAGGGCTCCTGGTTTGATCTGGGCCTGCACTCTACCAATAAACCCCACTAACTTGGCTCAATCCCCTTGGCACAGCTGTGATGCAATGCAATACAATACAATGTAAGATAGTACAAAACACCTCTATTGTCACTCCAGGATAATACAACAGCACAATGGATTTCAATATAAACAATTAGAAAGAAACAGTATACATATATATATGTCTATACCTGGGAGCTCCCCCTACTTTATAAGCTATGTGTGAGATCTCACTTTTTTGGAGTACTTAGTCCTGGATCTTCTTTTCTTCGCTAGCTAAAGTGGCTCCTTGTGATTTGTAATCCACAGTTTTGGTGAATTAAATTGAAGTGAAAATGCTTCTGGTGTAGCTGTAACAACTATTTAAATATTTCTTGAGACATCAAGGTAGATAGGCCTCAAACCTTCTCAGTATCAGTTGCTCTACTCTTTCGTAGAACTATAATTTCCAGTGAGGCCTGTATATGAGTCTAACTGCATGTAAGATTTAACAAACTGTGGGCCGTGACCCGCTCACCCACTGGATAGAGGATCTGTGTGGTGACTTTTGTCCGGTGACTGAAACTTGCTTCTCCATCAGCTGGACCAATCTCTCCGTTCAGCCCCACTGGGTGGATCCCGTCCTCCGATGCTCTGATGAGTGTCTCTGGGTCTCTGCAATCTGGCCACCGTCTCCCCACAGGTCCTCTCAGGCAGGCCACACGATTCCAAGAGACCTAAAATGGCTGCTCCAGCCCCTTTTATCCCCTACCCAGCATGCCCTGCACAAGAAGGTGTTCATGGGTAGGTCACCAAACCTCCCAAAACCAACAATCACTTCAAAAAAACATAGCTGCATTAACAGTATTTGGTCACTAGATGGCTCCAACTACTCAAACATAGCAATGTCCATAGACGTTTCATTAAAGTATACAAACACACATCAACATAGGAGAATATCAGCGCTACGCATACATTTCTGTTTCTGTAGTAGATAACGTGACACTGTCTGTGGTTACTTCTACAGACCCCTACATCAACACTGTGTGGTACTGTAGTGACGTAAAGGGATCTTATTATTTGATCCAGATGTCTACCCCCATCTCAGACTAATGTTCACTGCAAGGGTTAAAATGCTTGTTTAGTCTAGGGACAGAGGACTAAGGAGTAAGTACTTACCTTACCCCTCACTCCAGCAGCTGCTTTATAAGCTGCAGTCACACTCCGGCCTCCTCAGCATACTATGCAGAGTAAATGTCCCTGTATTGTATGTGATGACACTGAGGCTCTACCCACCGATCAGAGCTATCGGCAGAGGAGGCGAGAGCTGGAACTGGCCGGAGCAAGAAATCAGGTAAGTGATGGAGCTTCTTTTAAAACCCCCTGAGATATAACAAGCAGTTTTTCCTCGCAGTGGGGTGGCGGGCCCCCATTGCAAGGGTGCATTTTTAATTTTCCTTTAGTTGGGCTTTAAAGTGTATCTAAATCCAAAACAACAATGTATGATATTACAGTCCTTAGCTCCTTTGGCTGAATTTGTTTTCATTTTTCAGGCTAAGAATCAGCAAGTACAGAAAATACATCCTCATTTTTAGTATGTTAACTAGTCCCATCAATTCATCATGTAACCGAGATGAAACCAATGCAGACATGTCCAGCCTACATAACATTCATGGCTCTTTCCATAGATATAATGGGGAAAAAAGTGACATTAGGGGCATGAGGTGTGTTATTTACAAGATCACCAGGTGAAATTAGAGGCATATGGTGAGTTTTAAGCAGGGGTGAGCTAAGCTTAAACCTAGAAAATATTTTACAGGTATACTGTCTGGCTAACCCTAATTCTCTCTGTAGCATATTCTTCTTTTCAGAAGCAGTTGTACTATGAGCTAGCCTGAAACATTCTCCATACTATGTCAGTAAAAGACATGCTAAAATAAATAAAAAGAAAATGGAACTTGGCTCTGCGCCCCTTAACCATATGCAAAATATTACCATGACTGTACGGCAGTCATACAAAATATAACAGATTTTGTTGAAAAATACATTGAATTAGCATGAAGTCAGCCAGTGCCAAAAGAAGAGTATGTACTGTATGTACAAGTTATAGTAAATAATATGTTAAAGTTCCTTAAACTGCATGTCCGTTCACACTTGTTGTTTATTCTTCTGCTAAGGTACAGCTGTTTCATTTTTTGGGCTAAAAAAACTGAACTTTGAACTCTTTTTGTACATATGGACATATAGTCATAAAATGTAAAGCTGTTACTAAAGAACAACCCCCAAAAAGTTTTTTTTTATGCATCTGGCCTATAATGCTGGAAACTGGAATATCAATATTTACTACAGACTGATCATATCAAATGTTCATAATATTAGTTTGATTATATATATTAGTGCTGCCTCAGTGGTGTTTTGCCTGTAAGTCCAGTTTAAAATGTTAAAAAAATAATACAATATACAGGATCAATATACCTAAAACACATATTATCTCATTCAAAAAGAGCTACCAACAACATTTCAACACTTCAAGTTATTGTAAAGTCTAGTTTAAAAACAAAGCAAAAAGAAAAACATATCAAACATGTCATACTTACCTGCTCTGTGCAGTTGGTTTTGCACAGAGTGGCCCAGATTCTCCTCTTCTCGGGTCCCTCTTCCTTGATCCTGCCCCCTCCCTCCTGTTGAGTGCCCCCACAGCAAGCAGCTTGCTATGGGGCCACCGAGCTGAGCCACAGCTCCTTGTATCCATTCAGACATGGAGCTGTGGCCCGCCCCCTTTCTCTCCTGATTGGCTGACTGACTTTGACAGCAGTAGGAGTTCATTGTGCCACGCTGCTGTCTCAGCCAAGTAAGAGTGGGAGTCCTGGGCAGCTGAGAAACTCCTGCAACATTGCTGGATAAAGATGGGGCTCAGGTAAGTATTAGGGGGGCTGCTGCACACAAGGTTTTTTTATTTTAATGCATAGAATGCAGTAAGAATGCATTAAGATAAAGAAACCTTCTGCCTTTACAATCTCTTTCATTATGCATACATTTTAGTAAATTATATTTGTCCCTAACAAATGGAAATTTCTCATTTGACTGGGCCCCCCACCACCAGCATCCATGTAATTAGCAGCAGGAACCCTGCCTTGCTGTTGCTTATGCTACACGGTGGACTAAAATCCAAGCAATCAAAAAAATGGTTCCTATAGGAGAACAGCTGTAATCTGTGGTAGTACTGCAAGTGTACAATAGGAGATTTTAGCAGTTCATGGTCCTACAAATGAGCTTCCATAATTACAGCTTTCTGTCCCAAGAAAACCCGGGAATTCCATTAGGTGAAATCCACCATTTTATTTCTTTAAAGGGGTCCTAAACAAATTATGTTTTCAGATTTAAGGTTTTAAACAAACCACTTTATAGGTTGATATGGTATTTGTTTATGGATTTTTTTGGTGCCTCAGGCCAAAGAGGGGTGGGATTTTTTAGGCAAGAAGAGTATGTATATCGTAGTATTAAAATTCTAACAGTTTATTTAGGGTGAAGTCTTTTTAACAGTGCATATATATATTTGTGCAGGGTTAAAGGCCCTGTAGTGAAGAAGTGATAAGCGGTTGGAAGTTTGTGACATTGGTGATATGGTGACTTAGAATATCTTTCTCTGTATTCCGTGCTTGATCACAAGTATTGAATTTGAACAGAGAAAGCATCTGTAATATCCAACGCGTTTCGGCTGCTAAGCCTTTTTGGTATTTGTTATCTGAGAGCCAAATTCCCTGCCTATCAAAACTACAAATAATGCTCCAACTAGCAATTATTACTCTCATAAGATAACTTTGACAGAATGGCCTAAGCTGGATTTACCACAAGGCACAATAGGCATATGCCTATAGGCAAGAGAAGCAAAAGACACAGCTTTTCTCTTTATACAGTTTCCTCTCTACTCCCAAAAAAGAAAAAAACAACAACAACAAAAAAAATGTATAAAATGCAAGGGGGGGGGGGGGCGGTGCATTAATTTTCATTTTAGGCCTTCCCCCTTATTTTCACCTGGTGATCTAACCAGTAGGTCTGAACAAGCTCTCCTGAAGATGTAGCAGTTACAGTAATGAGACAAACTATTTCCCACTAACAGCTGTGCTTACCGGTATCTAAAATGGAAAAGAAAATTGTTGCTGTAACTGCTTATAAAGTGTTAGCTGGAGTTCAGCTTCAGTTTGTTGGTTTATCTACATTTTCAAGTGCATTCAACACTCCCCTCATGATTGACAATGCTGCTTTCCAAAACCCCCCCCCCCCCCCCCGTGCTTCTTCATCCAGAGATGGCTCACTCTAATACAGGAGGTGTGTTACTGTCCAGATCATCAGGTGAAAACAGAGGGAAAAAATCTAAAAAAAGAAAACGAATGCAACTACCACATCTAATGATCGGCAAGCCGCAATATATTACATTTTTTACTTTAGGTTTAATACTACATTAGGTTTGGATTGGGTAAGGAAGTCTTACTGTTTCTGTTTGGTTTCAGTTCTGTTTTTGACCCCTTGGGGGGAGGGGGATTTCCTCTAATTTTATGTCTCTGTCACACCCGCACAGGAAAGTGAGAGAAGAGGGGAAGGAATGAGCAGCAATGTAAGAGCCATGTAAGAAGTTGAACTTTTCTTACTAAAAATCTGTCCTATGGAACTCTTCACACCAGTCAGTTGCAGGTCAGTTGCATTTTTAAAACTCCTGTATGCTGCATTTTTGGTGCATGTTTGGCATGGTAAAAAAAAAAAAAAAAAAGCACCACAAATGCACCTCCCATTGAAATGAATGGAAAATGCATAACAAATGAAGCAGAAACGCATATGTGTTTTTTGAATCCTTTCTGCACAGGTGCATAAAAAAAAAATTGGAGTTTTTGCAACGGAGCAGTGTGAAAGCAGCCTTAGAGAGCAGCCATCACTCTCTGTCCTGACATTTCCCGAATAAGGACACATGCAGGAATAAAAATCAGACAGAGGTTCTAACCCATACCCACTCCATCCAAAACTGAACTTCACCCTACTGAACCAACATGAAAAAAATAAATGAGCATTAGAAGCTGACATGCCTCCTTCAAATTCAAACTGTGGCCCCCAACCCCACATAAAAAGGAAGGGATTGGTATAAGGCCCCTTTCACACATGCTTTCTGATCAGGTCCGCCTATCCGTTGTCAGGCGGACCTAATCGGATGCTCCATGTCCGCTGACACCTGCTGCTCTCTGATCCAATGTGGTCCAGGAAATCCAGACGAATGGAGACCCTATTTTCCATCTGTCTGGTGGATCGGATCGGATGAAAATGGACAGGCGGTCCGTTTTCATCCGATCTCCCATAGAGGAGAGCGGGGCTCTGACAGCTCCGTCTATACAATGTTTGGCTAATTTAGAAGTGCAATAAGATAAGAGACAACAGTGGCAAATACTATATCAATAAACACCGGTGGACGGTATGCAAGTACAGCCTTAAGATACCCAAATGATCACAAAAACATAGATCGAAAGCAGTAAACTATTGTAATGAGCTAATAGATATTTGAAACCCACATGCGGGGCTGCCATCAGGGGGGGACAGCCGATACACTTGTAAGGGGCCCAAACGTCCCAAGGGGCCCAGCTTGACCCCCCCCCCCTACAGCAGCAGAGTTAAATGAAACTTTTAGCAGACACCCGCTGGCCTGCACACTGCCCACAACTAAGAAGCACTACCTACAGGATGTATCCCTGGACACAAGCCAGGGCACTGATTCCTCCTCCCCATGTCCCGGGCGGATATAGTGGGAAGGCCTGTGGGCAGGCCCTGGGGAATGTTGGTGGTCAGGCCCCAGGGGGCCCAGGCCTAAAGATGTGTACATTTCTGAAGGCTGCCCTGCCCACATGTCTTAGCGCTCGTTCACACATGTGTTGATTATGAAGAATGAAGCCATGCTTATTAACACTCCTATAGCAAGTGTTAACCAGGCTTCAAGAATAAATGCCCATGAAAGTGTTTAAAGGAGAAGTGAAGTCAAGGAAATTATCTTCTTCGAAGGCGTGTTCAGGTTTTGGAGTGATAGCAGACATTTTTGTGAATTCTCCGGCTTCGTATACTTTGATCTCTTTGACACTTGGCTTTGTCAATTTTACTGAAACAAAAATCTTTGCCACTGGAAATAATGCTTAATGCCTCTACTCCCACATGGCACCGCTCTTGCCTGCACACAGGGACAAATGATGTCACCACACAGCTGCTCTTTACAAACAGGAAGTTGCTGGAGCTGCTCTGTCCTAGTTCTCATTTATTTCCCAGTGGATTATAGGATACAGGAGACTCCACTGCCTCTCCTACAGTGCCCAGCTAACACTTTATAAATGCTTCCCTAACACACAATAAATGCTCTAGGTACTGTTATGGTGCAGTTACAAAGCATTACCATTGTCAATGGAGGCGGCTGACAAGCGTCGATGCCTCATGTAAGTGAAATGCTGCTTAAAGTGGTTGTAAAGGCTGAAGGTATCCTATGCATGAAGGTAAAAAACCTTTAGTGTGTAGCTCCCCCCTATTACTTAAGCCCGATCTCAATCCAGCGATGTGCAAGAGAACCAAGGCTCTCCTGGGTCTCTCTGTAGTGATTGGCAGAGATGCAGCAGCACTGCTGTCAAACACAGCCAGCAAGGCGGGAGCAGAGGGCAGGGCTGAGCCGCACTGTCTGTAACTTATGGACGCAGAGAGCCGGCTCGGGAGCAGGCACGCATTAGTGCCCCCACAGCAAGCGACTTGCTATGGGGGCACTCGGTAAAGGGGAGGGGCCCAGAGAGCCGGCAGGGGACCCGAGTAGAGGAGGATTGGGGCTGCTCTGTGCAAAACCACTGCACAGAGAAGGGAAGTATAACATGTTTGTTATTTTTTTTAATAATATGTTTTCCTTTACAATCACTTTAATTTTTCAATCAACACAGCGCTACTGGTCCTGTGTGTACGGCACTGTATGGTGTCCATTGTAATGTTCATGGCAGACGTTGAAGGGCAGGTTATGAGGCTGTAAAAATGCTGAATAAATGCCCTTTAAAGGATAAGTTCACCTTTGGGAACATTTTACTGTACATGTTCAACCCGAGAATTTCCCTGTGCTAGCTGCCAGTTTTTGGAAGCAGCGCAGCCACGTGGGGCTCTGCCCACATGACCGCGTCATTCATACACAGAGCTCTGTGTATGAATGAACTACAAGTCCCGACATCCTTAGCGGCTGTTGGCCTGTAGTTCTCAATGAACCGCCATGGCGCTATAGAGTGCTGTAGTAGTTCATTGAGTCCTCCCATCAGTGAGTATCGGCTTACCCATACAGGATGTGCAGGTAAGCAGATACACTGGCAGTGTAAAGGAGACCTGCATGGCATCTGCAATCTTTTGATCACTGGTGCAATGCTTTACAGCAGGCATCACTAAATGGCGGACCAGGGTCCGGATCCGGACCCAGTTAATGTCTCATCCGGACCCCTGCGGTCCCACCCTTTAGAGTTGTTCTGCCCACAGCCATCACCACTGCCAGTCTCACAGAGCCAACAGCTGGAGGCAGGGCAGCTATAGACAGAGGACGGGGGCTATCCAAGTTGCCAAGCAAGTGATTGGTTGCGAGGATACAGGGTGGCCATCGCACAAACATATCATTCGGACCTCTGCTGAAAGAATATTTTATTGACTGGACCTTTGTAAATTTTAATTCAATACCCCTGCTTTAAAGGCTCCTAATACAAAAAAAAAATAAAAAATGCACATTTTTTTTGCAGGTCATCTGCAAAAAGATGTGCATATATTATTTTTTGTACAAAGGTAAACTTATCGTTTAAACATAGGTTACTAATTAAGTGTGAACAAGCCCTTAGTCCATATTGAAGTGTGTCCCAAATCTTTTTTTCCACTGCTCACTGCTCTAGGACACAGAAGCATATCATTTCCAATACAAAATACTCAAAATCTTGTAGGTGATAGTTTGCACTTATTACCATGTTCTATTACAGCATAATATAAGTTCTGCTGATTTTTTAAAATATTGTATTCTCAGCACAGTGATAAAACTTGTAATAAGTTATTTTTGTAAATCTAAAATAAAACCTTTTCTGCAGTAAATTCCACTTAAAAAGAGGAAGTGAAAATGAATAGATCATTTTGTAATCACACAAACTATTTATATATATGAAATACATACTTTCATGATTGGCGTCAGTGTTTGTCTTGGAGTTTGGAGCATCCCAGGTAAAGATTACAGAATTCCACTCCAAGGAATGCAAGATAGCCTTTTAATCTCTTAAACTCCTCAGATTTCCTGTATTTTTCCACTACACCTGGACCCAATGTTGTTCTCAAAGGTATGACTGAAGAATGTAAAATTTCTAAAGTGGGAAGCATAGGGTCAGCTGAGGACCACCACTAAGCAGCCCCATCTCACAATACTTTAGTTACTTTTTAAAATCCATGTCATTAGGTGATGGTAAATCACCAAATTATGATGATATTAAATACCAGGGGTTGCTAGGATTTTCTCGTGTTTACTAACATATTATTAATTCTATCAGAAACATTTGAGTAATGCTAACAATGTAATTAAATGAACAAAGATACAACAAGGTCATAGCTATTTAAAGACAAAGTACTGCTATATTAATATGTATCAAAATCTGTGTATCACAAAAGATATGCTGAACTAAATTTGATCGGAATAACATTTTTTCCATTGCTACATTAAAAGCCTGGGCAAAATAGAAGAGTATAGCTTAACAAGATATCATAATTGTTGGATCCTTGATACAATAAAGAGCAATGAGATTAGCAAGGTATGCAAACAGTGTACAGTCACTGTACCAGACCACATTACAGAGAATAGACTGTATATAAAAGCTGCAATCCTGGTACACCTTCATCAACTTCAGGACATCTAGGACCAGGAGCCTTTGGGGGCCTTATGTATGAAAGGGTCCACTCTAAAGACTTATATTTGTGTGCTGGTAGGACCCTCTTATAATATAATTGCCAGGAAATGCTTAAAGGGTAACTCCACTTTTGTGGGAAAAAATAGCAAAGAAAACAAATAATATAGCATATACTTTTGCTACACAAGTCATATTGTAATTAAATGTTATTAAAAATGACCTTTCCTTTCTGCAGTGCTGTAATTTTCTGTTAAATTCAATGCTATATGGTATGGCAACCTGGGGGCGTTCTTGGCACAGTTGGTGTGCAGAACGCCCCCCCCCCCAGAAATGTCACCTGCTTGTGTGATTGGCTCACTTATTTTCCCAGAAGTCTGTACTAAGATACAAGTCAGATTTTAGCCACCCTCTGCAAAAACAAAAAAACAAAAATAATTTTTGGTGAGATACTCCCAAAGGGATATTGCGTCTAAAGGGATTCAGGCACTTTCCTCATTAGTGCCCTCTAAGTGCAGCAGCTCATTGATTATAAAAATTAATCCCATTCACATTCATTTTGAACAGCTTTGAATTTCTGAATTTCTGCACTTTGTGAACAGATAAAACAAACATTTTCAATTATGTATTTAACTGGAAAAAAAAAAAAAGAGAAACAAGAATAAGAGTAAGTAGGGTTTACATACACTTTAACAAAAGCCCACCATTTGCAGAATTCATTGAATCCTCTACCTACTTAATAAGATATTTGCTGTCTATTTAGCTAACCCACTGTGCTCTGGGAGTCCTTTGTCATGCATCAAATGTTTATTTGTAAATCAAGGATTGTGTATGTATATATACAACCAATATAAAACAACAATTTAAGAACCTACAAACCAAAAAACCTACATATACAGAGGACCCAATTGCAAGATCTTTTCTCTATTCCAAATTATGAGACCATTTTGTTTCACAGCTACACATTCTGTTGTCTTACAGGTTGAATATAACAGGATACTCAGATAGAATTTTAGAATAAATAAACTCGATAAAGATATGATTAAAGATTTTTGGCTGACTGAGTTTTCTAGAGTCTGTTTACTTTCCATTGCAGTTTATTCACACCAAATTGCAATATTTAATGTGTCTTTTGTGGAGAGACAAAGCTACTGTTAACATTTCAATTACACTGATTGATATAGTTGTTCACTAACAACTGGTGCAGGTTGTCGCATGCCCAACCCATGTGTCTGAGGCTTGCGTTGCTTATGTAAACATGGATACTGTACATGCAGAAGGCTTTTAAATAGAAAGTCCATGTCCACAATCACATCTCTTGTGTGACAGATGGTCAAACCAGCCCCTCTCTATGTGGCTTAAAAGGAGAATACAGAATAGAAATACCTAAATCCTCTTCTGTACAGTATGAGAGCTTAACTCTTTATTACGAGGGCTTGATGTAATGTCATTTCCAAGGGATCATAATGGATTGCATAATTTATTGCTGGAACATGTGCAGTGCCAATAAAATCAACAGAAATGTATGGCATAATTCCCATGAAGTGTTACAAGATTTCATGTAACATTAGTGTTTAGATGGATGATTGTGCTTGAAGCCTCATGCATTTGATCCAGATTTTAATTAAAGCGGTACTATGGCCAAGGGTTTTTTTTTTTATTTTTTTATAAAGTGGCAAAACTCAGTCAGATATTTTTTGCTGCCTAGACCAGAGACACCACATAAATTAAAGCTGAACTCGAGGCAAACAGCAAAATAAGCAGATGAAATACATGGATGGGGGGCAGTTTTACCTGCAAATAGATCTGTATTTCTGTCCAATCAGTTGTGAACTTTGCACAGTTCTGTCATACTACACAACTCTGTATGGCAGGGCAAGGGACCTGATGTTTCTCTGCTGCAGTTACACTTACATTTCTTGTCTTTTGTCCCTTCCCCATGCTGTGACTGAACAGTAAAAGGAGAAGCAGCAGATCGGTGATCTCATTTCTTCTTTCTCCTGCTGTGTGTACATTTCTAGCTAGCACATGACCACAGCAGACACTGGAGAGCCTCCTTGTGCTGCTCTTTCCTCCTTCACTCTGAGCTCTGCTATAGAGGTGATTGCAAGGAGCTGATACCAGGTCATATTTGGGTACTTGCACTGCTTGCATTTAAAAATAATACATTTATGGCATGTCTTGGTTGGTCTTGGATGCACACAGGTGTGACTAAAGCTCCTCCCCAGGCCTGCTGCCAAAGTATTGCTCTTACTTTTAAATCTGCAAATATTGGGAAGCTGAAAGAATCTTAAGACCTAAGAACACCTACATAGCATGCCTAGACATCGTTTGGAGCCTTCTGGAGATCAGGACATCTGGTACTGCCTGGGGTGTTCCTCCCAGTCTGGACCCAGTAAAGATGGCATCAGTTCTCAATCTTGTACCTGTGGCTGCAACAACCTCTCAAAATCTACCTTACATAGGTCTTATTCCAACCCCTGCTTGTCCACATCACTGACGATTGTGCTTCTCCTGTCAGGGCTGGGCTCCTGCTATTTAATAGCAGCTCTTTCTTTCTGTGCACAGAGGCTGCTCAGCTGTCAGTTAATTACCAGCCATTCATTGTTTCCACAGTGATTCAACTGGTTATCATTACCTGCCTCATTAGTTCAGCCTACAGCCAGCCCCTTTTGGCTATTTAAACAGCTTTGCTCATTTCCACCATGCCCTCATGTGGTCAACATCTCCAGTGTGTTCCTGCTGTGTTCCTGTGTATGACTTGGCATGGCTGACTTCTCTTCTGATTCCTGCTCTTGATTTTGGCTCCTGACAATGCTGATTTCTGGTTCCCTGATCCTGGTTAGTTTGGTTACCCGCTCTGGCATTCAAACCCTGGCTTCTGTTTTTCACTGCATTCCTGAACTGTTGTTGATTTTAACGCATTTACTGTCCCTGCCTCGTTTATGGTTCCTGACACCTCCCCAGGTTCTGGCTATCACTGGCAACTGGACTGGCCAAGCATGTCTCCAGACCTAAACCCTATTGAGCATCTGTGGGGCATCCTCAAACGGAAGGTGGAGGAGCGCAAGGTCTCTAACATCCCCCAGCTCTGTGATGTCAGCATGGAGGAGTGAAAGAGGACTCTGGTGGCAACCTATGAAGGTCTGGTGAACTCCATGCCCAAGAGGGTTAAGGCAGTGCTGGAAAATAATGGTGGCCACACAGAATATTGACACATTTTGGCCCAATTTGGACATTTTCACTTAGGGGTGTACTCACTTTTGTTGCCAGTGATTTAGACATTAATGGCTGTGTGTTGAGTTATTTTGAGGGGACAACAAATTTACACTGTTATACAAGCTGTTCACTCACTACTTTACATTGTAGCAAAGTGTAATTTCCTCAGTGTTGTAAAATAAAAAGATATAATAAAATATTTACAAAAATGTGAGGGGTGTACTCACTTTTGGGAAATACTGTATGAAGAAGAAGCTTTACCAAGCACTTGTAAAGATCCTCTGAGCTTCAGCATCAAAAAACAACAGCAACACCAGTCAAAGGCAAAACATATCCAAAAAACACCACCCTAAACCATCCTACCTCTGCAAAAATAACAAAACACATGCAACCTCTTAAGCTGGATAAACACTTTACAATATTCTTTAGATTTTTTCCTTTAGATTTACCAAAACCATATAATATGAGGTAAAACCTAAACACTTTCAATCAGGCAGGCACTTGCACTACATAGTTGAAGGTAAATCTAAAGGAAATCTAATAACAAAAGTGTATATTGTGTATCCAGCTTTAAAGAGAATCCACCAGATGAAAGCACTACCCAATAAAAATAACTTTCGCCCGTTAAGACAAAGTAAGATAAACCTGCAAATCAGTAATCGGCACATTGTGGAATATGAAGTCTGGTCCAGGAACCAGATACAAAATACTAAACAAGAAGTTGCCTAAACCCATAAACGCATAAACATGCAAGCTGTAACACGTTGCAACATCCAATACCCCTGAAAAAACTCAAGAAGAAGTATTTTAACTCACTTTACAAGAAATCTTCAGTGATACATTGGGACGACTTTCTTAACAATCTGTCAAACTGACCAAAGTCAAAAGATCCAGTGAAACTGCCAGGTTTCTTTTTTTAAGTGGGGATTTATTTCTAGTTCCATGATCCATAAACCACTAGAACAGGTGAATCACCTAACCCAACAATTGTTTCACATGCTACTTGCATGCATTATAAAGAAATGTGCATGTATATGCCTCGATTAACTATTTGGTCTTTTTTCTGCCATCACTTTCTATGCTTCTATGAAATGGCAGTTGGATTAGATTATTCAACTGTCTGTTTTTTGGGACCACAATTTTAGAGATTTTCTTCGTATACATATAGCACCTTCCTAGGTAGGTGCTAGAGAGTGCATAGTTTTGGGTTTCTCTGATTACCAGGGAAACTGTCAGGCAAATTTAAGTACTCTCTGCCCAACAGGGAGAAGTGACTTATTGATAGGGTCTGCTCAGTGTGATCAGATGCTGCTCATGTTGTCTGTCAGTTTCACACTGGTCCAATAGGATGGGGTGTATTGGACAGTGAGAGGAAACCTGACAAATGGGAGCATGTGTGTAGATACAGCCCTGGCCATTGGCAGAGGAAAAGTGCCTCAAGGCATGCTGGGTGCCTGTGTTTATACAAAGAGAGCATGTGTGCAGGGGTCTTTGGCTGGAGAGCGGGGTACCAGAGGAAGAGGGCTACTGCTCCTGCTCTGTACAGGCTGCCATGCGGTCTCAGGTGGTCAACCTGAGGGCCGGAGTTATAGAAGCTGCAACCCTGATGCCCCTTTGGTAATGTCAGGGGCTTGACACCCCATATCTAATAAATTGATCACTTCATATTCCTTACATCTCTTGGCAAATCAGCAGTGAGGTTTATGCCCTTGAATTCCCAGGTCTATAACACAGTCCATAAGGAGGTGGTCTCCTCCATTTCCAAATTGGATTTTCTAGATTATTTTAGATTACAAAAGCTGACTGAAATTACTCTAGCTCAAAATGATGCCTACAAGTCTTACTTCACAATCAAGTTATGGGTCTAATGGTTAAAGTTTAATTATCACTAACATTTTAATTGTGTCCCAGCCAAACAGACTGGTTTGTAAAGCTAGTTTCCTGATTTTTTTGGGAGGCTCTTCTCCTGAAAAATACATTTGTGCATTGTAAGGAGGTCCCTGTTCCGGTGTGCATATGTATGGGCAAGAAGTTTAGAGCAAAAGGAGAAAGCACCAAGATAATGAGGAAAGCAGGGCAGAATTGTATGTGAGGGAGTGATTTTACTACCAAAATCAGTGAGGAAAAACAAATGGTCTACTTATGTCTAGCATTTAAACTTTGTATACACAAGGAGTCCTTGTTCAGTGACAAAATAACATTAAAGTGTATCTAATGCTAAGAACAAAAATATAATACATTGCAGCTTGGTAGCCTTGTTTGTTTTGACTATGTTTTTTTTCAGACCTTTTTTTTTTTTCTCCTACCAGTAAAGGGCTATACACATGAGCCGAATATCAGGCAGTATCGGCCAGTTTAATATAACTGGCCCACATTTGGCCCCCGTGTATGGCAGCCGGTGCGACAGAACACGGCCCAAACATCTGGCTCCTGTCAAAGGTGCATGACCGCAAAAGGTCTGCCGATCGGCATCCAATCAGCACTCTCCACCACTGGCGGAGAGCGCTGACCAGTGTGTTATATCGGGAGGGGGGGGGGATAGCAGAACGATAGCTCAGTGGGGGAGATCGCTGTACTAACATTGGATTGTTAGTACAGGATGTCCTCTTGAGCTCTTCAGTTTTTTTTCGTTCAGCCCCCTGGGTTGAACAAAAAAAAAAACTGATAGTGTGTACCAGGCTTAGCACATGCCACTCACTCCACTGCACTACAAACAACTCCCACTCTCCTCTCGATAAGGGTCCTTTCACATGGAAAGGTGTCCGTTTTGCTTAGCGGGGGGATCGATCCGCCGATCCCCGCTGAGCAGGTGGATGACAGCTCCGTCTCCGTTCTGTGTGCGGAGAGGGAGCTGTCAGATTCCCGCTGCCCTCTATGGGGAGATCAGAGCACAGACGTTTTTTAGCAGACAAAATGTCTGCCAGAATCAACAAGTACTGTTTGTACTTTGTATTGGTATATTTAATAGAATAACTTATTTGTTTGAATATACATACCCTTTAATCATTCAGAACACAGAACTTTTACTGGAGTCATGCAAATTGTTTCTCTACATGAAAATTCAAATATAGGTTACTGTATAGCTCAGTTAGCTCCTATATAGACAAGATTTTGAGAACTTTATACCAAGTGTTACATAAAAACATCTTTCTCAGTTATGGCATTATATTTGGACTACTAAAATATTTTATTTATTGTTAGTAGCAATAAGTCTTGTAAAATAAGAGCCTCTGCTACCAGCTACGCTGACATATATGTAAACTATAAATATGAACCTGCTGTTTCCATTAAACTGACCTTTGTTGAGAAATAAATGAGGGATGTTTGCAGTGAAAACATGCCTGCATGGAGAAAACCGACACTTCTTGATTTGACTAGCTTGGAACTAGTCATTAAAACGGAACTTCACTCTCTCAATCAACATTGACAATATATAAAAAATATGTATGATAATAAATTAAACATACATTAGCAGCGCTTTAAACACCAATCAATTCGTGTATATAAAGAACCAAATGTATAATTCCACTGTGATGAAACAAAAAATCATATCATTCAGATCACATTTATCCTATTGAAAGACACTAGATATGTCATCACTCTGACTATCAAGTCCATCAATATCTAGTGCAAAATAATGGGGAAAAAAACATACAGTCCGCTAATTTTGTGCTGAGACGCAATCACAAAGTGAGTGAGAATATAGTGGTGAGAGAGATCCGTGTGGCTAGAAACAGTCTTTGAATCTTAAATGAACCTTCACCACACCTCGTGGATGATCACCCCCCACATGTAGGAAAACTCACCATATATGAATGTAGTATGGGCTCAATATAAGCAGATTTCACGACATTGAATCCAAAGATATACGTATAAGCAGATCTCATCTTCTCCCTGCAGATTGGATCTCGTAGGGTGATAATATCAATTGGATCCAGAAATGAAATGAACAATTCATAGTGAAATCTTTTTAGTTGGCCTAGGTCAGTGAGCTAGAAATGTTAAATCTTGCCACAAATTCTCAATTGGATTTAGGTCTGGACTTTGACTGGGTCATTCTAACACATGAATATGCTTGGATCTAAACCATTCTATTGTAGCTTTGGCTTCTTCCACATGTTTGCTGTGTCTCCCACATGGCTTCTCGCAAACTGCAAACGGGACTTCTTTTGGCTTTCTTTCAACAATGGCTTTTTTCTTGCCACTCTTCCATAAAGGCCAGATTTGTGGAGTGCATGACTAATAGTTGTCTTGTGGACAGATTCTCCCACCTGAGCTGTGGATCTCTGCAGCTTCTCCAGAGTTACCATGAGTCTCTTGGCTGCTTCTCTGATGAATGCTCTCCTTGCCCGGCCTGTCAGTTTAGGTGGACGGCCATGTCTTGCTAGGTTTGAAGTTGTGCCGTACTCTTTCCATTTTCGAATGATGGATTGAACAGTGCTTCGTGAAATGTTCAAAGCTTGGGATATTTTTTTTATAACCTAATCCTGCTTTAAACTTCTCCACAACTTTATACCTGACCTGCCTGGCATGTTCCTTGGCCTTCATGATTTTGTTTGTTCACTAAGGTTCTCTAACAAACCCCTGAGAGCCTCACAGAACAACTATATTTATACTGAGATTAAATTACACACAGGTGGAATCTATATACTAATTAGGTGACTTCTGAAGGCAATTGGTTCCACTAGATTTTAGTTAGGGGTATCAGAGTAAAGGGGGCTGAATACAAATGCATGCCACACTTTTCAGATATTCAGATATTTGTAAAATATTTTGAAAAACATTTATCATTTTCCTTTCACTTCACAATTATGTGCTTCTTTGTGTTGGTCTATCACATAAAATCCCAATAAAGTGCACTTACATTGTTGGTTGGAACATGATAAAATGTGTAAAATGTCAAGGAGTATGAATACTTTTTTCACGGCACTGTACAGCGACATGTAAAGGTGGTCAATCACAAACAATTAGCATTAACTTCCGACTCCTGTTGGTGAGTCACAAAAAATTAGCCAAACAAATTCCCTTTCCAAGAACACAAACGGTCACTAACTTGTAAGGCAGAGATATCAATTCTGTGAAGTTGATGGTATCATTCAAGGAAGTCTTGTTTCACATTTACACATAAACCACATTATTCAGTCAGCTTTTAGTTCCACATTGCTGGAACAATTCATACCATTGTAGCCTCTGCTAGTTGCCGCTGGTTTATGTTTCTATGTCATAATGTTTTGAAATTCTAATCTTACTAGCTACTTCAGAGTGCAGGATGTTACATAAAACTTAGAAATATAAAAAATCTACTCCCTGATAAAACTAAAGTGCCTCAGGACAGAACGGGGGACATGAGATGTGAATGTGTAGTGAATCTGTAGTATTTTTTCTACCTATGGCCGCTAAACGTTTTACAGGAACAATGCAAGCCACTTGTGTTACCAATGTCTGTGGCCAATCTGCAAATGTCTTCCTGTTTCTGCATAATTGTTGTAAGTGTTGTTAACTAGACTGCCGTAGAATTCACACATCGATCGGCCATACCATTTAGAAGTGATGGGACCGATTTTCAAAAAAAATGCAGTTACCTGAAAATGACTAAAATGCCTTTCTGAGAGCTATTTGTTATAAGCACTATAAAGCTAAATTAGTGCTGATTGGCCCTGAGCTGATCACATGCACTCTTTCAAGATAAAAAAAACTCTCTATAAATACATACCAAACTGAGCATGTGCAGATTGCCCCAAGGCTCTGTTCTATCATGAGATGGATTGGGGACAGTGGAAGAAGGGGAGGACCAAGGAAGACAGGATATAACAACCTTTTTTACGCAATGCTGATTTTACTGTTGCGGGTTTAGTATCACTTTAAGTGTCTCCTTAAGTTTAATGTTTCTAGTCGTTTCCCAAAATGGGAGGTCCTCCTGCTCCCTTATTAGGTTTTTCACTTTTCTGGACTCTCTCTAATTCAAGCACATCCTTCCTTAGGAATGGTGACCGGAACTCAAGATGTGGCCAAACCAGAGTTTTGTTATAATATACTACAGTAAATAAAGTATACATAGTATCTCACAAAAGTGTGTACACCCCTCACATTTTTGTAAATATTTTATTATATCTTTTCATGTGACAACACTGAAGAAAAAAACACTTTGCTACAATGTTATACAAGCTGTACGAGTGTACAGCTTGTATAACAGTGTAAATCTGCTGTCCCCTCAAAATAACTCAACACACAGCCATTAATGTCTACACAAATGGCAACAAAAGTGAGTACACCCCTAATTAAAAATGTCCAATTTGGGCCTAAAGTGTCAATATTTTGTGTGGCCACCACTATTTTCCAGCACTGCTTTAACCCTCTTGGGCATGGAGTTCACCAGAGCTTTACAGGTTGCACTGGAGTCCTCTTCCACTCCTCCATGACGACATCACGGAGCTGGTGGATGTTAGAGACCTTGAGCTCCTCCATCTTCCATGTGAGGATGCCCCACAGATGCTCAATAGGGTTTATGTCTGGAGACATGCTTAGCCAGTCCATTACCTTTACCCTCAGCTTCTTTAGCAAGGCAGTGGTCGTCTTGTAGGTGTGTTTGGGGTGTTATCATGTTGGAATACTGCCTTGTGGCCCAGTCTCCTAAGGGAGGGGATCATGCTCTGCTTCAGTATGTCACAGTACATGTTGACATTCATGATTACCTCAATGATCTGTGCCGACAGCTCTCATGCAGCCCCAGACCGTGACACTCCCACCAACATGCTTGACTGTAGGCAAGACACACTTGTCTTTGTATGCCTCACCTGGTTGTGGCCACACACGCTTGACACCATCTGAACCAAATATGTTTATCTTGGTCTCATCTGACCACAGGGCATGGTTCCAGTAATCCATGTCCTTAGTCTGCTTGTCTTCAGAAAACTGTTTGCGGGCTTTCTTGTGCATCATTTTTAGAAGAGGCTTCCTTCTGGGACGACAGCCATGCAGACGATTTTGATGCAGTGTGGTCTGAGCATATGGTCTGAGCACTGACAGGCTGACTCCCCACCCCTTCAACCTCTGCAGCAATGCTGGCAGCACTCATACATCTATTTCCCAAAGACAGCCTCTGGATATGACGCTGAGCACGTTCACTCAACTTCTTTGATTGACCATGGCAAGGCCTGTTCTGAGTGGAACCTGTCCTGTTAAACTGCTGTATGGTCTTGGCCATCGTGCTGCAGCTCAGTTGCAGGATCTTGGCAATCTTCTTATAGCCTAGGCCATCTTAATGTAGAGCAACAATTATTTTTTTCAGATCCCCAGAGAGTTCTTTGCCATAAGGTGCCATGTTGAACTACCAGTGACCAATATGAGAGAGTGAGAACAATCACACCAAATTTAACACACCTGCTCCCCATTCACACCTGAGACCTTGTAACATTAATGAGTTACATGACACCGGTGAGGAAAAATGGCTAATTGGGCCCAATTTAGACATTTTCACTTAGAGGTGTAGTCACTTTTGTTGCCAGCGGTTTAGACATTAATGGCTGTGTTGAGTTATTTTGAGGGAATAGAAAATTGACACTGTTATACAAGCTGTACACTCACTACTTTACATTGTAGCAAAGTGTCATTTCTTCAGTGCTGTCACAGGAAAAGATATAATAAAATATTTACAAAAATGTGAGGGGTGTACTCACTTTTGTGAGATACTGTATGTATTGTACTGTATACAGTATATTTATTCTCTATAGAAAGAAATACACATTGCTAATTTTGTGGGAGTGGAGCTCCTCTTCTTTGTATTATTAACATATTGAGGATAACGTCCCCCAAGGCTGCTGTAGTGGATCAGTGATGTAGCAGTTGTAACACTCGTGACTCTTCATTTGTGTTTCAGCAGGAGAGCTATGTAGCGATAATCAGGGTGCCAAGACTTAGCAGTTTTGTACACGAGGGTCAGTACAATGTGAAGGCAGCTGTTCCATGTCATGTAGGGTGTGGTTAAAGGACAGAATGACATTTAAACCATTTATTAAGGAAAACTAAGATGTGTGGAACTGTAACAATCACACAGGAAAAAATCACCCCGAGATGAATTGAAAACAGTGAACATTATTCCATAAAAGGAAGTTTATTGCTGGGCTCCCAGAGCTGCCTCGTTTGGACTGTTTTATGTTAGTAAGACAAAGACTAAACAGACCTTCATATTTTCAGCAATAACTACTAAAAATGAAAAATTGATTGTTTGTGCTCATAGAGGAGGAACAGGCTTGTGAAATACAGCAGTATCTAGAAGAAAACTGCTGATTTCTTCCTATTATTATAGCTCTCAAACTCCTTACACAGTTGGCTTTCCAATTAGGAATCCAGAAAATATCTACAGTATGTCACACAAAATAATTGGTTTAAATGCCTGATATGCAACTCCTACTAAGTAGAAACTGTGTGTACCTGTATCTAGGTCAGAATAAAGCTTTTTGTTTGTGTTTAAAGTGCAACACTTGTCAGGTTTTTATTGATGTCTCTTGTGTCCCTAAATGGGGAGGTTTTTCATAATGTCCTGGAGATACAAAAGGATGACAGTGGAAACCTAAATGAGGGATAATCCAAACAGTTTTTATGAGAACAAATGTCCTCACTGGATAATTACCACTTACATAGTTACATAGTTAGTGAGGTTGAAAAAAGACATAAGTCCATCCAGTTCAACCTATGATGTGTGTGTGTGTGTTTGCTTTTAACCGTACATTGTATACCCCTGTATGTTGTGGTCTTTAAGGTGTCCATCCAATAGTTTTTTGAAACTATCAATGCTCCCCGCTGATACGACTGCTTGTGGAAGAGAATTCCACATCCTTACCGCTCTTACAGTGAAGAACCCCTTACGCACTTTAAAGTTAAACCGCCTTTCCTCAAGTTTTAGTGAGTGGCCACGTGTCTTCTTGTATCTCCTTTCTCTGAATAGTTTGTTCCTTATGCTAGGGTCGCCAGTACAGTATTTGTACATTGATATCATATCCCCCCTCAATCGTCTCTTCTCCAGAGAGAATAGGTTCAGTGCTTGTAGTCTTTCCTCATAGCTGATGTCCTCCATTCCCCTAATTATTTTTGTTGCCCTTCTCTGGACTTTCTCCAGTTCCAGCACATCCTTCCTGAGGACCGGTGCCCAGAACTGGACAGCATACTCCAGATGTGGCCGGACCAGAGTCTTGTAGAGTGGAAGAATAATCTCTTTATTTCTGGAGTGAATCCCCTTTTTTATACAACCCAGTATTCTGTTGGCTTTGCTTGCGGCGGCTTGGCATTGCATGCCACTGCCAAGCCTGTTGTCTACCAGTACCCCCAGGTCCCTTTCCATCCTAGACTCACCCAGAGGTTCCCCCCCCTAGTGAGTAGCTTGCTTTCTGGTTTCTGGCCCCCAAGTGCATTACTTTACATTTTTCTACATTAAATCTCATCTGCCATGTAGTTGCCCACCCCGTTATTTTGTTCAGGTCTGCTTGCAAGATTTCCACATCCTGCATAGAAGATATTGGCATGCCTAATTTAGTATCATCTGCAAATACTGAGATTGTACTAGATATCCCCTCCTCCTCCTCCACTCATTTACCATTCTGCCAACTGCTGTAATTTGGGCTTTCCTTCACTTTCTACTCCAGAACAGAAAACCACCTTTTCTTAACAAATAGTAAAGGTGAATATTACCAAGGAGGGCACAGACAGCATTAACAATTATTTCCAAAACAAAGTTTTTTTTTTTTTTTACACAATTTATTTTAAGGTTTTCAAAACTCAAATCGTACACATGGCTAAACTTAGATATTTAACAGTTTTAAAATTTTCTGATGAAAACTGTCCAGATTATTCCTCATTTAGTGTGAGATTTGGTAGAAGTTTGGAGCTGGCCAGGATAGCCCTTAATAATATGGTTACTTTATTTGGGATGGGGGTCTGCATTTCAATTACCCATTTGCCAACCGCGCACTGTACATTTACTGCAACATTGCGCAGAATCATGTATATACTGCATACGGGATTCTGCATTTCCAGGAAGGGGGTGTTGTGATTCATCACAGCACGTGCCGATCACGGGGTCCTGGCCAGTGATTGAGCACTGACACCCCGCGATTAGCTCTGAGCTTTCACAGAACACAGCTCTGTGAGTGTAAACAGCACAGAGCTGTGTTGAGTGAAAGGGGAGCTAGTTGTTCTTCATTCCCTGCTAAGCAGGCAATTAAAACAACTAGATCCCCAGTAAAAGCAGCACACAGTACACACATAAACACATGTTAAGCACATATTTATCCCCTTGATTGTCCTAGATGTTAACCCCTTCCTGCCCAGTGTCAATAGTGCAGTCACAGTGAATATTATTAGCACTGAACACTGTAATAATGTCACTGATGGAAGTTAGTTCTCAAAAAAATGTCAGTTAGTGTCAGATTTCCTGCCATCCCACTATAAGTAGCTGATTACCATTACTAGCAATAATAAAAATAAAATAAAAATTCCAGTATTCTGCACATTTCATAGTTTGTAGCTAAAACTTTTACGCAAACCAATCAATATCCACTTATTGGGATTTCTTTTTTTTACCAAAGACATGTAGCAGAATACATTTTGGCTAACATTTTTTATGAGATTTGATTTTTTTTTTTATGGGATATGTTTTACAGCAGAAAGTAAAAAAAAATTGGATTTTTGACTTACTGTAAAATCCTTTTCTCTGACGTTCATTGACGGACGCCGTCTCTGTTCTTCATAACAGTAGGTTTATTTTGCCCCCTAGTGGAGTAGGACACTAGGCAGAAAAAAATTCTGGCTACGCCTATGGGCAGTCCCAGGGGGTATACCCTCTCTCCCTGCTATAGGATGTCAGTTTTGTATCACAGCAGTGTCAGAGAAGACAATACAAACCCAACTCAAAATAGAGGGGCGGATACTGCATCCATCATTGAACTTCAGAGAAAAGGATTTTACGGTAAGACAAAAATCCAATTTTCACTATCGTTCATTGACGGGCGCCGTCTCTGTTATGCATAACAGTAGGGACGTCCCAAAGCAGTGCCATAAAACATGAGGGGTGGGAACAGCAGAAAAGAATTCCCAAAGGCTGGACCACAGCCAACCAGGCAACATAGGACTCATCAGAACAACAAGATGAGACACACCTGAAAAAAACCTTAAACACCCTCAAGGGGGACTATGAACCCCCCTTAAACAGAAGCCTGCAAAACTTTGCGAACCAAAAGATGCATCTGCAGATGCCAGCACATCCACCTTATAAATTTTTGTGAAGGTATGAACAGACGACCAGGTAGCCGCCTTGCAAACCTGAACCACAGATGCCTGATGATGAAAAGCCCAGGAAGCACTAAGCGCCCGAGTAGAGTGCACCCTAACAGGGAAAGGTGAAACCTGACCCTTAATTGAATAAGCCTGCACAACCGTCTGTCTGATCCATCTGGAAATAGTCGCAGCAGACGCAGGCAGCCCTTTCTTTGGTCCATCCGTGAGAACAAACAGTGAATCTGACTTTCAAAAAGACTCAGTAGTCGCCAAGTACACCCTGATTGCCCGAAACACATCCAAAGTATGCAGTGCAAATTCCTTCGGATGCTTAGGCTTAGAACACAAGGAGGATAGCACAATATCCTCATTTAAGTGGAAACTGGAAACCACCTTCGGAAGGAAGGACGAATCAGGTCAAAGCACCACTTTATCCCTGTGAACCATCAGAAAGGGAGAACGACAGGACAACACCGCCAGTTCCGACACCCTGTGCACAGAACTAACATCCACCAAAAAAAACACCTTCTGAGATAAGGTAAGCAGGGGAATCTCCTGAATATTTTCAAAGGGAGGCTTCTGAAGAACTCACAGCACCAAATTAAGATCCCAAGGTGGCAACAGAAGTTGCACCGGAGGAGCAGAGTTGGAATCACTGAAGCAGACAATCCTCTGTCCTTCAGCACCTGGCTTTCAACAGCCAAGCCGTCAAAGCAGGCGACTGTAAAGCAGGATGGAAGATCTGCCCTTGAGACAGTAGATCCTCCCTGAGAGGAAGTGTCCAAGGAACGTCTGCGACTAGCCTGACCAGATAGGCATACCAAGCTCGGCAAAGCCAGTCTGGAGCCACAAGAATGACCGGAATCCCTTCCACCTCGATCCTGCAAAGAAGTCTTGGCAGCAACTTGATAGGGGGAAAGGCATATATCAGCTGATACTGACCCCACTGAGCCACCAGTGCATCTGTGGCGTCGGCTAGAGGGTCCCGAGAACGAGCCACAAACCTCTGCACTTTCCTGTTGATTGGAGACGCCAACAGATCTATGTCTGGAGTGCCCCAATGAAGGCACAGCTGCTGGAACACCTCTGGATGGAGAGACCATTGCCCTGGAGTCAAGGCCTGCCAACTGAGGTAATCCGCCTGCCAATTTTCCACTCCTGGAATGTGAATGGCAGAAAGAACAAAACGTTCCGCCCAACGAAATATGCTCGCCACCTCTAAGGCCACCAGGACACTCCTGGTGCCCCCTTGGTGATTGACATAAGCCACAGCCATGGCATTGTCCGATTGAATGCACACTGGACAGCCCTGAAGGTACTCCATCCAGTGAACTAGGCAAAGCCTGATCGCTTTGAGCTCCAAAACATTGATCGGTAACCTGACCCCTTGAGCAGAAAGCTTGCCTAGAACACCTCCCCTCCCGGACAGACTGGCATCTGTGGTGATCACTGTCCAATATATGGGGAGGAAGGATTTTCCTTGTTTGAGCATCGGGACCGATGCCACCATATCAGGGACCCCCTGATCACCTGGTTTAGCTGGATCTGATTGTCCAGTGAATTTGGATCTTTGTTCCATTCGAGAAGGTTTTCCTTTTGGAGTATTCTCGTGTGGAATTGAGCGAAAGGTACCGCCTCGAAGGAAAAAAACATCAATCCCAGAGCTCTCATACAAATCCGAAGGGATGACCATTTTCTGGACAGCAATAGCTGAATCGCAGTCTGGAGCTTTTGAAGTTTTTCCAGAGGAAGAAACACCCTGGCTGAGGGTAACGCCACAAACTGTTAGTGATCCTCTCCCACAGCAAAACGCAGAAACCGTTGATGTCCTTTACATATTGTGATGTGAAGGTAGGCATCTTTGATGTCTATGGGGGCCAGGAAATCCCCCTGGTGTAGCGAAGCCACCACTGTGCGAACGGATTCCATCTTGAATGATTGCAATCGCACTAAACAATTCAGTGCTTTTAGGTCCAGAATTGGACACACTTTGCCCTCCTTCCTGGGGACTGTAAATAGGTTTGAGTAGAAGCCCTGAAAACGTTCCGAAATCGGAACCGGAACTATTACTCCTTGCTGTAACAGGTCCTGAACCACCCTAAAGAGAGCTTATAAGCAGTCACACATTGGAAGGGAAAAATCTTACCGGAGGGACAGTTTGAAACTTGATCTTGTAGCTGGACTGTATGACCTCGTGGACCCACTTGTCTTGTAGCCGATATAGCCACAGGTCCGGAAACCGGCAAAGATGTCCCCCCACCCCAGATACAGGTGAGAGCGCACCTTCAGGCTGAAGGAGCTTTATCTGCAGGTCTGGAGAAACCCGACTTCTGTTTTCCAAACCAGGAGTGCTTGGAGCCACCCGGGGAGGCCTTAAAGGACTTCGATCCTTTATCACTCACCCCTGAGGGACGAAAAAACTTCTTGTGTGCTGAAAAGGAGGGACCCAGTCTACAATGAGGGTCCTTACCCTTGTTAGCCTGTGGGAGAAATGTACTCTTACCCCCTGTAAGACCTTTGATAATGTCAACAAGGGTAGCCCCAAACAGGCGATCACCCTGAAAAGGTAGATCAGTAAAGGACTTCTTAGAAGTTTGATCCACAGACCAGCATTTTAGTCAAAGTATATGCCAGAGGACCACTGCCGAAACTGACAGTCGGGCCAATATTGGAGCCGCATCCAGCGAGGCATCGCAAACAAAATGCAACCCCTGAACCAACTGGGCCGTCAGCTCCGCGAAGCCAGAGGGAAGTTTTACCCCCTCCAGGTCAGGGCGTAGCAACTTAGCCCATGCAGTCAGAGTTTGTGACACAAGGGAAATAATAAAAACCAGTCTGATGCAGACCCCGCCAGGGAGTACATATTGCAGGCCACAGACTCCGCCTTTCTATTCACCAGATCCTTAAATGGACAGGGAATCCTCCACTGGGATAATGGTAGCTTTATTCAGTCTGGAGACCAGAGGGTCCACCGTAGGTGGTGCAGTCCACTTTTTACCAAGGGACTCCTCAAAGGGGTAGCGCCTAGCAATCCGCTTAGGCACCCCAGGTGAACGCTTTGGGCGGGGGTCCCACTCTTTTTTGACCATGTTGTCAAAATATGCGGGAAGGGGGAAAACCTTAGCAGCTCTGGATGGCTTGAGAGTGCCAAAGGTAACTTGCGCCTCAGTAGCAGTCACAGCTGCATCCTCCATTTTTAGGGTCTCACGCACAGATACAACCAGTGCGTCCACCAGCGCCTTTTCTTGCACAGTGGCAGAGGGAGAGGTGTCATCCTTACTATCAGAGGAGACAGGGCGTGAGGAGGTAGACCTGGCAGGGAGACCCACGTCTGCGGTGGCTGAATCAGATTCAGAATCAGAAGAGGCAGGGGTAGGTGGGGGCGTTTTTTGGCACCTCATCCTTTAAAGGCCACCTCCACCCGGGACACAAAGGATTCCAATACAGTGCATCTATGGATAGCTGGGATCCGGAGGGCCCTGTGGCCTCCTTGAGGGGGTCAGAAGGGGAAGCATGTTGCACCAGGGGAACCCCACAGAAAAAAAAATCGAAAAAAAAAAAATATTTTAACGTCCCACCGTGTTATAGCGCCCCCAAAAGGTCAGGCAAAATGCACAGAGACCCCCAGCAAAGAGAGAGAGAGACCCCCCCGACTCACCACCTGCGCCAAAGATGCGCCAGGAAGGCCCAGAACGTCTGTACAGCACGTGTCTGCAACAATATCCATTATCAGAGAAAAACCTGAGTGTCAGCACTAAGGTATGGGGAGGGTCTCCACCACCACAAACAATGCCTCTAGGGACTCCAAGAACATGGCCGCCATTGATTTCAATAGAGATCCACCGCAAAATGGCCGCTCGGGTGTACCAAGATGGCTGCCGATCTTCCTCAGCACATGGGCTACAAGAAAATGGCGGCTCTGTGCGGCCTACGGGGCTTCTAGGGGCCCTCGTGGGGACCGCCAAGCCTCCTGGATGGGATCGACAGCAAAAGGGGCCCTGGAGTGACAGGTGAAACCCCCCTGCATGATTGATCGTCGGTCGCCGGCGGCTCACCCCCCCCTGCCCCCACTATCAGCCTGCGCCCAGTCCCAGCCCCCAGGCATAGCTCCAATCACCCCATAGCCCCAGTTGTGAAGGGGGGTAAGGGGGGACAGGTAAGGGGGGTGCGTGACAGGACAGAGGGGAGGGTCTGACTATCCCGAGGGGCCTGCATTCACCCCAAAACCCACCAGGGGGAGAGGGGGGAAAAGTTTACTTACCATTCCTGGAACAGGTGGGTGCCATCTCCTGACAGAACCCCTCTCCGCCGAAGTGGGGGACTGTCAGCAAAAAGGAACGCTGCAACTCGGGCCTAGACCCGGTCATATGCGACCTGGCGAGACGTTTAACTCGCAGGGCCAGTCCCTTTCCGGTGGGACTATGTCGCGGCTGACCTAGCGTAGAGCTGGGGTCTGCGCACACTCGCTGGCCGGCTGGAGTGACCACTGGATCTATATATCCAGCCCATCGCCCAGATCTGGCTTAGTTGCTTGTAGATCTCACAGGGAAAAAAACAGGTCGAAAAAACTATTTAGAAAAAAACTTTTGCCAGGACCAGAGATCCCGGCAAAGAACTAGGTCCTTACTCCTGACTAGGCAGATTAAAACTGACATCCTATAGCAGAGAAAGAGGGTATACCCCCTGGGACTGCCCATAAGCGTAGTCAAAAATTTTTTTATGCCTATTATCCTACTCCTGTAGGGGGCAGTATAACCCTACTGTTAGGAAGAACAGAGACGGCATCCGTCAATGAACGATAAAGAAATATAGTTTTTTTTTTCACAATTGTCAGTCTTTTTTCATTTATATAATAAAAATTTTAAAAACCCAGAGGTGATCAAATACCACCATAAGAAAGCTCTATTTGTGGGGAAAAAATTATATAAATTTTGTTTGGGTACAGCGTTGCATGACCGCACATTTTATCAGTTAAAATAGCGCAGTGCCGCATAGCAAAAAATGGCCTGGTCATGAAGTGGGTAAAACCTTCCAGGGCTGAAGTGCTTACTTGGAAGCGTGGCAAAATAGGTAACAAAAGAGGTAATCTGGTTGTCACCCGGGTCAATATTATTATTACCAGATTTCCTCTCTATTAATCTTCTGGGGACGACCCAAAATTTGGGGTTTTCTTGCACTTCCGAACTTCTGATTATAATGGTAAACAGGGCAAAAAGAGACGGTGAATGTCCTTAACGGGGGTACAGGCAGCAAACAAAAAAAAAAACCTGACAGGTGTTCCAATTCCACTCCACTCTATCCAAAACTAAAAAAAAAAAAAAAAAAAAGTTTTGCCTTTAGTTATAAAGCAGTATAAATAAACATTCCTACTTGCACTTTGTGTTTTTCACCTGCATAGGATGTGCACTGACCATGTAGTTGCATGATGTAATTTGTTGTCTGTACACACAGCCTTTAGTTGCATAAATTCAAATTCCAGTGTCAGAAGTTTCTGTTTGTGTTCAAACATGAGCATGTGACATGGCACTACACAGGTTAAAGTGGTTCTAAAGGCAGAAGATTTTTTTTTACCTTAAAGAGTAACTCCACTTTTGTTGAGAAATAAACATTCCTCTCTGTACATTGCAAGGATTTTTTATGCAATTTTCTTCTTCAATTTCTTTAGATTTTCCTTAGATTTTCCTTCAACCATGATTACCCGACTGCATACAGATTGAAAGTGTTTAGGTTTGACCTTATATTATGAGGTTTTGGTAATCTAATGGAGAATTGTATAATGTATGGCAAGCCTTATGGGCCATACACACTATAAGATTTTCTGAAGACCTTTTCCTTTAGGTTTACCAAAACCATATAATATGAGGTCAAACCTAAACACTTTCAATCTGTATGCAATCTGGCAGGCCCTTGCACTACATGGAAAAGGTAAATCTGAAGTAAATCTAACCACAAAAGTTGGATAGTGTGTATCCAGTTTTAGCTGCAGTTTCCTACCTTTTGTTGTTCTGAAGAAATAGCTGTTTGTTTTTCGGTGTCCATGTTCTGAGTGAATCTGTGTGGGAGTAATTTTGTAATTATCAATCAGCTGAACTTACAGGGCTCTAATGAGTAAAGTGGAAGGGCTTGCATCCCTTTTAGATGTGATTTACCTTTGGGAGTATCTCAAGCACTTATGATGAGCACTTGGTGGGGGGGAGCCAGGTGGGGGGACCCCAGAAGAGAAGGATCAGAGCTGCTCTGTGCAAAACCATTGCATAGAGCAGGTAAGTAAAACATGATTGTAATTTAAAAAATAATAAGAGTTTGCAATCACTTTAATTCATGACTTCTGTCTGTAGTCTGAGAACCGACACCTCCTTAGAAGAAACTATATATCCCACAATATCTGGGTCTCTCAGTCTGCATGTGCAGTAATTAGATCTGGCAGACACGAGCAGGCAGAGCATTTACAGACACAGAGAAAACTCACTGATGCAGCTAGAAGATACTGTATATTTTTTTAAATTATATTAGCACTTCCACATTTGTGATGCAGCACAGAATGGATGGCAGTACATGCACTGGATGCTGCCTGCCCCAAGAAAGAAGTTGCCTTGTCCCTCTGGAAAGAAAGGACAAGATAGCGGTAGCAAACCATGGACATAGGGGAATCAATCAGCCATGACACTACAAACTTCAGCCACACCATGTGAGCCCATCAATACAAGGTAAGGTAAACAAACTGCACAAGGAATATAACTACACTAAGACTTGGTTAAAAAAATAGAAACATTTTGAAAATGCACAATGCCTTTAAACAAACACATTGGAGTAAGGCTTCCTTCACAGATGCAGCTAGGGCCCGGTAAAACCAGGCGGCCGAGCTGCTGTTTTACTGCCCCCCAACCATCCACCTGAGTCGTTTAGGGCTGTACACATGTTGCTACAACTATGCTTCATAGCCATTGCAGAAATAATACAGCATGTCACCTTCACTGGTTGTTACTGGTGCTGAATATGACAAATGCAAATCTATAGGGCCACATTTATAGGGTTGAACCAGGAGGCAAGAGGTGACATAAAACCTCTTCAATGGCTTGTTCATACATGCAGTGCCCTCTCAAGAGCGACCCACGTTGGATTACTTTTAAGAGGGCGCTGCATGTGTGAACCTGTTGTAAATGTTAACAAAAAGGAAATCTTTGACAGAGAGGTTTATCTCTGACCATCTCATGGAGAAATAAGAAGCCAGTTTGTGAATCAAGCTCAAGGGTTCACCCAATATTTATATGTTAAAAAAAAAACCCACTTCAATACCGGGCACTTTTACCCTCTTCCTGCCCAGGCCAATTTTTAGCTTTCATCACTGTCGCATTTTGAGTGATAATTGCGCGTTCATGCAAAGCTGTACCTAAACAGAATTTATATCATTTTTTTTTTTTTTTACACGGCTTTCTTTTGGCTGGTTTACTTTTTGCTAAACAAAAAAAGTTTTTCTCCTTCACCGATGTCCGCTGATGAGGCTATAGTGATGGGCACTGATGAGGCGGCACTGATGAGGCAGCACTAATATGCTGAACTGATGGGCACTGATAGGCGGCATTTTATATGCAGCAGTGATGGGCACTGATGAGCACTGATAGGTGGCATTACTTGGGAACACTGATAGGCGGCACTGATATGCAGCACTGATGGGCAACACTGATGGGCAGCCTTTATGGGTACTGATAGACAGCAATGATGGGCACTTGTAGCGATGATGGGCATTGATAGCCGGCACTGATGGGCAGCACTGATAGGCACAGGTGGGCATCACTGGTGGGCATCGCTGATGGGGCTGCACTGATAATCATTGCACTGACAGCTGATCACGTGGAAAAGAGCCTATGTCATGCTTTCTTTACCATGATTGGAGATGTGGTGTGTCTGAGCAACACATCGCACCACCGATCATCCCGCTGTGCCCCCCCCCCCCTTAGTTGAAGAAATGTTAAAAAATAGGACCTGCAGAAGAAGAGGCCTTACATCACATTTCTCACTGTCTGATCCTTTGATCTCTTACAGAGCAAAGGCCTCTTCACATCCAACACACATTAACGATTTAGGACAGGGGATGCCGGGGACTATATCTCATTGAACCTCAAGCCTATTCTACAAAAATTCAAACACAAATGCTCTAGTTAGTGCAAGTTGCCCCTATCCGCCCCTCAGTTGCTATATGTTCTCCATAACACCCCAGTGTGGATCCCTCGATATTGGCTTGACCATATAGATTCTCAATACAGAGCATTAATTTGGAAGCAGGGGGTAGCACATATTAAACTAAGCACCTTATACAGTAGTACCCCAAGGATCAGGGCGGAATGGCTGTTCCACATTCCTTCACATATGTACTTTCTAGCTGACCAACTCCAACACCCAACAGGGTGGGATCTTCCATGGGTGCCTGACCCATCTAGGATCTTGTTGATCCATTCCTTAATGGAATTCTCTGCCATGTCCCAGATAGGAATGGGCCTCTCAGAGCTGCCGGTACACTGCCTAACAGGGCAATTTTTGCTGAAACTTTGGGCGGAATTTAAACATAGACTAGGTATAATGGGATTTCTTGAAAGTACTTCTATTTGGCGCAATAGATATTATAAGGAATTAGGAAAACTCTTGCTCTAAGAGAAATATTTAAGAAAACATCTTTCACAGCTCTTTAATGGGCAGGATTTAAAATCCTTTGATCAATTATGTGGTGAGTTCCCCTTATTGCATAATAGACACTATCTGTACCTGCAAATAAGTCATGCTATGAGAATGCAGGGCAGAAGTTCAACCTTGCAATTAGAGAAATCAGGATTTCTTAATACTATTTTTACTACCCTCGACAAAAAAGGAATTATTTCTCATATATACACTTGTCTATTGACCTATATTCAAGCCCCAGGTTTGTTGCCTTGTCAAGAAAAATGGGAAGAGGATGTTGGCCCCATAGAAGGTGATAAATGGGAACAAATATTGGCTGCTGGCCCACTAGTTTCCCTTTTCGGCTGCTCAAAAATTATCGCACCTCTTTATCCTTCACCTGGTAAATCACATACCGGTGAAGTTGCATAAGTGGGGTAGGAGGGATTCCCCTATTTGTCAAAAAATGTCCAATACACCAAGGAAACATAATCCATATGCTATGGAAATGTTCTAAACTGGTACGGTATTGGCAAGAAGTTATTGGTACCATTAATGGTATATAGTAACTGCAACTTGGTTTAAATCCACCTATTTGTATTCTAGGAGGTTTAGTAGAAGACCTATATCCTCCCCATACATATGAAGCACTTGTCAGGTTCCTTTACTTAGCCAATAAAATGATAGCATGATTTTGGTTATCACCTCAAACCCCTACATGCCACCAGTGGATCTAACAGGTCAATAAGATACTAATTTGGCAAAAAACACTTAACATAGGATCACACCAAAAATATTTTAAAAAAAATTGGCAGGAATGGCTGGATACTCCCAGGGTAGCTCCCTTGCCAGATTGCTTCACATTTGAATAAGTTTCTGTGGGTATTTGTAGTGAGCTGGAGTGGGAGGCTAGATGTTCTTGCCTGTATAGGGTCAATTTATAATGGGCAAAAAGTTCTTAATGTTTCATATAGGTGCCTAGAAGTGGAATGCATGCACGAGACAAGTTTGTTTGTTTTTCCCCCAAGTTTATTTAGTTTGCTTTGTTCTTTTTATCAGACAAAAAGTACATATTGTCATAAGATAATGTACATCGGTAAATGGATAAATAAATATATATATATATATATATATATATATTATTTTTTTTTTGTAGAGTAAAACTAACTCCTGATTGTCTATTGGATACCCTTGGAGTATGTACTTTGAATGTTTGTACCTTTTTTCATTTTTAATGATTAAAAAAGAAATGATTTAGGAGTTACTGAAAGGAACCAATATGTTCCCATCAGTATTGTTAAATGTGAAGAATCCTCAGGCGGCCAAACCTCTGGGACAAAGGAAGAATTGGAGGCACAGGAAGCGGGACAATCAAATAAAAATTCACTTCTTTTGCAGGTCCTGGTTATGTTTTAATTCCTTTTAATCACATGAAGGGCCTTTTTAATGCTACATTGTTAGACATTTTCTGTCACATGTTAAACACAAATGTAGCAAGAATTAAGAAGCAAATAAATATATTACTTGTGTCTGCCTACAGAAGAAAATATATTTAGAAATATCTTACAGATAACTAGTATCATATTCAGAACGATTCTTAATTATATCATTCTCTGCTTTTTTTCAGGGTCAACAAACTTCTAAAACATGAAAAAGAAAAACTAGTTAAATGTCTCTTACACTGCAAAAGCAATGTATTCATTATTGCTGCACTTTCATTAAACAGGCAAATTTAATCCCATAAGGTCACACTAAAAAATGATTAAAGGAGTTAAAAAAAAAGCAGCTAGACATGCAGCATCTGACTAAGTTATTAACATTCAACAATGGGTGAAGCAATACTGAATGGCTATCTGCATTGTCTGGTAATGGAAATGTACTTAGAATTCTCAAACCATACAGCTTTACGACAGCTTTCCACATCACAATGCTGTCAATGAGCTGTCAAGGCACAGAAAAATAGGTCCAGTGCAATTTTCAGCCTTAGACCATGCTTTGTACAAAGCATATACATCTGTGCATTGCGCTTTGCTATAACGCAGGTGGCAAGACTTTTATCTGTAAACCTAATGCCAAGAGATGGTATTAACATGCTAAAAAATTTATAAACAAACAAAAAAAGCAACTAGACATGCAGTAGTCTAGGAAGCTAATAACATTCAGCATTGGGTGCAGCAATATTGAATGGCTATCTGCATTGTCAAATAAAGGATTTAGAACTCTCCAACCAACCAGCTTTATGGCAGTGTTCAATATCACAAAGCAATGCGCAGGAAAGCACATGTTTTCATGTATTAAAGCAAATTGCAATAGGCAGATTATTTATTTTGAATGTGCTGTCAAAGCACTTTAATGCACATAAAATTAGGTCCAGCATAATTTTTAACCTTAGGCAATTCTTGGTGCAGAGAATATCCATCTGTGCATTGCAGTTTGCTATAAGACAGGTGCATTGTAGCGCACTTTACATGTACTTTAGGGAGCAATTAGCTTGGCACTTGCAGTGTGTTACTGCGTGTTGTAATTATTATTATTATACAGGATTTATATAGCGCCAACAGTTTGCGCAGCGCTTTACAATTTGAGGGAAGACAATACAGTTACAATACAATTCAAAACAGGAGGAACTAGAGGGCCCTGCTCGTTAGAGCTTACAATCTATTATGCGTTATGGTATAAACATGCCCACATGAGAACTTTCTCTTGTTTCAAATGAAAACTGCATCTGTGCTGTTAGGCATCCTTTTACCTAAAGTGGTAGTGAACTCTGCTTAAAAAAAGAAAAAAGAATGACCATGATGTACTGCATACTAGCATAATGACAGACTTATGCGTCAAAGGAAGCCCTGCAGCACTGCAATGCCAGCATTCCGGTGCCTCCACCTTCACCCAGTCTTTCTAATGAGTTCCCCTGTTTGTCCTGTTGAATAGCCAAGTCACAATGACATCATCAATCCTGTGCCACAGTCACGTTGCTGCAGCACAAATTGGGTACTGTGCAAGTTTGCTGAGCTGCTAATCCATGACAGCTGACAGACCAATATGGTCTCTTCTGTTATAAAGACCTGGCCTGTCAGCACATTTGAAAAAAGTAAATTTAATACGACTTTAATTTAATTTTATTCACTATGGATATTATTTTGTTCTTTTATACTCTGTAGCCTGTGAAAAGGCTAAGACTCAAAGGAACTGCATACAGTGCATACAAAGTCTTGTGTGTGGGAATGGAGTGTTAAACACAATCAACCCTCTAGAACAAAGGTGTCAAACACATGGCCCGCAGGCCGAAAACGGCCCCCCAGGCCATTTTATGTGGCCCTCGCACCTCTCCTGCAGCTGCGGCATCCCCCTTGTCTCTGCCCCCGTCTTGAAAGGACAGAACTACTTTGCCAGATCCCGCACTCCTGCAGCTGCAGAAAGGCTTCTTCTTCTTAGCAATCCGCAGCAGAGAGGGCAGAACTCCCCCTGCAGATCCTTCACCTCTCTGTGCACCCGCAACACTACCTTGCCTTTGCCTCCTCTGGTCTCAGCACTCAGCACATTCTGGAAGCTGACTCCAGCCCTCCTCTGGTTCTTCTCCAGACCCTGCACTTCTTCCTAGATCCACCCGCATCTTTTTTCCTGGCAGCAGCACGAACTAAGGGGGTGAACTTGTGATGTAAGAAAGGGTGGGTGACTCTTGGCTTCTGATGGTGGTGGGGGGGGGGGTCTTGACATCCTATCTAAGGGTGTAAGGGGGCGTGGGGTGCTCTGGACATCTAATCCTACAGATATAACCGACCCTTTGAGGGCAACCATAATGCTGATGCGGCCCGCCATGAAATTGGGTTTGACACCCCTGCTCTGGAAGGTAATGTCCCCAAAATTGAATAATAGGAACCAGTAATATGGGACTTTAAGTGTGTTTTCGAGGGTGTACTAGACACAGACAGCAAAGATATATACATAAAAATATAACAATTTATAGTTATATTTTTATATAACTTTGCTGTCTGTGTCTCTTACACCCTAGAACGTACACTTAAAGTCCCATACTACTTACTTGTTTCTATTATGCTTACAGTGCATTGCTTAAAACAAATTAAGTTCTGCTTTGAGTATCCTATAATCAATGGAACAGGGTTGTGCAGGCCATGCCACAATACAAATACAAAGTCAGGGTCAAAGCTCTTCTTAATGCGCATATTTTTTCTGAACAGAGATAACACTTAGTGATGTAGAACATATCAGATTACCTACGAATCAGCTGAACTTGGTCATGTTATAGAGACTCATTGGGAAGTGAAGTGCCTCCTGCTCTGTGTCAGATCTGTACCTCCCAGCAGCTATGAATCCCTTTCTATTATCATTTAATCCATTTCTGTAGGTGGGCTATATGCCACTAAGTGTTATCCATTTGACAGTAATGTAGTGAGGATGCATAGAATAAGGGAAGATTTAGATTTCACTAGCGCCCCTACATCTATAGATATGCAAGGCAACTATTCACTATGTATTGATTTTTTATGTTATCCATATCAAAACAAAAATTTCAAACATGTTACAATGTTTTGTATGTTTGTTCTCTGACAAATCTACTATTAAAAATATATTGTTTAAAGTGCATGTAATGCCTACATGACTTTGTTATCTTACTCAATATGCCTATATCATGCCAATTTTACACAGCAGAATACATGTGTGTTGGGCTATGTATGCAAGAGCGCCAGGGACATTTAAACTACACTATATACCATAGACTCATAAGTCCACTTTGTGGTACTGTATAGCTAATGTATATTTGAAATGAACCCTGTACTGAATTGATAAGTCCAGCAAACGGTGCAAAACATATACAGTTAAACCTTGGATTGCAAGTATAATTAGTTCCGGAAACATGCTTGTAATCAAAAGCACTCTTATGTCAAAGCGAATTTCCCCCATAAGAAATAATGGAAACTCAGATGAATCGTTCCACAACCATTTATTCATAAGTCCTTCAGTTTATAGTCCATATAAAAAGATTATAGCAATGTGATAGGTTGTGTAACTATAAAATGTCCATCCACAAATGGAAGCCTCCACAAGGGGATTAGAAGCAAAATCCAACAGGAGCTACAGTGTATGAAAGAGAACCTCTAAAGCCCCTTACACACAGGCGGACCTTTCAGATCCGCCTGTCCATTTTTTTGGCGGATCTGAATGGATGCCCCATGCAACTCTATGGGGCATCGGATGTCAGCGGAAACATGTCTGCTGACATCCGATCCATCAAATATGGATGGATGGAAACCCTATTTTTCATCCGTCCAGCCATATTTTTCATCCGATTCCCCCATAGAGAACAGCAAGGACCTGACAGCTCTATCTCCGCACACAGCGCAGAGACAGAGCTGCCATCCGCCTGCTCAGCGGGGGAATTGGCAGATCGATCCCCCGCTGGGAAAAACAAACTCTACAGTGTGAAAGTGTAGCAATATGGTTACATTTAATGAAGGTTCAACATCTACTCACATAGTTGATGAATAAAAGAGGCAAATCTAAGTATGCAGACATCCGAGGTCAAGCTGTCCACATAGACTGTCCTCCGCACTGTGTGACCGGGAAGACTACCCTGCAGTAGAGCGATCTAAAAGTAAGGCTTGAAGCGCTCATGAAGTGCAGTGTGGAAGGGATGATGTCGATGGCAGTGCGGAGGACGGTCTATGTGGACAGCTTTACCCTGGCTGCCTACATACTTAGATGTGCCTCTTTTATCCTCCTTAGCGGTATTCCCGAGTGTGGCTCGGGGTTAAATTTCAGTGCCATTAGCGGTAACCCCGAGCCACACTTGGGGTACCCCCAGGGAGCATCGTTGGATCATGGTAGAGGGTACTTACCTTGTCCCCGGGATCCCGCGATGTGTCCCTGCAGCATACGGCGGCCGGATCTTCCGCCCGATGCTCTGTGCCCTGGCTTCCGTCTCCTGCGGCGTGACGCTCGTAGGGGGTCGTAACCGGCGGCAAATTTGAAAAGTAAAACACACAAACACACTGATATATTGTAATCCTTTTGGATTACATTACAAAATAAATTGACATTAGTTTGCCCCCCAGTGCCCTTTCCTGCAGTATATATATATGTGTGTGTGTATATATATGTGTGTGTGTGTGTATATATATATATATATATATATATATATATACACACACACACATATATATATATATATATACTTTAACTTATTTATGATTTTGTGTTTCAAACTTTATCATAAAGAAGAACGCACAGTAAAAAAAAAAACATATGTACTGGTACCATGCTACACATTCTGGTACCATGCTACACATTTGGTGGACATGCCCGGTTTTGCAACCCGTTTGGGAAAATGTACACAAGATCGTGACATCTAGCTTGTTCCCATATTCTCCGGAACGCTTCCTACTTAATTACTCTCCACGCAGTGCTTCCTCATTCACAACCATTCTGGCACGCCATATGCTGACCGCCGCTAAATTATGTGTCCCATGCCATTGGAGCTCAACTTCAATTCCCTTGACTCTGGAATGATTCTACAGCCTAAATAAGATCGAAAAGGTTGAAGAACTGATTGCCGTCTCAAGAGATAATATCTCCAAAATTTTTTACCGAATGGTTCGACTGGCTCCGATTCAAGGAGACTGATCTATACAAATCAATCATTGAATCCGCCTAATCGGTTTCCCCACTCTATACAAGTCTTCCATGGAGGAGAATGACCATGTACCCAATTCTGTTCTTGACGACCGCACCACTTCATATTGGTAGTGCCTACTGTCATAGCGTAGATTGGTACATGCAGTACCTTCCCCATCAGCAACTCCCCCTTCTCCCCCCAGCACCCCCCCCTTTTTTTTTTCTCTTTCCCTTCCCCCTTCCCTCCCTAGCTTCCCCCTCCTCCCTCTCCCACTTTCCTTTCTGCTTTCACTATCCCTTTTTAACTTCATCTAGCTTACTAACCCGCACCCCCATGGGCTACACCCATACTACTGGAACCCTGATATTAGTCTCGTGGATCTCTTAGGCCACAGGATATAACATTCTCACCAAACCTGGTTGTCCATACTCTAAAGCCTTTTATTCGACACCACTGGGGTACATGTATCCAGAACCCTGACAATTATGGCCCAAGTTGGAGTCCTGTCCATTCCTATTATTATACTGTAAGACTATCAATGCTGCTTCCTTTCCTGAATAGCTCTCGCAATGCCCTTTTTGCAGTATAATTCCCTATGTCTAATTCTGTGAGAATTCTTGTTTTTCTGTTACTATGTTGAGATGTTCAATCGCAATTTGCTATTTGATGTATCTCCCTTTATCTTTAATAAAAAATGTTTATGGAAAAAAAAAATAATATGTAAATAGTTGGTTTGGGCTGCTCATCCTTAAGAATTACTAGCAAAATAATGGTACCGCTTTCAGCACCTAAAATCAGAAACAATCATACCACCAGGAAGGTTAATCATCAACCACGTGAGTTGCTAAATATTGTACCTTCATTAAATGTAACCATATTGCTACACTTAAAGGCACCTTTCTTCTCTTTTATACTCAATTGTGACATGACACTACCTATATCAAGACATCGCTCATTTATCAAGTCAAAATTTTATTAAAAAAATGTGTTAGTCTTGCAAAACACTCTCAGACCAAGTTACTCTCAATCCAAGGTTTTACTGCATATCTATTACTTAAGCTAGCATTTGTGCACACCAAAATTATGTATTCAAGTGACCACTAACACGTGCTTGTATTAGACATATATCGGTTATGTTTTTGTTGCACCATGATGGATTATATTCAACCAACGTGAAAGGGAAAGTAAAAGTCAAAGAACAATAATAAAGCAGAGAAGAAGGTGCTTCTAAGTGCAGTAATAAAACACTTTAATGACAAGGAAGGGTTAAAAACACTTGCAACATGGTAGTAAAAAACAGGCATATCAGTGAATCCATAAAGTTCAGCAGGATGCCTCCAGGAAGAAAAGACAGCTGCAGGTGGAAACCCCAGCCGCCAAGCAGTGGGAAACACGGGTGTCTCTGATCCAGGAAGAAAAGCCGTGCTGTAGGGGACAAGCATGGAACGCAGGCAACCGGAAGTGATGTAAGAGTGGTTTGAAGAAGGAGAGACTGGGCATGCTCCAAAACATGCCCCGCACACTCTGACATCACTTCCGGTTGCCTGCCTTCCATGCTGGCCCTGACAGCACGGATCTCCTTCCTGAATCAGAGACACATTGTTTCCCACAGCCTGTATGCCTCTTTTCCACTTCCATCTTGTAAGTGTTTTTAACCCTTCCTTGTCATTCAAGTGTTTTATTACTGCACTTAGAAGTGCCTTCTTCTCTGCTTTGTTTTTCCTATAGAGTGTGCTTCCCTCTTCTGAAGTGCTGCTGTGGTGCATCAATCACATTTCAAGAGCAAGTCATGTACTGTTTGTTAAAGTCTCCTTGTTAACCAGAGCACCCTATTCTCCACACTCCTTGAACCAATGCACAATAAAGCAGCAGCCTTTCCCCCATCACTGAGCCTTAATGCAGCTTGTAAACATTTGCATGAACAATTTAAAGCAATGAATTTTGAAAACTACATGCATTTTGCCTGCTCTCTTCTCAACCACAGGGCCTAGAGGGGTGGAGATGTGGGGGTCCGTCTGGCTAGCTCTGGCTGCCTGAGAGTCTTTCAAAATGGTGCACACCAAGGATCAAGCTTCCTAGTATAGAAGAGCAGCTGGAGTTGGCTGGAAGGTGATTTTTGCCTTTGCTCCATAGACCAGCTGGATTGCAGAACAGTGCAGATCTTAGTATCTTGGAAGATCTTGGTGTGTTCTACTGATGCCTGTCAGTGCAAGACTGACCCTGCGACACTGCAGTGGAGCCCCATTTGTACGCAGGAGATCTAGGTGGAGCACAGAGCCGAGCTGGAAACACACAGAAGCCTCCTGCAGCCAGCAGGGTAGATTGAACTGCAGTACACATGGTAGAAAAGCTTACAATCTACTGCTGGGACGTTGTGTGTGTGGCTCATGAGGGTGTCCAGCTTGGAGTATGCACTCACGTTTACTTTACTCTCCTGCGCTCTTATTACCTATTAAATCAGAAAATCAAAAAAGAAACTGCGCTCATACGTGAATGTATGAATTAAACAGAATAAGTTGAAGCACCAACTCCACCGCGAGATTTTATACACAGTAGTATTGCTGGAGCGTCACACTGTCGTCATCCTCAAAATTCTTCTCTGCTGTCTGAACCCAGAAGAAAGACAGGGTGAAGATGGAAGCCCCGTCAGCAGTGACAGCGCGCTGCTGGAGGGCTTAGTTTTAAGGTAAGTTTCACATAATGTGCTAGTATGGCAATACATGCTAGGATTTTATAACATTGTCTTACAGGGGAGCAGTTTTTGTATTTTTTTTCCCATTTCAGTTTACTACCACATTGACATCACATACAAATTGGAATTTAAGTTGTAACGAATAGTAATCAGATTTCATTGTTTATTTTCGGGGAGAATTTGGTCAGTTGCTGTTGGATACAACTACAATTGTGTGTTATTTTTCTCCTCCACAGTTTAAATAGTTCAACCCTATGGTAATAAGTTTTCAAATTAAATTATCTGTAGGCCAGACCTTATTTTTGTCTGTTATGTATAGAGTAGGGAAAGCTTACAATGGGGACAGCAATAAGTTGATTGCAGTCTACCTGTTGCTCGTGGTCATTGCTCTGGAGAATGCTGCATGATATACAGGTCCTTCTCAAAAAATTAGCATATTGTGATAAAGTTCATTATTTTCTGTAATGTACTGATAAACATTAGACGTTCATATATTTTAGATTCATTACACACAACTGAAGTAGTGCAAGCCTTTTATTGTTTTAATATTGATGATTTTGGCATACAGCTCATGAAAACCCAAAATTCCTATCTCAAAAAATTAGCATATTTCATCCGACCAATAAAAGAAAAGTGTTTTTAATACAAAAAAGTCAACCTTCAAATAATTATGTTCAGTTATGCACTCAATACTTGGTCGGGAATCCTTTTGCAGAAATGACTGCTTCAATGCAGCGTGGCATGGAGGCAATCAGCCTGTGGCACTGCTGAGGTGTTATGGAGGCCCAGGATGCTTCGATAGCGGCCTTGAGCTCATCCAGAGTGTTGGGTCTTGCGTCTCTCAACTTTCTCTTCACAACATCCCACAGATTCTCTATGGGGTTCAGGTCAGGAGAGTTGGCAGGCCAATTGAGCACAGTAATACCATGGTCAGTAAACCATTTACCAGTGGTTTTGGCACTGTGAGCAGGTGCCAGGTCGTGCTGAAAAATGAAATCTTCATCTCCATAAAGCTTCAAAATCTCCTGATAGCTAGCTGCATTGATCCTGCCCTTGATAAAACACAGTGGACCAACACCAGCAGCTGACATGGCACCCCAGACCATCACTGACTGTGGGTACTTGACACTGGACTTCAGGCATTTTGGCATTTCCCTCTCCCCAGTCTTCCTCCAGACTCTGGCACCTTGATTTCTGAATGACATGCAAAATTTGCTTTCATCCGAAAAAAGTACTTTGGACCACTGAGCAACAGTCCAGTGCTGCTTCTCTGTAGCTCAGGTCAGGCGCTTCTGCCGGTGTTTCTGGTTCAAAAGTGGCTTGACCTGGGGAATGCGGCACCTGTAGCCCATTTCCTGCACACGCCTGTACACGGTGGCTCTAGATGTTTCTACTCCAGACTCAGTCCACTGCTTCCGCAGGTCCCCCAAGGTCTGAAATCGGTCCTTCTCCACAATCTTCCTCAGGGTCCGGTCACCTCTTCTCGTTGTGCAGCGTTTTCTGCCACACTTTTTCCTTCCCACAGACTTCCCACTGAGGTGCCTTGATACAGCACTCTGGGAACAGCCTATTCGTTCAGAAATTTCTCTGTGTCTTACCCTCTTGCTTGAGGGTGTCAATGATGGTCTTCTGGATAGCAGTCAGGTCGGCAGTCTTACCCATGATTGCGGTTTTGAGTAATGAACCAGGCTGGGATTTTTTAAAAGCCTCGGGAATCTTTTGCAGGTGTTTAGAGTTAATTAGTTGATTCAGATGATTAGGTTAATAGCTCATTTTTTATGATATGCTAATTTTTTGAGATAGGAATTTTGTTTTTTCATGAGCTGTATGCCAAAATCATCAATATTAAAACAATAAAAGGCTTGCACTACTTCAGTTGTGTGTAATGAATCTAAAATATATGAAAGTCTAATGTTTATCAGTACATTACAGAAAATAATGAACTTTATCACAATATGCTAATTTTTTGAGAAGGACCTGTATTATATGAAAGTGCCCCTAGCATGAATGAGAGTTAACTGGGCACTTTAATTCTTATTCTTAAAGAGTAACCTCACTTTTGTAAAGAAAAAGATTGCCCTCTGGGTAATCTATGTACATTGCAAGGATTTTAACAAACTGTGTTGCAGAGTCATACCTTTAGTTATTCTGAAGAAATCCCTGTTTGTTTGTCTGTGTCTATGAGAATCTGTATGGGAATAGTTTTGTAACTATCAATCAGCTGGTGCACCTGCTGGACTCTAATGAAGAAAATTGGTAGGGTCTGCATTCCTTTAGACGTATTTTCCCTTTGGGAATATCTCACCAAAAATGTTATTTTTGTTGCAGTGGATGCTCAAAATTGAATGTGCAGACTCCTGGGAGAATCAGTAAGCCAATCACACAAGCAAGACATGACATATCTGGAGGCATTCTTTACACCATCTGTGTACAGAACACCTCCAGGCAGCCATATTGCATTGCATTTTACAGAGAATTACAGTGCTGCAGATTGAAAAGGAAGCCATGCTGCATTTTACAGAAAATTACAGAGCTTTAAATTGAAAATGAAAAGTAATTTTTAATAACATTCAATTACAATAACATTCAAAAACATTCAATTACAATATGACTTTTGCAATTGTACATGCTATATTGTTTTTTTTTTTTTTTCTTTTTTTATTTGCTCATTTTTTCCCCCACAAAATTGGAGTTACCTTTTAAATAACAAAATATATTATTTATAAATTAAACATTTATTAGAAATTACATTCAAAGTAATCTGTCTTATGCAGTAAACATTCAAAATCAATTTTGAGTGCAAGATGTAACCATGAAAAAAAATCATGGTGTAGTTTAATATACCCACTAGGTGGCACTACAACAACAACAAAAAATACATTAACTTATCTCGGTACAAAATTATTATTATTATACAGGATTTATATAGCGCCAACAGTTTGCGCAGCGCTTTACAATATGAGGGAAGACAATACAGTTACAATACAATTAAATACAGGAGGAATTAGAGGGCACTGCTCGTTAGAGCTTACAATCTAAGATGGCAATCAAATCATCAATATTGGCTTCTCAGTTTAAGTATGAAAATATTTAGGCTTGCCAGTTTATCATCGCCCTCTGCACATCATTTTAATGTGTGATACACAGATATACATATCCAGCATGCTAAAAACATGTTGTTTAAGCAGCTGGGTGTTGTACTAATGTACTGCCACTTAAAATTTAACACCTTCTTTTTTAAATAATGCTAGTATCTGCCAAGAGTGATCTCCATATTAGATGACTTGACTTGGTCTAATAAGAGGGTAACATTACAGCAGAAAGCAAAAACAAACTGTTTTGATTTGCCTGAATTTGTGAATGACTGACCCCTAAACCAAGGTCTGACCTTCAAAGGAAGGTTCCCTATAGACATTAGATGACAGTTGTCTGATTCAGTAAAGTTCAGTCCATTCTGTGAGGCAGTACATGACAGTTCCAAATAAGCATTCTCATGGAACAAAATAGTTGGGCAGGAGAGCAATTCTTGCCCGTCTACTACTATTGTTTCCCCATTGCCACAACTAGCTATGTACATTATTATGGACACTTGAACAAGCATTTTGCAAGAGATTTATTTTCTTCGTCTATTCTGTTATTCTAAAGCTGACACACTACTCTTGTCCACTCCTAATTAGAGAAACAAATGTAATGCATTCCCTTAATTAGTAAGCAGTGTGTCTTAATGTAAATTATTTAAGACCCAGGCCTTCAGAAATGCTTCTATAACCATTTCAACATTTTTTTTAATGATCTCATGAGGTTACTTTTGTGCACAGACCTATCTGGAGAAAAAGGCAGGCCATCTTTGAACTACGCCTCAGTCCTATTACCTTATTATTCCAAGATATTTTTCCAGTAAAGCATACTGATTGTTTAATAACCCACAAGAAGGATTCAATGGTGAGATCCAACAAAAAAGCAGGAGAGTTGCTGGAAGACAACAAAGTCCTCTGACAGATGATCATAGCAAGTGGCTCACAACAGTAGGCAGACGATTAGTTCAGATGCAGTCCAGACAATTTAAGAAGTCTAATCCAGAATATAGTCAGACGGAAATCAAGGAGAACATTTGATCAAAGGGAGGCTATACGCTTAGGCTATACTATAACGTAGGCATAGGTGTGTGCAGGGGGTGCGCCAGATGCAGTGGCGTACCTAGAGCATTTGGCACCCGGGGCGGATTCTATATCTGGCACCCCCCCCCCCGACTTTAAAATGTAAAAACACCCACAAAAAAATGTAATGTTTTCAAGAATATTTTTTGCACAAATTTTACAGCCCCCCATCACAGTGCCCCTTGCAGTCTGCCCTCCGTCTCTCTAATCACAGTCCCCCCTTTTGCACTCTCTGCTTCCCCTGCACAGTCCTACCTTCAGCATAGATAGATAGCTAATATTAGCAATGTGTTTAAGTTTGAGTAAGAGATTGGAGACTTGCTAAAGGAGATATTCAGAGACTACAGACATGATACAGGAGATGGTCAGAGACTTCAGACATGATACAGGAGATGGTCAGAGACTGCAGACGTGATACAGGAGATGGTCAGAGACTGAAGACGTTATACAGGAGATGGCCAGAGACTGCAGACATGATACAGGAGATGGTCAGAGACTGCAGACATAATACAGGAGATGGTCAGAGACTGCAGACATGATACAGGAGATGGTCAGAGACTGCGGACATACTACAGGAGATGGTCAGAGACTGCAGACATGATACAGGAGATGGTCAGAGACTGCAGACGTGATACAGGAGATGGTCAGAGACTACAGACATGATACAGGAGATGGTCAGAGACTGCAGACATACTACAGGTGATGGTCAGAGACTGCAGACATGATACAGGAGATGGTCAGAGACTGCAGACGTGATACAGGAGATGGTCGGAGACTACAGACATGATACAGGAGATGGTCAGAGACTGCAGACATACTACAGGTGATGGTCAGAGACTGCAGACATGATACAGGAGATGGTCAGAGACTGCAGACGTGATACAGGAGATGGTCAGAGACTACAGACATGATACAGGAGATGGTCAGAGACTGCAGACATGATACAGGAGATGGTCAGAGACTGCAGACGTGATACAGGAGATGGTCAGAGACTGCAGACATGATACAGTAGATGATCAGAGACTGAGGACATGATACAGGAGATGGTCAGAGACTACAAACATGATACAGGAGATGGTCAGAGACTGCAGACGTGATACAGGAGATGGTCAGAGACTACAGACATGATACAGGAGATGGTCAGAGACTGCAGACGTGATACAGGAGATGGTCAGAGACTGCAGACGTGATACAGGAGATGGTCAGAGACTGCAGACGTGATACAGGAGATGGTCAGAGACTGCAGACGTGATACAGGAGATGGTCAGAGACTGCAGACGTGATACAGGAGATGGTCAGAGACTACAGACATGATACAGTAGATGCTCAGAGGCTGAGACAGACGAAGCAGAGAGCACTGGAGGTGCTGTAGGGCACGGTGGGGTAGGGAACTGGAGAGAATTAAGAGAGGGTTTGGAAAGCATTGTAGGGGGGTTGGAAGGTGCAGGGGGTGGATTGCACTGGGGGGGACAGGGAGCACTTGGGGGGGCGAGCAGGGAAAACCAGGGGGGTGGAGAGCACTGGGGGGGGGGGACAGGGAGCACTTAGGGGGGTGGGCAAGGAAAACCAGGGGGGTGGAGAGCACTGGGGGGACAGGGAGTACTTGGGGGGCGAGCAGGGAAAATCAGGGGGGTGGAGAGCACTGGGGGGACAGGGAGCACTTAGGGGGGTGGGCAAGGAAAATCAGAGGGGTGGAGAGCACTGGGGGGACAGGGAGCACTTAGGGGGGAGGGAGAAAGCACTGTGGGGAGTTAAAGAGCATGGGGGGGGCTAAAGAACAGGGGGGGGTCTAGTGCACTGGGGGGAGAGGGGCTAAAAGCACTGAGGGAGGGATTAGGAGCACTGGAGGAGGTTAAGAACTTTGGGGGGCCAACAAAAGAAGTTGTATAGGAGGGGGATGGGGCAGCTGCATATAGATGAATTGATCTTTCCCTATTCTTCCTGCAGGAGGGAGAGGAGGAGAATCAGTTATTCAGCAGGAAGCTGCAGGAAGAATAGAGAAAGATGAATTCCTCTATATGCAGCAGCCCCATCCCCCTCCTATCCAGCACACACTTTTGCAATGGGCACTCACCTTCTTCCCGCCGAGGCTCCGCCCCTTATTCCCGCCGCGGCTCCGCCCCCTTATTCCCGCCGTGGCTCCGCCCCCCACTAGCAGCACGGACTGAAGGAGCTGCCAACCACTGCGGGATCTGTCTGACTCTGAACACACCGGGCAGGACACCGGCTGACACCCCCCAGTGAGTGGCACCCGGGGCGGGCCGCACCCCCGCCCCCCCCATTGGTACGCCACTGGCCAGATGTACCTGAGCACACCCTAATCACCCTTAGCAGTGCAGATTTCCCCAAAGTCCACTGCACTACTGACATTGTCTACTGTTCTACTGCTACGTCCACTGCCCTACTGACACTCTTCATGTTAAAACGTTTGTTTACTTTTATTTATAAGAGTGTTTGTGTCTGAGTGTGTGTGTGTATACAGTGTATATGTATATGTATATATATACAGAGATGTATAGTAACGAAGTAGAACTACTTAAGTACTGTACTTAAGTACCGAAATGCGGTATCTGTACTTTCCTAGAGTAGAATTTTTTTCTCCTACTTCTACTTTTACTTCACTACATTTTTTCGATGATTTCGATACTTCTACTCAAGTATTTTTTTTTTTGTGCTGCATAGTTACTCGTTACTTTTAAAAAAATTACCACTGCCAGAACAGTAGATGGCAGGTTGCATAAAGCTCAAAAAAATGTGTATAATGTCATTTGTAAATCAGCGCATACGAAAATAAAGGCTGTGTATAATAAAAGCTGCTAAACCAAATCTTTCCAATAAAAAGAAAATATGAAACAAACAAATAAATGGTGCTACAGCGCTTAAAGTGCATCAAGAAACTACTAACAAACACAGGTTAATCATTTGAATAAATCATTTGAAATAATAAAAAACAATATGATGTTCAAACTTTTGACTTCTTTCTTTAAAAACTACATAACACAGTACTTGTACTTTTACTTTCAGTACTTGAGTAGAATTTTTTTTTCAAAACTACTGGTACTTTTTACTTTTAGTACTTAAGTAGCAAATTTTTTGAAAAAACTACTTGCAATACTTAAGTAAAAAAAATGTTGAATACTTTAGTACTTCTACTTAAGTAACTTTTTCTGCGAGCACTTCCACTTCTACTCAAGTCACTTTTTGATCGAGCACTTGTACTTTTACTCAAGTAGAAATTTCGAGTACTTTATACAAGTCTGTATATATATATATATATATATATATATATATATATATATATATACACAGACAGACACAGGAATGTGTGTTTTAGTTTAGGGTTGCACACCCTAATGCAATAGGCTGCGCCCACCTATGAAAGTAGGTACCAAGGCCAGGTATGTATTCTGCAGCATGGCTGCCCTGCAGTGCAAGGGAATGTTCAGTAGATGGTGATGGCGAACAAGATCCAGCAGCTCCAAGTCTTCTGTGTATTTCAGAGATGAAATAGAACTAACTGTAAATAATCAGGTGCAGCCATGAGTAGATTGTTACATGTGTTTGGTTTTAGTTTGCAAGTTTTGTTGTACTTCACTGGCTTTGCTTGCAGGTTGTACCAAAATGTTTGCATTTTTTTCCCTAAATTTCTTTTTTAAGGGTTCTTGTACATGGGGTGGTTGAGCCTGTTTAATGTAAATGCTGGCGTCTTTCCCCTGCCAGGGAGGCCCGAGTGCAGCGTACAGACTCCAATAGACATGTAAAGCTCTGCACTCCTCTACTTGAGTATACAGCGGTGCAATTGTAAACATGACTATATCACAAGGGCATTTTCACAAAATAGAACATTTTCAGTTTTTTGCCTGCACTTTTACACTTTACTCATGTTTACAATAGCACCGCTATATACCTGAGTACAGCGGTGCACAGTCATTCATGTCAATAGGCGGTTGTATGTTGCACCTGGGCTGCCCAAGTGAAGGAAAGATGCCAGCGTGTACACTGAACAAGCTCAGCCACCCATGTACAAGGACCCTAAGCTGCCAATGGAAAGACTAATTCTTTATAAGGCTAGGTTCACATGTGAGTTTACATGTAGGTTCATATTTATTTGACTAGGCTGCAGTACCTACGGGAAACGTAGGTAAAAGGTCCACCATTTTAATTTTGCAGCTGTGACCAAGGCTCATCGCCAAAATGCGTTAGCCACTATTTTTTACTCCCTGGGATAGGAAAATAAAGAATTTGAAGACATATGGATTTTCCGGCTGTTTCTTTGCTTGACTGTTAGTCTTTTGGTGTTGGGGAGAACACCACAGCCTGGGCACCGCACAAACATTTCCACCTGCACAATGGTTCCACTGTTCTGAGCGATGCACTTTTGTTGTCTGAGGCTACATTTTAATTTTGCAGCCGCACTGAAACTGCATGGTGCAGCATGTGGTTTAATTCATCTGAAAATTAGCTGAATTTTCAGATATGTGGGGATGTCATTAAAAATGAATGACATTTGCGTGCATCTGTTAAAGAGCAGTGCAGTTTGTCTATTGGTGCAGGAACATGTGCGATTTACACTTATTCCCACACCCTGGTGTGAACTGGGTTTAAATATACTGTCAGGATCCAGGTCTGAACCTGCAACCTCTGCAGTATTTGGCTGTGACCCCTCTCCCTGTGCCATCAGGGATGCAGGACAGCTCCCTGCCTGATCCCTTGGATAACCTTGCTTTGTGTTTTGTTTCTAGTGAACCTTGAACCATTGGCTCCTCCTATAACTTTCCAGATTTAGGCCCTGTACTTATTGTTTGCCTGATTGTGCTCTCTACAGCTGATATCTTGCTCCTTTTATACCTGCTGCAGTCCTTAACTTCGCTACCATTTGTTATCGACCTTTGACTTATCAATCGACTAAGCTTCTATCTGATCCCAACCAGCTACTGCTTGTTTCTGATCTTTGGCTTGTTTACTGACTACACTTCTGCTTGATCCCTATTTGTTACATCTGCTACCAGACCCCGGCTTGCTCACCACCTGGTGGGGCGATCCTGAGGACAACGACCTGGCTATAGCACTCAGAAAAACTCATCTCCACCATTAGGAGCTCTGGTGAATTCCGGCTAGTACTTAAACCCTGAGCTGCAGGTGAATCTGCTAGGAGGATCTGTTGGTATATTTCCTGCTGGCTACTTGTGAATCTCGCTACTGCTACAGCCATTGGCCTCCTACACCACAACATATACAGCATGTATAAATAATGTTAATAAATTACAATCCTCATCTATCTTCATAAATAGACGTCAGAACCTTCAGTATAAGAAAAATAACATGAAACCACAGATTACATGACTCCTTCCACCCTGACTGACCATTCTACTAAGGTAATGCAAAGTACCTCCTGCACACAGTATTAAAAAAATAGAAAACAGGAAATTGTGCGTAACAAAGGAATATACCCAGCCATAGCATTGCTATGCACTTCTGAACAGGCAGAATGTGTGCAGGTTTATGGCTAGCCCAGGCTTAATTTTACTGAACCATTAGCCAAGTACAGCCTTTCTAAGCCAGCAGTTGGAGAGCACTTGAAAGGATTCAGAAATGCTAACCAAATCCCCCCCTTTCTAATCCTATATGCTTGTGTGAATTAGGCAGAAGGTCAGCAACACAGACCATGCCTAAATCATATTTTGTATACACATTGCCCACTTAATCTGTAATATGTACCAGAATGGAATATTTTTTATTGTTGTAAATTTTTGTCTCCAAACAGTTTTGCAGCTTTACTATTTTTTTCCACTATAATAGAGCTGTTCACTACATGACATGTGATGAGTGATGCTAAAGACCGTCAGTGTCTGCTCTATATTGTGAAAGGTGCAGATGATGATATTAATTATTTACTGTTCTGCTCCCTTTATATCAGTTTCTGGAATTCCTTTATCACTTTGCAGATTACTGTCAGGAGCAGAGTAAACTGAATAGCCTGTATAAACACATGCACTTTATTATTTCCAAACGATGATGGATAAATGATTACAGTCATAAAATTCTGAGCGTTTTCAGAGTTCTCTCATCCTTTGTTGAGGTGATAGGCGGTATGGTGAACATGCTATGTAGTACAGTATTTTAGTTTATCTGCGGCATGTAAATTACACACTACTCAACTTTAAGCTGGCCATAGATAGCACACCTCAGCTATATGGTTGACTATAGATAGGCCATCGATGATGATTGGCAGAGATGTATAGTAACGAAGTAGAACTACTTAAGTACTGTACTTAAGTACCGAAATGCGGTATCTGTACTTTCCTAGAGTAGAATTTTTTTCTCCTACTTCTACTTTTACTTCACTACATTTTTTCGATGATTTCGATACTTCTACTCAAGTATTTTTTTTTTTGTGCTGCATAGTTACTCGTTACTTTTAAAAAAATTACCACTGCCAGAACAGTAGATGGCAGGTTGCATAAAGCTCAAAAAAATGTGTATAATGTCATTTGTAAATCAGCGCATACGAAAATAAAGGCTGTGTATAATAAAAGCTGCTAAACCAAATCTTTCCAATAAAAAGAAAATATGAAACAAACAAATAAATGGTGCTACAGCGCTTAAAGTGCATCAAGAAACTACTAACAAACAGGTTAATCATTTGAATAAATCATTTGAAATAATAAAAAACAATATGATGTTCAAACTTTTGACTTCTTTCTTTAAAAACTACATAACACAGTACTTGTACTTTTACTTTCAGTACTTGAGTAGAATTTTTTTTTCAAAACTACTGGTACTTTTTACTTTTAGTACTTAAGTAGCAAATTTTTTGAAAAAACTACTTGCAATACTTAAGTAAAAAAAATGTTGAATACTTTAGTACTTCTACTTAAGTAACTTTTTCTGCGAGCACTTCCACTTCTACTCAAGTCACTTTTTGATCGAGCACTTGTACTTTTACTCAAGTAGAAATTTCGAGTACTTTATACAAGTCTGATGATTGGACAGAAAAGATGGCCAATGGCTTTTCTTCATCTGCATTCTTTGAGGTCAATGGCTCAAAACATAATAAAGGGTGGAGCAAAAAAACTCCAATGATATGAGTGCATAAAATAATTTTATAAAGGTTCAGTAAAAACAGTGGCTGCCGACCTTGAGCTGGAACAGACATTATACCATATATCCACTTTTGTTGAGAAATAAACATTCCCCTCTGGGTGATCTCTGTATATTACAGGAATTTGAACAAACTTTGTTGCAGATTCCTACCTTTTGTTATTCTTAAAAAATAGCTGTTTGTTTTTCTGTGCCCATGTGGAAAGGGAATCTAATGAGAGTGATTTTATAATTATCAAGCAGCTGCTGAACCTGCAAAGCTTTAATGAGAAAAGTTGTAGGGTCTGTATCCCTTCAGTCATGATTTCAATTTGGGAGTATCTCACCAAAAATTACATGTTTGTTGCAGGGGATGACAAAAATCTGACTTGTATCTTAGTGCAGACTTCTGGGAAATTCAGTGAGCAAATTACACAAGCAGGAAATTACATTTTTCGGGGGGCGGGGGCGTTCTGTACACCAAAAGAAAAATCTCACGCAGGAAACTTCTCAAAAATTTGTTAAAAAAGGAGAGAGTGAAGGAGCTTGGTAGGGTGCAGTCGTTTTTCATTTCAGTACTAAGAATTGGAGGTTACTATACCGGTAAAATAACTAACATGGAGAATATGTATGTTCCCATGAGGACCTCATGTACTGTAGGACAAAATAATCCCAGAACCATTGCCAGCACTGGGCGCCCAGGGCATGTGCCCCGCATCTTCTGTGAGGTGCTGTGGGTCCCTGATGCTGCAATCCCCTGCAACTGCAAACAATCAGTATCACTCCCTTCCGGCTGCCTATCATCAACTTTTAAGCCAAGAGAAGCTTCCTCTACTTTCCGCAACAGCTCTGACGTGTCACATGGCACACGAGGAGGAGCCTGGGAGGAAGGACCCCCCCCCCCGAATCTGACATCTGTAAATTCGGGGGGGGGGGGGTATTTGTATTGAGGAAAAGAATGACCTGGAGTGGGCAACTAAAAGTGGTGCTGGGTAGTGACAAGATTAGTGCTAAGTGAGGGGTTGGGGGGTGGTGAGGATTTGTGCTGTGGGGTAATTGGGGGAGGAGAGGATTTATTCTGGGGAGAAGGATTTGTAATGGGGAGGGGAGATTTGGGAAGAGAGTGGTTTTGTGCTTGGAGGTAAGTTCTAGGGGGAGGGGGGAAGGGTGTTATATTTGAAGGTGGAATTTGGGGGGGGGGGGTTTGTGCTAACCCAGACCCCTACATTTTCCTAATTTTGTAGTCCTGAGCTTTGAACTCTGCGCATTACACACACCTGGCCCTGGCCTTTTGTATATTACATACTCCTAGATTCTGCATGATGTGTGTTACACACTATTGACCCCAGTACTGTTTTACATATTCCTGTCCTCTGCATTCTTAATGAACTCTGAGTATTCCTAAATCCGGCACTGACCACAGCACTAAGTACATCTAACCAAAGTGTTTATTGTCAGAGAGAGTCAGCAGGGTGTGTGGAGAAAAAGGGGACATCGGCTGGTATCCTGAAGAGCTCAGTTTATTTAGTTCTTTCTGAAGGGACTTTGCTCAATTGCTCAAAAGAGGAAAGTATTTGTGCCTTTAGCTACGGTTACAAAGCCAAGTTTACAAGGATTTTGCTTACAGTTCTACAGAAGAAAGTCTAATCTCCTCAGTTTGTGGTGAGGCACTCTGGACATCTAGTGTTACAGATACAACTTACCCTTTGAGGGCAACCCTAATGCTGGTGTGGCCTGGGCTGAGTTTGACACCCATCACCTAACCCTATCCAAGTTACCCAAAAATAAATACACCAAAAAGAACACCCCTGGACTGTTTATTAAGCTGAAGAGTGACTGTGATTGGCTGCGGAGTAATTGTTGGGAAAAGTGAACCCTGGACAAATTTCTAGCGGCTTCTACGGAGCTAGCACTACACTTTATTCAAGCATGCTCTTTAGGCCTCTCCCACTGTCAATGGAATTTTTCCACACCCATTTTTCTTTGCAGCCTGAACAACGCCCTGCATTACTACTCTCCTTAGGGTTCCCCAAGTTCCTCCGGCAGGTCTTTCACAATTCTAGCAATGCCTTGCCAGGGCCTAGCCTACGGTTTTTGGTATGTCAAAAATATAGCACAGATACAGAACATACCCACATGCTAATGTAATGCTAAGTCAATCATAACTAGTAAGAATGATTATGTCTGGGTAGAGTAGTAGCAGATCTTTTTTTGGAGTCACACAATCCGTCTCACAGTATAAAAATAATTTTCTTAGGTTGAGGGACCTAGGTTAGCACAAACCTACTAGTTCATAGCCCTGGTCTATCACTTGCAAAGAGACACTGGCAAAAACTGACATAAAATGATGGTGACGGACCATTTAGAAAGCCTGCCTGACAGGGAAGCTGATAATCTACTTTGAGAAAATGCATTGCAGTGAGAAATTCTATTGTGTAGAAAAATGCCTGGACAAATCATCCTGAAATTCTGGAACCATTCACAAAAAGTAAAGAGGTGGCAAAAGTGTAGTTTTCACTTGACAATGTGCTTTGGAACTCTCCTGTGGAGAAAATCTATATAGCAATGGATCTTAAACAAACTAAAGATTAGTTTACATTTGAGGAATAAGGTGTTACATGATTTTTTGCGTTCTTAAAGAGAAAAAAAAAACATTCCGCCCTCCGAGTGATCAATGTATATTGCAAGGATTATAACAAACTCTGTTGCGGATTCCTTTATTTTGTTATTTTAATGAAATAGCTGTTTATTTGTCTGTGTCTATGTGCAAAGTGAGTGAGAATGGGAATGACTTGGTAATTATCTGTCAGCGGTTGTACTTGCAGGGCTCTAATGAGGAAAGTGGCTGGGTCTGCATCCATTTAGATGTGAATAACTCTTTGGGAATATCTCACCAAAACTTAAATGTTCGTTGCAGAGAATGCAAGGATGCCCAAAATCAGATTTTTATCTTAGTATGGACTTCTTAGAAAATTAGTGTGCAAATCACTCAAGCAGGAAATGACATTTCTGGGGGGCGTTCTGTACACCTGGGATCCTGAAGAGTCAATTTTTAGGCACCCTTACCGATTAGATTGTTGGTCCATTGCTGCTAAATTGGCTGAAGCTAGGGAAGAGTGAACTGGAAACACTGAGGCCAATGATATTGTACTCCTACAGGATGTTCAGTATGTTAGCTAGTTTATGGAGCTAAATTTCTGTGTATTGGAGGCTTTGTATTAACATAACCACATAACCAAAGCCGGAAGTAGTAAATAGGGGACTGTAAAAAGATTTTATCCAACTGATCAAATTAAATTGTAAGGTAATCTGGCCATCAAGGCCACATTCAGCATTTTCTATATAGGACTCCCCCCAGCCAAAAGGGTCAACACTAAAACAAGCTGCAGGCTCCAGAAAAGGAAAACCTTCTGTACAACATCAGAAGAGTTTAAGTATTTACTCTGGTTGAATGGGGTCAGGAATCACAGAATGGGCCAAGTAGAAGAGGACAGGTGATGGTCAGAAACATACTGGACACATCTACATGAGCAGGAAAATAAGGACAGGGCAGCGTTAATAACTCAGCAAATGACCTGCAAGTAGTCTACTCCCACTTCATCCTTAGATACAGATAGACAGTTAGTGAGTGTGTCACCCTCGAACAGGAATTGTGTAACTGGCTTTATCTAAAATATATTACATTTTTTTCTTGAGTTTCAGACCCTGTATACAAAATGTCTATACAGACTTGAACATACCTTTTTTGTATGCTCTATAAACGAATCTCCTTTTGCCTAGCTGAAGGACATGTTGAAATAAATTGTTGCTGACATACAAAGTAACGGAAATAATATACAGATAAGATAAAGCTGAACGCATTCCAGGCTAATTATTTTTTATGAAACTTTGCTGAATGGCATTGGCAACTACCCAAACTTGCCAGTAGGTTATGTGATTTAAAGTGATCTCCAGCCCCCTGATAAGGTTAATTGCATTTTTAAGCGTTACTCTCCAGGGTTTTATTTTGCAATATTATTCAATTAACTACATAAACCTCATAGGAGTCCTGTTGAAAACAAACAATGTCTTGCAGTTAGATTTGTCAATCTGAGATGGCTGAAGTTGCAAAAGGTAGATTTAATTTTAAAGACCATCCCTCGCCTGTTTTTATTCATAAGCCATTATTTTAAAAATTGCCAATGTTCAACAAGTGGCTCTTAACTGAGTGGCATCCTTGCTGAATGTAACTAACTAATACAGAATTATCCTTGGAAACATGTAAATTGAGAAGTTAAAAGAGAAGTATGTTTTTTTTTTTTAAAGAAACATACTTACCTAAGTGGATGCAGCATTGATCCAATGCTGCATCTGTCTCTCGTCGGCTCTAAAACTGTGAGTGATCAAACACCAGCGATTGCTCAGTTCTCAGGGCTCCTTGAACAGAGAGCTGGTTAATGTCAGTCGCCGCTGACTGCTCTGCCCCCCCCCCCCCTGCTGGGTTGTGGAAGGAGGGGGGGAGCGGCCGGCTCAGGCTCTCAGCAGCTCGCTGAGGGTGCTTATTCCAGGTGCCGGTCCAGGCATGTGGACATATCTGGGCTTCATTGTCGAGACTTGTTCTGTGACGTCAGCTGACAGCAGGCTTCAGTTTGCTGTCTGCTGAAACCGGGTCACAGGAGTGCAGAACGATCTGCACTCCTGTGATATACAGGAGAAGTGCAGCCAAACATGCTTAAACACTGCTTTAGGCCACAATAGCCTACATAAACAAATGTAGCAGGTTTTGTGTCTCACCTAAAGGTGAACTTCAGGATAACTAAACATTGTTTATATACTTCTATAATGTGTATTTTTCCTTGAATCTTAGTGTACTTTGTGTATTTCTTACAGATCTGTGCAGTAACCCAGTGTGAAACTTTGCCGCTCTGCAGGAACTTCCTGTAATAAAGACTGGTCACTGCTGCTGCTTGTGCAGGGTGACTGGTCTTGTCCTCGCCCTCTCCTGTAGTTTTTTTGCAGGCAGCCTGTAGTGGGTGAAGCCTGCTGGTTTCCTCCCACAGCTCTGCCTTCTGCACAGGCCTAGTACAGCACAGTGATGATGGTATTACTATTTTTACAAGGTAGTATCTTACTTTGTAAAGGAATTTGGTGTAAATATAGTGGATTTATTTCCTTTGTGGTTCTGGGGGAATATATTTAAAGTATTTGTGCCTAGAGTTCAGTTTTTAACAAAAGATAGCCTGTTAACCTCCCTGGTGGTATTATTATGTCAGGAATTACATACCAAAAGCGGTACAATTGTTTTCATGGAAATTTGGCGTTATGTATTATAGGCCTACAATTCTTAGTAATTACTGACTTAAACCTGACCAAAACAAGAGTCTAGTAGACATCCCAGATGTGATAAATTTGAAACACAAACGCATGAATTATAATCGAATTAATAATATAATTTTATTATATAATATATATAATAAAATTATATTATTGATTATATAATATAATTATATAATTATATAATATTATATATTATTGATTAGATTATAATTCATGCGTTATATATTATATATATATGTGTGTGTGTGCGTGTGTGTATATATATATATATATATATATATATATATATACACATATATATATATATATATATATATATATATATATATATATATATATATATATATATATATATATATATATATATATATATATATAAAATATATAATTATAATCAAATCAATAATATAATTTTATATATATATATATATATATATATATATATATATATATATATACGTGTGTATATAGGTATATCTATATATATGTGTGTGTGCATATATATATATATATATACATATATACACATATATACATATATATATATGCATATATATATATGTATATATATGTATATATATATATATATATATATATATATATATATAATATAAAATGTGTTATGTGTTTGTGTTTTGTGCAACGTTTTTTGAATTTCCCTCCCTAGTTCCGCTCCCATGCAGCATTACTGCTGCAGGGAACGGAACTAGGAAGTTATCACACCGACGGAGGACGGAGGAGCGGCGGGACTCTCGGCTGGCGGTCACAGCAATGATAGATCATCGCTGGATCGCCAGGAGAAGGTAAGAGACACCGCTGCGCTCTCTGCACATTCACCCCGAGCGTGACTCGGGGATACCGATCCTGCACTAAAAAATCCACCCCGAGTCACGCTCGGGATTACCGCCAGGGGGGTTAACAAAATGTGTAAGACTTTTCGGGGAGATTTACTAAAACTGGTGCACTCAGAATCCGGTGAAGCTGTGCATATTAGCCAATCAGATTCCAACTTCAGCTTGTGCGATTAAGCTTTGGCAAAAAAAAACTGGAAGCTAATTGGTTACTATGCAGAGTTGCACCAGATTTTGCACTTATATATACATACAGTGCCTTGCGAAAGTATTCGGCCCCCTTGAACTTTGAGACCTTTTGCCACATTTCAGGCTTCAAACATAAAGATATAAAACTGTAATTTTTTGTGAAGAATCAACAACAAGTGGGACACAATCATGAAGTGGAACGAAATTTATTGGATATTTCAAACTTTTTTAACAAATAAAAAACTGAAAAATTGGGCGTGCAAAATTATTCAGCCCCTTTACTTTCAGTGCAGCAAACTCTCTCCAGAGAGTTTAAATCTGACTTTGGTCTTGTTGGAAGACAAATTTCCGTCCCAGTCTCAGGTCTTTTGCAGACTCCATCAGGTTTTCTTCCAGAATGGTCCTGTATTTGGCTCCATCTATCTTCCTATCAATTTTAACCATCTTTCCTGTCCCTGCTGAAGAAAAGCAGGCCCAAACCATGATGCAGCCACCACCATGTTTGACAGTGGGAATGGTGTGTTCAGGGTGATGAGCTGTGTTGCATTTACGCCAAACATAACATCTTGCATTGTTGCCAAAAAGTTCGATTTTGGTTTCATCTGACCAGAGCACCTTCTTCCACATGTTTGGTGTGTCTCCCAGGTGGCTTGTGGCAAACTTTAAACGACACTTTTTATGGATATCTTTAAGAAATGGCTTTCTCTTCCATAAAGGCTAGATTTGTGCAGTATATGACTGATTGTTGTCTCCCACCTCAGCTGTAGATCTCTGCAGTTCATCCAGAGTGATCATGGGCCTCTTGGCTGCATCTCTGATCAGTCTTCTCCTTGTATGAGCTGAAAGTTTAGAGGGACGGCCAGGTCTTCGTAGATTTGCAGTGGTCTGATACTCCTTCCATTTCAATATTATCGCTTGCACAGTGCTCCTTGGGATGTTTAAAGCTTGGGAAGTCTTTTTGTATCCAAATCCGGCTTTATACTTCTCCACAACAGTATCTCGGACCTGCCTGGTGTGTTCCTTGTTCTTCATGATGCTCTCTGCGCTTTAAACGGACCTCTGAGACTAACACAGGTGCATTTATACGGAGACTTGATTACACACAGGTGGATTCTATTTATCATCATTAGTCATTTAGGTCAACATTGGATCATTCAGAGATCCTCACTGAACTTCTGGAGAGAGTTTGCTGCACTGAAAGTAAAGGGCCTGAATAATTTTGCACGCCCACTTTTTCAGTTTTTTATTTGTTAACAAAGTTTGAACTATCCAATAAATTTCGTTCCACTTCATGATTGTGTCCCACTTGTTGTTGATTCTTCACAAAGAATTACAGTTTTATATCTTTATGTTTGAAGCCTGAAATGTGGCAAAAGGTCGCAAACGTTCGCAAGGCACTGTAATATATATATATATATATATATATATATATATATATATATATATATACATACATACATACATACATACACACACAGCATCTCACAAAAGTGAGTACACCCCTCACATTTTTGTAAATATTTTATTATATCTTTTCATGTGACAGCACTGAAGAAATGACACTTTGCTACAATGTAATGTAGTGAGTGTACAGCTTGTATAACAGTCTAAATTTGCTGTCCTCTCTAAATAACTCAACACACAGCCATTAATGTCTAAACTGCTGGCAACAAAAGTGAGTATACCCCTAAGAAAAAATGTCCAAATTGGGCCCAATTAGCCATTTTCCCTCCCTGGTGTCATGTGACTCATTAGTGTTACAAGGCCTCAGGTGTGAATGTGAGCAGGTGTGTTAAATTTGGGGTTATTGCTCTCACTCTCTCATACTGGTCACTGGAAGTTCAACATGGCACCTCATGGCAAAGAACTCTATGAGGATCTGAAAAAAAAAATGTTGCTCTACATAAAGATGGCCTAGGCTATAAGAAGATTGGCAGTGCCCTGGAACTGAGCTGTAGCATGGTGGCCAAGACCAAACAATGATTTAACAGGACAGGTTCCACTCAGAACAGGCCTCGCCATGGTCGACCAAAGAAGTTGAGTGCCCATGCTCAGCGTCATATCCAGAGGTTGTCTTTGGGAAATAGACATATGAGTGCTGCTAGCATTGCTGCAGAGGTTAAAGGGGTGGAGGGGTCTGCCTGTCAGTGCTCAGACCATAGGCCGCACACTGCATCAAATTGGTCTGCACTGCTGTCGTCCCAGAAAGAAGCCTCTTCTAAAGATGATGCACAAGAAAGCCCCCAAACAGTTTTCTGAAGACAAGCAGACTAAGGACATGGATTACTGAAACCATGTCCTAGGGTCCTATGAGACCAAGATAAACTTATTTGGTTCAATTGGTGTCAAGCATGTGTGGTGGCAACCAGGTGAGGAGTACATAGACAAATGCGTCTTGCCTACAGTCAAGCATGGTGGTGGGAGTGTCATGGTCTGGGACTGCATGACTGCTGCCGGCACTGGAGAGCTACAGTTCATTGAGGAAACCATGAATGCCAACATGTACTGTGACATACTATTTAGAGCATGAGCCCTTCCCTTAGGAGACTGGGCCGCAGGGCAGTATTCCAACATAATAATGACCCCAAACACACCTCCAAGACGACCACTGTCTTGCTAAAGAAGCTGAGGGTAAAGGTGATGGACTGGCCAAGCATGTCTCCAGACCTAAGCCCTATTGAGTATCTGTGGGGCATCCTCAAACAGAAGGTGGAGGAGCGCAAGGTCTCTAACATCCACCAGCTCTGTGATGTCGTCATGGAGGAGTGGAAGAGAACTCCAGTGGCAACTTGTGAAGCTCTGGTGAACTCCATGTCCAAAAGGGTTAAGGCAGTGCTGGAAAATAATGGTGGCCACACAAAATATTGACACTTTGGGTCCAATTTGGACATTTTAATTTATGGTGTACTCACTTTTGTTGCCAGCAGTTTAGACATTAATGGCTGTGTGTTGAGTTATTTTGAGGGGACAGCAAATGTACACTGTTATACAAGCAAAGTGTCATTTCTTCAGTGTTGTCACATGAAAAGATATAATAAAATACTTACAAAAATGTGATGGGTGTACTCACTTTTGTGAGACACTGTATATATATATATATATATATATATATATATATATATATATACTAGCTAGTATGCTAGTGTAAATAGGTTGGTTGGTTGAGTTGGCAAATTGGTTCGGCTGAGAGCCAGGCCTGGGTTGTAAATCTGGGTCAGGGTTTAGTGACTCAGGGAGGGTGGATGACTCATCAGGCAGCTCTCTCTGGCACTTCCCCCTGGTCTGAAAGTTGGTAGAAACTTCCAGAACTGGAGTGTGGGAGTAAGGAGAGGCTGTCATGCATATTTATGAGGTCCTCTGCAATCCCCAGCAAATTGGCTGTCAGGGGGCAGATTCACCTCATAAATAGATATGAGTTATGCCAGCAGGGGCAGAAGGATAGAGATGGAGTGCTGAGGAGGCTGTCGGTGGCCCTTGGGGGCGCCCCCTAGTCTAGTGGGGGGGTGACCTCAGGCCTTGGGCTCAGGTGCTGGAAGGATCCGCCAAAACACACAGAGGAAGCCCTTCCCTGAGGCATGGGAGCAAGGAGAGAGGACATAGGAGCAGGTCAGCATGTCTGGGAGATCTCCTGAGAGTCAGCCGGGTGGGCTGGTGAGTGATCAGTCTGGAGGACTGTGGAGAGGGTGTCAGTCTGGAGGCCTGTGGGTAGAGGTTAGCCTGGAGGGCTAGTGAAAGGGGCAGCTGCAGCCAGGTGGGTTGACAGTGCCTGAAGAGGTGGTGCTGGGATCAGTAGCCACAGAAGGAATGTAAGCTGGACACTGGACTTTTGCTACACATCCAAGGGGCCTTGGGTTCCTGCCTATAACAGGCTATTGCTCTAATCTGACTTAATTTGTCAGATCTTAACAGTGTACTAGCTGGGTTTCTGAAGCAAGTGAGTGATGGAGGAAGAAGTGGAGTGTACAAACAAACTGTATATAGGACTGTATATAGGCAGAGTTATCCCTGAAATTGTTCAGTGGGCATCCTATAATTTCCCATCCCTATCTAAATTATATCCCTCAATAAAACAAAACAAACAAAAAAAAAAAACAAAGTAACAGACTGTTCTCTGACTCTAAGTCCCGGTTCACACTTGTGCGATGCGGGAAGGCTGCGAATTCGCAGCCTGTTCCCGCATCGCAAACACACCCCTGGCAGTTCACACTGCCATATGCGATACGCAGGGGGTGTCAATGAAATGTTAACGACACCCCCAGTTTGATCGCATATCGCAGTGCGATATGACAGTTCGCACAGGATCGGATCGCACAAAGTGTGAACCACTGTGCGATCCGATCCTGATGCGGCTGGAAAAAATGGTCATGTGCGTGTTTAGTGTGGATACAGTGCAAATTCAGCCATACAAAGTGTATGGCTGAATTTGCATCTGCACCTCCGATCGCATGTAATGAAGGAGCAGTGCGCTCCGATTACATGCAATCGGCGCACTCACAGGAATGTGAACCGGTCCTCAATGCCTGTGGAAATTCAGTGTGCCTGGCTGTGCAGGGTGAGGAATCCTATTCTATTTGCAGCTCCCAAGGGGGTGCACTACATATACAAATACCTATTGCCTAAGATCCATGTGCTGATCTATGAGCTTGCCAAGTGTGAGACATGACAGAGGAGTGCATTTTCTGTTTATAATTGTTTTCAATTATATTTATGTCTGGTTTCTGTGTTATCTGTAGCACAGCTTTGTGATTTATTTTTTTAAGATTTTCATATATAAGAAAGTTTGGTACATTTTGAAGGACATTTTTTTTGTGTATCCTTTTGTAACTGATAGAAATTTTTGTCTACCATACCACACGGCTGATGTTCTATTCTGGCTCAAGACCAAAGTCAGATTTAATTTATGCCTATGACACCACTGGGGAAATTTTCCCTCTTCCATTGTCCCTGTGATGCTCCTACAAAAATAGAAAGCGTGTTCATCACAAGGACAGGAAGGCACAGACTGGAGTAAAAAATGACCAGACATTGTATCCCTTCCCCACCCATTCTAGTAAAAACTTGCTTTTGTCCCAATAGAGATTTATTTTTGTTTCTAATCATGAAAAGAAGGAAGGGAAAATCACTATAATAGGAGGGAAAATGACAGGCTTTAACCTTTCCCTGCTTTATTCAAACCAAAATAAATCATTTTGGCTGGAGTTGGGGTATACGCTTCGATTGGGGACTTGCCTAAGCCACTAGTATGGTCATGTAAAAGATGCCCTAAAGCACCAAAAATGTAAATTTTTCCAATTCAGTGTAAAGAAAACTGCCAACCCATTGTAGGTCACTTTCTTACATGCCAGGCACATACACATGCCAACAGAACAGGCACACCTATTTTCCCTGTGCTCAAAGGACAACTTTTCTTTAGAGTCAAACTCTGCATTTTTTTCAAGGTCATCCAAAAATTGCACAGCCTAAAAATACATGCTAAAAATATTAAATGGCAGGCACTAAAACACAAGCTACCTAAGTCTGTAAGCATCTTAAAGTTCCAAGAAGTTAACATTATCTACCTGCTTGCAATTATTCAGAATAGTAAAAGATCATCATGAATAAGCTATACGACCGATAACAATGTAAAGGTCACTTTGTAAGCTGCAGCATCAGATGCTTAGTTGGCTTTTTTGAAAAGTAGGTGTGTTAGGATGTGTCAATCTTAATTTCTTAGCAATTCAGTTCCCTGATATGAATACATAGTTTTGCATTTTAGCAGCTACCATCTATCATCACCAAGAAATGCTGAATCGGTAAAGGAAAATGGTTTTATTAGGATTATACTGAACAGACAATCCTGCTCTGATTTTCCAGCATTCCTTTCAGGCCAAGTTTGAATGCAGTTACTAGGTCCCGTCCTATTTACTAAAGAAGTAAAACATTTTTCAAAAAAGTCTCCAATTAACTCCTGCACAAGGCCCATTGCTGTTGTGGTTTTGGCCCTGTACATACACATTTCGTTTTGGACAGCGACTACTATAAAATCTTTATAATATAAAAATTGTTTTGTCTGAGCTTGTATCAGTGAAAGTCAATGGATGCCCAGTCAATGGAATTTGACTGAAAGTCTCATCTAATAAAAGCTCTTCAGTTTTCAAAACTCTCTTATCCAATAACTGATTTTTGCATACAAATCATGCAGCTTTGGCACAGCTTGTCTAAATCAGAGAAAATGTGGCATCTGGTTTCCTAGATAACTAATCTGTTTCAGCCATATTTGGCTTAATCATAGCTTGTTGTTAAGTACAAGTACTTCATTATTATACTCCTCAGCTCCCACAAAGGTGGACAGAGTTAATCAATATTCAACACTTGTGTGTGATTTAAAAACAAGATACCGAACTGACATTGCACTAAAAACCTGCATAATTTGCAACAGGTAAGCAATATTAAAGACATACAATTCCCTGAAAACACACAAACAATACCCATGTAATTTAAAGTGGAGTTCCACCCTATTTTTATACTTACCTCCATCTTCTCGCTCCGGGTCACCTGAAAAAGAAATGGATAATCGCATATTTTTTTTTTTTTTCTTACCTCGTAGCGAAGAAAATATACTTACCTTACTTCCTTCTTCCTCCTTCCTCGGCCGCGGCCCGTCGTCACTTCCTGGCTCTGCAATGATTCCTGGGAGCTGGACGTCATAGCTCCCAGGAATCATTGCGCCTGCACCGGCCCCGACGTCAGTTCCGGGTCGCGCGCGTCATCCCCTTCTAAACAGCTTCTGGGCATGCCCAGAAGCTGTGGAGGGATGACGCGCGCGACCCGGAAGTGACGTCGGGGCCGACGCAGAGCATCGTGGGACCAAAGAAGGCGGAAGAAGACGCCGAAGAGGACGCGCTGGCTTCAAGCTGCCCACATCTGAGATGGCAGCGCTGGACAAGACGTTTGCAAGGTAAGTATTTGTCCTAACAGGTAAGTGCAACCCGGGACAGATCAGAGGCTAGCCATTGTGGAATGCACTAGCCCTGACTGTCCCAGGGGTATTAAAAAAAAAAAAAAAAAATCCAGGGTGGAACTCCGCTTTAAGATAAAGTTTTACATGCTTTCAATGATTCAAACCCAGGGGGATCCTGGAACTTAACCAATAAACCCAATAAACTCCTTGTTCCAAGAAACTTCTGTGCAGATCAATTCACCATCCCTTGCTGGCAAATAAAACATAAAAAGTAAGACATTGCACACATCTACAAAATGTATTGACAAATTAGAAGGGTGAATAACATTGTTGCCACAATAATGCTCCCTAATAATTCTCCTTCTAAGAGGACTGGAGGAGCAACCAACATACTTCAGGGAATAGAGAGAACAATCAATCATATATACCACAAACTACAATATGTTTTGCAACTAATAAATAGTTTGATGGAAACAAAACTTCACTAACATAGGAAACAGAGGCCACAACAAAGATCAGTCCACCGCAGACAGTGACGACACTGCAGGGAAGGTAGGAAAATAAATGGCTTTCAGGCAGTATCCCCAGCACAAGAAAGGAACTATGAAATAGACTCTACCCACTTTAGCCCCAGAAGGTTTTACCCCTTTAATGACCAGGCCATTTTTTGCGATTCGGCACTGCGTTGTTTTAACTGACAATTGCGCAGTCATGCGACGCCGTACCCAAATACAATTGATGTCCTTTTTTCCCCACAAATAGAGCTTTCATTTGGTCATATTTAATCAACTCTGCGGTTTTTCATTTTCGCGGTATAAACAAAAAAAGAGCGTAAATTTTGAAAAAACACTAACATTTTCTACATTCTGCTATTAAACATTCCCAATACAAAAATTTCAAAAATCTATTTTTTTATCAGTTTAGGCCAATTTGTATTCTGCTACATATTTTTGGTAAAAAAAAATCCCAAAAAGCGTATAATAATTGGTTTGCACAAAAGTTATCTCGTCTACAAACTAGGGGAAAGATTTGTCATTTTTATTTATTTTTATTTTTTTACTAGGCGATCTGCGATTTTTAGCGGGACTGCGACATTGTGGCACACAGATCAGACCCCCCTAACTGACATTTTTGACACTTTTGGGGGGATCAGTGACATTACTACAGTAATCAGTGCTAAAAATATGCCCTGTTACTGTAATAATGACATTGGCAGGAAAGGGGTTAACACTGGGGGGTGATCAAAGGGTTAAGTGTGTTCCCTATTTGTGCTTTCTAACTGTTTTGGGGATAGATTTAACAGAGGCAGAGAGAGATCTGTGATTCAGCTTAGCCGAATCACACAATCTTTCTCTGACAGGAGAGCCGTCTTGCACTGTTTACAAACCAGTCGGCTCTCCAGTTAGTTTTGCCGAAGATCGCGGGAGGCCGGCGGCGATCAAGCTTTCTCCTCCTGCGGTCTGGCTCCTGCTGAGTCTAATTGCAGCGGGAGTGCAGCTCCGGCAGCGTGCGAGTGCCGCCGAAACTGGGTGCACATGATCACGTACAGTAGATCTACGTGATTATGTGCAGCCGAGCTTGCCCTGCCACAGTAAATCTGTGTGGGGCAGTCGGCAAGTGGTTAAAGAAGTAAAGCTTTGGAAAGTGAATTTTTGCTTTGCAAGAAAATGTTTTTCCTCCCTTAGAAGACATGGTACAAATTCAATTTTCAAAGAATATCCAATCCTGTGCAAGGAAAAAAAAAAACACAGGATTTTTGCTTCCACATGATTGGATTATTGAAGTCAGCACAACTTCACCTTATTTCTCTAAGCTAAGTGCAAATTCCTTTACAAGGTAAAAATTCACTTTGCGAAGTGAACAGTGATTTCCTTTAGTAAATCAGCCACAATGAACTTGACAGAGGTTATCTTGACTAAGGATGGGACTTTTTTGCTTTCGAGAGACCTGTCCTCATCGCCTACTCTTCACTTTGACATTTTTATTGTTGGATGTAAATAGATTTGTCCGCAATTTACTACTGCAAAAGCATTTTTCACGGGCTGTCAATGTAATGTGGGATTTGGAAATAAATGTGAACAAGTTGATACAAGGCCTGTAAAAGATACTAATACATTAGATTTTTTTGGATATGCAAGCTATGTTTGTTATGGAATTTCTAGAACAGAAAGCTTGCGGGGGATCAGTGACTATTGAAGAGGACAAAGATAAGGACAGGGATAAATACTTTTTATCCAGTGCAATTGAGTATTGAAGTTCCTGGATGTGAATGAACAAGAGCTTATTTATTTAAAAGACAGGAGTAGACCTGGGAATTGCACTTATCTCACAAGAGTTAAACATACTGTCATATAAACATTAAAAAACTTGGTAATTAGGAGTGTGGAAAAAAGGGGTTGTGTGGTAATTCTAAATGTGACAGAATATGAAAGGAGAAACTTAAGACAAATACAAGATATTATAGTCTACTGCATTTCAGAAAATGATTCTATTCTTTTATTTCAAAGAGCAATTGCCCATCACCCCAGTATTGCCCGTGGTTTACAATTTTGGTGGACCTCTAGAACAGTGGTCTCCAAACTGCGGCCTGGGGGCTAGATGTGGCCCTTTGCTTGCCTTTATCCAGCCCTTGGGGGGCACTTGACGGGACACTATGCTACCCACTGACACCAACGATGGGGCACTATTCCTCCCACTGACACCAATGATGGGGCACTATTCCTCCCACTGGCACCAACAATTGGGCAATATTTCTCCCACTGACTCCAACAATCAGGCAATATTACTCCCGCTGACACCAATGATGGGGCACTTTTCCTTCCACTGACACCAATGATAGGACACTTTTCCTCCCACTGACACAAACAGTGAGGTCTAATTCCTCCCACTGACACCAACGATAGGATACTATTCCTCCCACTGACACCAATGATGGGACATTGTTTACTCTCATTTAGGCTGGAGCATTTTCTACTCTCACTGGCCACAGTCTGCCCCCTCAAAGTCTGAAGGATAGTAAACTGGTTCTTTGTTTAGGAAGTTTGGAGACCCCCTGCTCTAGACAGACGCCTAATTGTAGTTTATATTGGGTCTTTACAGGAGCTGTTGGGTGCCATAAGCACTTACAATGGCTTTGTTGTGGCTGCTAAAGTACATTAGAGATTCAAAAGCAATACTTGCACATATTCATAAACTTAAACGGCAGGGGGTTTATGTTTGGGTTATCCTGCTTGTCAGATCTTTGTTTTCCTCTATTTCCCACCATCTAGTTATAGCAGCTTTCAGATTTGAGATGTGTCTGCCGAGTTCCTCCAGACACACAATCTCCTACTTTTCCTCTGTTCGTGCAGAGGACTAAAGCTTCTGTGGGTTGGTGGGAGGAGCATTGCATCTTCTGCGGGTGGGGAATCCTATGGACAGAGAATTGCGTGGTATATTGATGATCTCTCATTACTGTACTGTAAGGGGTGAACCAGCCTTGCTTGTAAGGCTTGGTGCAGTTATTTAAGGTGTCTCAGATGATACACAGAGATGAAACAAATCTTCCTACATAGGTTGTACCTGTTTAGCTGCAGCCTTTTCTACTCAACATTCACTCAAAGTGCAGAATTTCTAAAGCTTGTATGAACTGTCAGTTAAGAGGGGGGGCTGAAGGTACACTCTGCAGAGCTCAGTAAAAAGAGAGCTCTGAGAGCCCATTGGAGGGAAGGGACACACCCCCTTCACACAGCACAGAGGAACAAAGCTGAGGCTTTCAATTAGTTGGAGGTCCCTCCCCTGTCACCATTTTTCTTTTGGTGTCAGGAAAACTTGTCAGAAGTGATTCATGCTAATAGCAGAGCAATAAAGCAGCAGACTGAAATGACACTAAGTGCTCTTAACCACTTGCCAACCGCCGCAAGTACATATACTGCGGCGGTCAGCCCCCTCTGAGCAAAGTGACGTACCGGTACGTCACTCGCCCGCGAGCCAATAGCGGGTGAGCGCGCGCCGCGGGAGGCGTGCTCCCGCCCCCGCTCGTTTACTGCCATCCCAGCACGAGTGACCGACGGCTCCGATGTTCGCCAGTCACTCGCGATCTCCCGCTGGAGAGGGAGAAAGGCAGGCGGCTGATGTAAACAAAGCCGCCTGTCATTCTCCCTGGTGTAAGAACAGAGATCATACGATCCTGCTATGTAGGATCGTATGTCTCTGTGGTTACATCACTAGCCACACCCCTTTACAGTTAGAATCACGCCCCTAGGGAAACACTTAACCCCTGCATCACCAATAAAGTTAACCCCTTCCCTACCAGTGTCATTTTTACAGTAACAGTGCATATGTATAGCACTTATTACTGTAGTAATGTCACTGGTACCCCCAAAAGTGTCAAAAATGTCAGTCAAAGTCCGATCTGTCTGCCGCAATGTCACAGTCCTGCAAAAAAAAAAAATCACAGATCGCCGCCATTACTCGTTAAAAAAAAAAACAATAAAAATGACAAAAATCTTTCCCTTAGTTAGTAAACGCAATAATGTTTGTGCAAACCAATCAAAATACGCTTATTGTGATTTTTTTTTACCAAACATATGTAGCAGAAAACAAATTGGCCTAAAATGTTAAAAAAATTTAGATTTTTACATTTTTTTGGGGGAATTTCAGATAAAAAAAATGTGAAAAATATTGTTATTTTTTCAAAATTTATGCTCTTTTTTTGTTTATAACGCAAAAAGTAAAAATCGCACAGGTGATCAAATACACACCAAAAGAAAGCTCTGTTTGTGGGAAAAAAAGGACGTCAATTTCATTTGGGTACAGCGTCGCATGACCACGCAATTGTCCGGTAAAGTCACGCAGTGCTGAATCGCAAAATAGGGCCTGGTCTTTGAGCAGCCAAATCCTCCGGGGTTTAAGTGGTTAATTGAGACAAGTGCACACTATAGAAGCATATGCTTTGTTCATATTTAATGTCTGCGGTTTACAACCACTTTAAAGACAATAATTTAAATGTATTCTATACTAGTAAACGGAATGTAAATGACAGATTTTTTGGATGTCACTCGTAGCCCCAATTCACACCATGTGAGGCTCTGAAGTTGCGCTACTTCAGCGCGATTTCAAAGCCACCGATCAGTGTGACTTCATGTGTAACTTGCAGAAATCTGTGTGACTTCATACACAGATGTGCAGGAACCTTTTTAAAAGTCGCTGTGACTCACATCGCACCGTTTTAAACAATTCCATAGCAGCAAAAAGGGTGTGACTTGTCATGCGAATTGTCTGTCTTATGGGCCATACACACTATAAGATTTTCTGAAGACTTTTCATTTAGACTTACCAAAACCATATGATATGAGGTAAAACCTAAACACTTTCAATTTGTATGCAATCTTGCAGGCCCTTGCACTACATAGAAAAGGTAAATCTGAAGGAAATCTAACCACAAAAGTTGGATAGTGTATATCCAGCTTTACAATCTGTCAAGTCTCATATAACAAGTCGCACCTGGTGTGAACATGGGTTTATGGGAGATGCAAGTTCAGGCTTAGGGATTGATGTACTAAAAGTTTAACAAATAGACTGTGCACTTTGCAAAGTGCAGTTGCTCCAGAGCTTAGTGAATGAGGTAAGGCTGACTTTGCAACCCAATCACGTGCAAGGAAAATAAAAATAAAACTGCATTTTTGCTTGCACATGATTGGAAGTCAGCAGACTTTGCAGTCTTTTTACCTTTAGTAAATCAAACCCACTGTGTTTACTTCCAGTTCTATAAACAGTGTGCAGGTAATTCTACCTTAAAATGATTGTAAAGTCTTGTTGAAAAAAAAAAAAAAATAACAAACATATTATACTTACCTCCTCTGTGCAGTTGTTTTTGCACAGGGCAGCCTGGATCATCCTCTTCGCGGGCCCCTCATTGCTGCTCCTAGCCCCTCCCTCCTGTCGAGTGCCCCCAGAGCAAGCAGCTTGCTATGGGGGTACCTGAGCCGAGCTGCAGCTCTGTGTGTCCATTCAGACATGGAGCTGCCATTCGGCCCCACCCCCCATCTCTCTTGATTGGCTAACTGACTTTAATTGACAGCTGCGGGAGCCAATTGCGCCACGGCTGTGTCTCATCCAATCAGGGGAGACAGTCCCGGACAGTTGAGAGACTCGTGGACATCGCTAGATAGAGAGGGATCTCAGGTAAGTATTAGGGGGTGCTGGGGAGGTGGCTACACACAGAAGGCTTTTTTATTTTAATGCATAGAATGCACTAAGATAAAAAATCTTCTGACTTTACAACTCCTTTAAAGGTTTCCAGTTGCAACTCATCCATCCCTATTGAGGAATTCATTAGGACAAGAAGTAACTGCTGCTCTTTTTGAAAAAGAATCTGATATCACTCAGTGATGACTCAATGAAAGAGAACATCCTATCTGGCCCATTCAGCCTGGGTTAACACGAATGCGAAGCGGAAACCAGCGAGATTCTAGTGTGGGTTCCCACATCGCATCTCCCCGCAGGCAGTTCAAACTGCCCTCTGCAAACCGCTGAGGGTGTCAATACAAAGTTAATGACACCCCCGGATCGGTTCGCAGACTGTGAATTTCGACAGGAATCGGATCACATGGGTATGAACACCCATGTGATCTGAATCAAGTGCCGGGGAAAAAAAGGTTCTTGCACCTTTTTTGTGCGAATCCAATGCGAGTTCAGCCATACAACTGTAAGGCTGAATTCACATTTGCACAGAAATCGCATGTGATCTGCAAAGCAATGCAGTGCAAATCACATGCGATGTCTGACATTGCATTTGTGTGAACCCAGCCTTAATGAGCTAAAAATAATACATTGAATAAATCAATAGATGGGTTTTTGCAGGAAAAGAAGAATGGGCAATGTTTGACACCACTTTTTCTGAGATTTTCCAACAAATCACAGATGTTAATAAAAGAAATCTCCCAGCTTTGCTCACAAACAAACAGCTGGATTTTATTCTTGAGTGTGCTTTTTCCAATAGGAGAGCACCCACATTGGGGTCTATGTTATTATGAAATACAAAGTATCTAAAATATTGTTTTATATATATAGTAATTGCTCTCTGCATTACCTGCCTTATGTTGGCTTTACCTCTTGTCCTGTTAGAATGAGAATGGGGGAGCATTATCGCAAGGGCAGCAATTTTAATGCTTTTTAATGCTTCTAATGTGTTGAGACGTTTCCAGAATGTGCAAAATGGGAGCATATCTTCCTTTTTCATTTTTGGTTTTGAACATTTTTTTACCAGCAAAATGTGGAGATTTGTGCAGAAGGCTATTGAAATAGGAAGTTTATTGGATTCATAACTTAGGTTTCAGGATCCTCCTGGGTTTCAATCAACACTGGAATGCAATAGTTTATGCTAAATGACATACATTAAAAGTATGGTCTATGTTTTTTTGGGGGGAATTGTTAGCTTGTCTTAATATTGCTCACCTGTTGTGACCAAGGTATTCACTATGATGTTGTTTTTTTTTTTATCATGTTGTTTTTAAGTCATGCACACATGTTAAATATAATTAACACTGCCCACCTTGGTGGGGGTTGAAAGGTATATGAATAAAGAGTTTGTATTTGACAGTTAGCTAATAGCTATGTTTAAAGCCATTGTGGTTGAAACCCGCTGAGACCCAGTGTGCTGTGTTTACAAGCATTTTATGTCTTTTTGGTCAAAAAACTTTGAGGACTTGGAGCCATGTGCAAGACTTTTTCTATATATTGTACTCAGAGGTGTCACAAGAACCTTCAGGGTCCCGGTGCAAGAAACCATGAAGGGCCCACCCTGACCCCTGGCTGGGGCCCTTCCCTTCAAGCCTGGGGCTCTTTCCACTGATCCTGGGGCCCTTTACTCTCGTTGCGGGGCCCTTTATTACGGTCCCGCAGCAGGACCCTTTCACAAGTTCTGCAGTGGGCCCCCTTCCTGCAATCTTGGGGCCTCCCCACAGTGGTGGAATGCCAGGGCCTGGTCACAAGTGTGACCTTTGCGATTCTGGAAGTTCACCCACTGGTGTCAGTAGTTTTTATTTTTTGGTATTTTAATTGTATTATTTTTTTATCATTTTATTTTATTTTTTTACGTCACTGACTATGACTCTGTTCATTCAGAAAAAGAAAGGAGCTGGTAAATTACATATTTACTGACCCCCTTCCTGGTTCTCTATTGTGACACATCCCCGCAGCAGGCAGCAGGGGAGGGAAGGGAGCACAGTAAGGGGGGAGCAGCACAGTAGGGGGAGGGAGGACTAGGGGAGCATACAGGGGCCCAGAGACAGCAGAATATAATTGAACTGGATAGGAGGAGTGGCGGGGCAGCATACAGAGGAACCAATCTCCTCCATTTTCCTCCTGCAGCTACAGGAGGAAAAAGGAGGACAGTGATTTCTCTACATGTTGCCCCTGCCACCCCTCTTATCCAGGTGTACAGGGGAGCCGCATAGGCCCCCTGGAGCATGGGGCCCAGTTGCAATTGCAACCCCTGCAACGACACTCTGGCATTTCCCTCAGGGCCTGAATAGTGGGTAAAGGGGATAGGCAGGTACTCATTTTCATTTACAACACCAATACATAGACAACAAATGGTATTTCACATTTAATAGAACCAAACAAAATACATGTGTAAGGAAGCCATAGGCTAGCCATGCACAGCACAGATGGAGGAATCCGCACTGCTGGCTATTGTATTCAAGCAGCCACCGGTTGCCTAAATACTCAAAGAAGACTGCATCTCATAGGATGCAGTCACTGTCTGGCCAACAATTTTCAACCCAGCTCCTTCGATTTTTACAATGAAGGATATCAAGCTGGGTGATGCCAACAGGGCCACCCAAAGCTATAAATCGGAAAATGTATTCAGTTTCACTGTTGATTACATCACTACTCCTAAAATAGTTTGCAGCCAGGGCTCAAAGACCTGCAACTTTGTGTTTCAGCTATTTTTTTTTTAAAGTTTTATAAGAAGGTTTTTCTGACATTTTTCCAGCTGGGTATTCAATCATAACACAAAGACAATATAACACACATAAGACAATAATAAGTACAAATGTTATTAGCAAGGCACATTAGGTTAAACCTCGGTGTAAGGGCAGGTTTCGGGTCCGGGTGATGCTGTCTGTAGTGTGAAAAGCAAAAGTAATAACAAGTCAATACCAACAGCATAACTCTAAGCTCTGGTTCACACTGGTGCAATTTGTCATATGATTTGACTGCTTAAAATCGCATGATAAGTTGCACCCCATTGCCGGCAATTGAAACGTACAAATTGTTGTGAATCAAGTCACAGTGACTGCACTACTTTTTTGGGATTTCATTGTAACTTGCACTTCTATTAAATTAGGTCACAAAGCCCAATGAAATCTGAGGTGCAAATCACACCGATCTGTGGCTTTGAAGTGCAATCTTCCACCGAAGTAGTGCGATTTCAAAGTCGCATCAGTGTGAACCAGGGCTTAATCCAGGAGTCTGCCCTGAACAGTCAACTTTTCAGTGTATTCTATGGAATAATTCTGAGTAAGCCAGAAAAGTCAATTGGAGTAAATGGCTCTCAAAGAGACAGTTACTGATAAGGAAAAAAGAGAGAGAAATGAGAAAGGAAGGGGAAAAAAGAGACACCCATTTGGGTCAAGACCTCAAGTCATCCCCGCCACCACTTTTTGGTCTTAAATTGGAGATTGTACATATAATACCCAAAGGTTCCAGACCCTCTTGAACCTGTCTTGTTTGTCCTGTAAGATGCTCACTAATTTTTCCTGGAGCATGATCCAGGAGATCTTTTTTTTTTTAGTTGTTAGAATATCAACTACAGATGACTTCAATGCTTTGGCTATGGACCTTTTCACTGCTAAAAGGATACAGAAGTTAAGATATGTCTAGGAATGTCTGTGACCAGTTCATTTTAGAGGCCTGTTCGAACATTTTTGGAACATTGATATTGGTAACATAGTGGATCATTGTCTATATTCTTGTTGAGCAGCAACTTTCAACTGGGGCTCTCAAACAGTTAAAGTCTGAAACAATGTGCAGAAATGTTTTTCTCATGAAAAAAAAAAAATAAATAAATAAAAAAAGAGAGAAGAAAGTTGCATTTCGTTCCAGGCCATTTATTGTATCAAACAGTAATTTTGTATAACAATTTGATTAATATTCATATTTGCAGTGGTAAAAATGAAAAGATGCTTTGTGGCTATGAGTTCCTAAACTTTTGCATAAGATTGCATTTTGGGGACATATTCCCTTTAAATTGTTTAATAAATACTGCAGTATTGCAATCAACAGACCTTTATTAATACTAAAAGATCTGAAATGAAAATTGCACTTTAAAGTGGTGATTTCCCTTCTTCAATTATATTCCTCATCAGAGCTTAGCTGTATTAAAGGATGCTGTAATTGGCACTTATTGTGATCTCCCTCCACCTGTAATATGGTCTTTTATCCTAAACCTCTAGGATGCGTTGCTAGGGAAACTATGCATTTTGCAGACTGTTGTCAGGGCAACGGGAACAAATTAGATGCATTGCTATTGGGCTATGGTACTAAATTTGCATTTCTTAGGAAATAAGATTATTACTGATCCTAAAAATAAAGGAGTTGAATTCATGCATCAGAGAATTATGCTTGGCAGTTTACTTTTGCAGCCAACACTTATCCTTGTTATTAGCCTGTGCGTAATGCATATGGCTGCTCATTTAGTTAATTTAATTGGGGTTTGATTTTATGCATTGTTCAGATGTTGTTGCTGTGTGATAGGAGCTTAGAAAACATGTTGATCTGTCTCTGATGGACAATGAAGTCACTGGGATGTCATTTAAAATAATGAGTGCATATCAACAGCTTGATAAGTACATTAAGAGGACAATTAGCAAAGGACGTAGGTAACCTGAGATAACAGGGTGATGGGTCTAGGATCGTCAGAGGTGTCAGTCATCCCCAGCTAACACAACAGGGGCTTGTGACTCAGTGAATAATAATTGTATCTAAACAAATTACACTTCTGCCAATGACTCATCTGAGATGTATGAGCTCATTTCTGCAGAAATTAGTGACATGGGAATTGTGTTTGCTGCACGCTGGTATTACCCTTTACTACCACACAGTGATGTTATGTGACCTGGAATTATTAAGTATATTCACATATACTTGTAGCACCCTCCTAGGTAGGTGCTAGAGACAGTATAGTTTTAAATCCTTTCTGCTTACCAGAGGGATTGCAGGTAAATCTATATTGTTCTTTGTCTACCAGAAAGCAGGATCTGCTAGTGAGGTCTGCTCAATGTGCCCAGGTGCAACTTAGTCTGTCTGCAGAGTGTTTTACACTGGTCCAATAGGGAGGCATATTAGATAGTGTTAGGAAACCTGACAAATGAGTGCACAGACATTTGGTACAGCCCTGGTGATTTGGCAGAGGGAAATGCCTTGGTGCATGCTGGGATACTGTATAAATGTCAGGAGCACATGTGCTCAGGGTCTTTCAGCTAGATAGCGGAGTCCCGGAGGGGGGGGGGAGGTGCCAGGCGTCCTCAGGTGGTCAACCTGAGGCCTAAAGAGCTACAGAGGAACTGAACCCGGAGGTCCTGTAAAGTTGACTGGAAGGGGAGACACTGGAGGATCTGATTCTGCAGTACAGTGAGTACAGGTCTGTGTCAAGGGGCCTGACCGGAGGAAGGCCACCCCTGCAGCTAGAAGAGTAAGTGGACGGGTGTCAGTACAGGGGGTGCTAGAGAGTATCCTGAAGAGAATGTAGATCAAGTCTGTTGCTGGAGAAAGAGCAAGGAGACTTAACCATTTCTTTACATGTGGCAGTATGGTTTAAGCAGTGAGACTGCTTCCACAAGCAACCCGGTGAGGCCAAGTGAGAGTTGACCTTATCCAATGTATATAGTTCCAATCAGAGTATCCCACTGTCCCCTTCTCCCATTCAAGTTCCACAATAAATACTAAAAACTAATACCCCTGGACTGTTTTTTGAGCAATGAGCCATTGGGAGTAAGGATGAATGTGTGAACTGTACCCTGTGACTATATGCTGGTACACAGGGAGGCCCAAGAAGTCATCATACAGCAAGCCCTACGGGGACATTGCTACATGCTGTATTGGTGGGGGCTATAGTGTTTTTATGGGCCTAAATTACAAAAAAGTAAAAGACAATGCAAGGAAGCAATGTTGCCATACTTGCTGCCTTTATGTAGAAGTCCAGCAAAAATATCAGGTATCCTAAGCTAATAAGCTTAAAGTCTTCAGTGTCGCAAATCTTCAAGTGGACTAAGAACAGTGGAGTTGATGTAATAAAACTGGAGAGTGCAAAATCTGGTGCAGCTGTGCATGGTATCCATCAGCTTCAAATTTCAACCTATTCAATTAAATGTCAACAAAAAAAACTGGAAGCTGATTGGTTTCTATTTGGTTTTGCACTCTCCAGTTTTAGTAAATTAACCCCTGTGAGTTTTGCTGCCAAATAAATGAAGCAATGCTGAATCTGTTCCTTTAAAGCAGGGTTCAAACTATTCCATGTGCGTTTTCATGCATGTTTGTGTGTGCATATTCACATGCTATCCATAGGCAAAGGTTTCCCAGCATCAGAAAACATATCACACAGAAGTGAACCCTAATGAAAACAATAGCATATCTGCATACTTGTGAGTTTAAAAATATATATTCACATAAGACATCCAAGTCCCAGGAAAAAATATTTTACCAGTATTTCAAAAGAATATTTTACACACACAGTATATATATATATATATATATATATATATATGCGGTGCTTTAAGTGGGCCGGTACGCCACTTCCGCAAAAAGCTCTTGAACATACCGCCACCTCTCCCTGTGCCCAGAACGTGATTTTAGCGTACCGGTACGCAGGGCCGATCCACTGTTGAAAAGGGGGGGGGGGGCGCCACTCTGCAGACAGAAGTAAATCCCACATCGATGCCGGCCGCACCGCTGACCGCTCTGCCTCTGCTGTGCTTCCTTCCTTCTGTATCACTGGTTGCTAGATCTCCTACCGCTAGCAACCAGTGATGTCATACGCCCGGACTGCCGCTCCAGCATTCACAGCGGAGGAGTAACTTATTCATCCGCGCCTAAACAGTGCTCCATCCCCCACCCCCTCCAGCAGTGCCCTGCGCGATTTGGAAGAACAGGTGTCCTGCCGGCTCCGAGAGAAAGTAAAGCCTGGCTGCCGCTGCTTGTCACCCCACAGTGCCCTGGCTGCCTGCCGCCTGCCACAACAGCACCTGCCTGGCCTGCCAGTGCCACCACAGTGCCCTGCCATTCTTCCTGCCACCACAGCGCCCTGGCCCCTGCCACCAGCACAGCACATTAGGTGAGTAGCAGCAGAGCAGCACATTATAGGTGAGTGAGTCTTAGGTAACCAATGGTAGCAGCAAGCTAGGCATCAATGGGGGGCTCTGTGGGGACCCTAATGTGAGGGGGGTGCTCTGTGGGGACCCTGATGTGGGATGGGATGAGATGGGGGGGCCTCTGTGGGGACCCTGATGTGGAATGGGATGGGATGGGGGGGCTCTGTGGGGACCCTAATGTGAGGAGGGGGGTGCTCTGTGGGGACCCTGATGTGGGATGGCATGGGGGGCTCTGTGGGGATCCTAATGTGAGGAGGGGGGGTGCTCTGTGGGGACCCTGATGTGGGGTGGGAGGGGGCGCTCTGTGGGGATCCTGATGTGGGGGGGTGCGCTCTGTGGGGGCCCTGATTTAAAAAAAATTATAGGCTATAATAGAGTACCGGCACCTCTTTTGGGCCACTTAAAGCACTGCATATATGTACATTGAAGATTGATTAAGTTTAAACACAACTGTGCTGATCATTCAGCAAAACAACCTACCCTTTTTTATATCCACATCAATAATGGAGTAAATAAAACTTGCCCCTAAACAACCTCCAGACTCTGTACTACAGTATACACATATTTAACACCCCAGCACTGTAAACTGTCAGCGGCTTCCAATTGCCTCATGGAACTTGTAGTTTCTGCAACAGCTGGAGGGCTACAGGTTGAGCACCCATGTAACACCTATCTAAGTTTGCCTAGGTGGCCATGCACATATTGGTTTTTACAGGCATATTAGAAGAGAAGTGTTCAGAGGCTGAAAAAAAAAAAAAATGACGTGTTCAGGTGAGCAGAAAAAAATGCTTGATGCATCTAAAGACGTATAAATGCATCTAAACACCCCCAAATGCTGGCTGCGTTTAGCCCTTAATCATTCATTAATTTTAATGGCCAGAGGAAATTAAAGCGGAACTGAGGTTCCACTGTAAGAAATAGAGAGCAGGCAGACTTTCATTTCAGAAGAGACTTGCATGTCTACCTACCTGCTGTCTTTCTTCTCTGGTGCTGTAAACTGAGCTATGAATGGGCAGCTCAACTTACAGCACTAGGCTGGTCTCTGAGTGCCGGTATGACGGCTTCCTGTGCATGCGCAGGAGTGATGTCACTCCTCGCTGGCCAAAGAAGATGCCCAAAGACTAGCACTCTGAAGAAGATGCATGTGACTGTGCAGGAACGTTGGACAGGTGAGTATTAAACCTTTAGTTTCATTTTAATATTTAGGTCAATGGCATAAATGAACATTGAAATGCTTGACATGCCTAAAACGCGCCTAAATGCAGTTGTAAAACCTGGTTTTAAGTGGGTTTTTAAGCTGCTTTTTTCCCTCAAGGAGAAAAGGCGTTCAAAGGAACTGGGCAAATATCTAGTGTTTATGAGGCCTAAGGGTATAAAATAGATCCAAAGATGTGTTGCTCTAGCTATAGTTAAGTTTCAGTAAACAAAAAAAAAAGTCAGTTTTTCTTTAGGGCTTAGATGGCAGGGATAAAGGGGGTGTTTGCTAAAAACAGGGGGCTGAGCTGTAGTTTTTCTGTTCCCTGGCTACTAACTCAAATTCTGACATTACTGCCTGACAGGGCAAAGCATCATGGCCACGGCATTTTTTTCTTAGGTTACAGAGTTTGACAGGTGGCACTGCCTGTCAAAGTCACCCACTGAGATTAATGGGGGTCTCACTGCAACTGCGAGCCAAATGCTTGGTAGTTGTGGCACGGTCCTGCAATCTAAAATTGTGTTTGGAAATTAAAAAAAAGTTTAAAAACCCCCATAAACAAGTGTCAAGAGGCAGCAGTAGCACCTTCTGAATGCCTGTCAACTGCTGCTATACCACTCCCTGAAAAGCAATCCACCGCATATCACTTTTCAGAGGGCAGTAAGCTTACTGCCTATCTAAAAGAACACTTACTGAAGTGTAAATTAAGACCAAATTGTAATGCTTTGTCCACGTTGGCAACCTTTGTGCTTTCCCTAATGCACATGTTTGCATGTAGTACGTTTTTCAAAAAAAGTACAAACTCCATTTTTTTTTAGGCTCATACTGTGCCTGCTGGGGAGATTTTTCCACACTTTTAATCCTGGTGACACCAAGAACATTGCTGATGGTGTTTCCTGCTCTCACCACTTTCTGTTGTGAAGTTTCCTTCCCGGAGCTGGAGACACTGGGCTTGATTTATGAAAACGGGAGAGTGCAAAATCTGGTGCAGCTCGGCATAGAAATCGACCAGCCTTCAGTTTTCTTGTCAAAGCTTAGTTGAGCAAGCTGAAGTTAGAAGTTGTTTGGCTACCATGCAGAGCTGCACCAGATTTTGCCCTCTCCAGTTTTAGTAAATCTACCCCATTGTCACTGGCTTCCATGGAATCTGCACTGTAATATATGGAGAATGTACTACAAAAAGCAGAAGATGAACGTTCACCTGGAGAAAGTCAGAGGAAACCTACCAAACAGTAACACATCCATAAAAAGAAAAAAGATAAATAAATAAGAAGCTGCCTGTCACCCTAGCCAAAGGTGTCATACAAATTTGATCCAACATTTACCTAAAAACCCGTGCAGCAATGTATATAAAACAAACTGAAATCAGATTGCAAAGCTACATCACTAACCAAATGAACATGTGTTTCAACAATATGGAAAAATGCCACCAGCACAGATGAAAACCAGCTTGAGCTATATGTTATTTATGAATTGAGTGAGTGCCAACCATAATTATCACAGATATTTGTCAAACTGAACTGGTGCCTGGTTTCATTCAGCAGAGGCAGAAATTTTATATATGCTCTTCGGATATTCTACATACAGATAATGTGACATCTTGTTCGTGGGAGACACGGAGGAAAATCCAAGTTTAGAATCTGGTGAGTAAAGGTTTAAAAATGATCTCCAGTAAAATTCAATTTTTTTCTTCCCCCTGAATTGGTCTTAAAGTGGTTGTAAACCCACTTTAAAGACTTTTACCTATAGGTAAGCCTATATTAAGGCTTAACCTATAGGTGCTATAAATATCTCCTAAACATGCACAGTTTAGAAGATATTTACAGTGCATGCAGCTGATGACATCATCGGCGCATGCGCTCTAAAGGAACGGCCACCCGTGCCGTTCCTTCAGAGCCCTGTGCCCTGAACAGCGGCTCCCGTGCGCATGCGCGGGAGTGATATAATCGCGCCTCCAGCCAATCAGATGGCCGGAGGATGCGAACCAGGAAGCAGGACAGCCAAACATGTCGGCTGTCCTGTTGCTGAGCGGGTGGCACTTGCGGGGGCTTCATTTTAAGGTAAGTATTTCATAATGAGCTAGTATGCGATGCATACTAGCTCATTATGCCTTTGTCTTAACATGTTTTTTTTTCTCAGCTTTTTTCAGAGGGTTTACTTCCTCTTTAAACCAGTCAGAAACAGAAGCAATTCAAACTGAAAATTTGATAAAAAAAACTCAAGCAGAGGTCATTTTGGATGAAAATAGTGAATCCTAGTGATCAGTAGATTCAGAGATATAGGCAGCATTAATGTTGAAACAAAAATGCATAGTTCTGTTTTGCTGGAATAAATATCTATTCTATATTCAGAACTTCCCATTTGGGTCTTATTTTGAAGATTTTAATAGAGAATACAGAAAGATTTCCCCAGTACAGTTAGCTGAAAACATTGTCATTTACGTAAGCAGACAGGACGAGGGTGGGGTCTTTTTGTTTCTACTGTATCACTTTTTCTTGAAGGTTTCACATAGTTTTGCAAACTATGCTACCTATCGAGTTGTTTGGACAACAATCACACTTGTAAAAAATAAATAGTACCCGACATAGCCTATAGATAGTAAGCATAGCGTGGATTGGTCATCTTGAAATCTGTCAAATAGCCTTGGCAGCTACATTGCAGCTTCTTGGCAATTACAAAAAGTAATTTTACGCTATGTTTTGTACTTTAAAAGGTTTCAATAAAAATCTATTGAAAGTGAAACAGCTTCCATTTGAGTAAAAAAAAAAAGGGGAATTGGGGGGGGGGGGGTCCCTCTGTTACATCTGCTGGGTTGTAGTATGATCTGTACGGTTGCTTAGAGGGAAATGAAAGGATCATGTAGTTAGGTGAGGAGGATAGGGACAAATCTGTTTAGGGTGCAGGGCAGAAGGGGAAGTTGACCTGGACAAATCTTGTTCCAGCTATAGAACATCCAAGGCTTCCATCTTGTAATAAAGTGTTTCTATTTTGAAATATAATTTTCAATTTGTTGTTTGGCACAATCTAGTTCAATTAGGTTTTGACTAGGTCATCATCTATGTCATCTAGTGGGTTTTTCTATTGCATTTTGGCTGCTATTGCTATAAAGATATAAACTGTTTTATATCATTTGTAAATAATTAAAATCAGTTTATTTAGAGTGAGGTCTTCTAAACAAAGCAGAATATCTCACATTACAGCAGAACTCTAACTCTAAAAGTTGCTGTCTTGTGACTACTCTGTTCTTCTTCCCACATTCCCCTCTGCAGGTAGGTGGAGAACAGGTTTGTATATTATTAAATCGTGTGCCTGCATGGGGACTACATATCCCACAAGATATTATGTCTTGTACAAGTCACTGTGTGAAAAAGTGAGGCTGAGACCACGTAAGGCAGGGGTGTAACTACAGGGGTTGAAATTGCAACAGGGCCCCATGCTCCAGGGGGTCTGTGCGGCCCCCCTGTACACCTGGATAGGAGGAGGGGCAGCGGGGGCAGCATGTAGAGAAATCACTGTCCTCCTTTTTCCTTCTGTAGCTGCAGGAGGAAAAAGAAGGAGATTGGTTCCTCTGTACGCTGCCCCCTCCACTCCTCCTATCCTTTTCACTTGTGTCCTGCTGTCTCTGGGCCCCTGTGTGCTCCCCTGCCCCCCCCCCCCCCACTGTGCTGCTCCCTTCCCTCTCCTGCTGGCTGCTGCAGGGGATGTGTCACAATAGGGAACCAGGAAGGGGGTCAGTAAATATGTAATTTACCAGCTCCTTTTTTCCTTTTGAATGGATAGAGTCAAAGTCAGTGACATTGTAAAAAAATAAATAAAATGATAAATAATACAACTAAAATACCAAAATATAAAAATTACTGACACCAGTGGGTGAACTTGCAGGATCGCAAAGGTCAAACTTGTGACAGGACTCTGGCCCCACGATGGCAGGAAGGGGGCCCACTGCAGAACTTGTGAAAGGCTCCCGCTGCAGGACCATAGTAAAGGGCCCCGCAACGAGAGTAAAGGGCCCCAGGATCAGTGGGAAGATCCCCAGGCTTGAAGGGAAGGGCCCCGGCCAGGGGTCCGTGCTGCCCTTCATGGTTTCTTGCACCGGGGCCCTGAAGGTTCTAGTTATGCCTCTGACATAAGGGACACCTACTATCAGTGTTGGTAGGAAATTTGTGGTGCGTAAAACTACAGCGGAATGTCAGCTCGGCAGGCAGACTGGACAGTAAAAGCCTGTGCAGCACAGGATGTAGTACAGCCGTAAGTTTATTTAAGCCCATAAAAACTAGAAATACTTGTGAGGATTACTGCATGGAGGAATGGAGCGAAAACAAATAACTGCGCACTGTGCACAAGATAAGCATTTATTTGAAATTGGAGTTCCACTTTAATTATTTAGTAGTTGCAAAGCTGAGAGAAGAAAATGTTTATACTGCACACCACCTAGTTTTCTTTTCTAGCAGACAGGAAAACAATTTTAAGATATACAGATCACATTCCTTTCACCTGTTCAAGGACATACCTATAGAGGTACATTGTAACATCTATTGGGCCCATTAACAAAGGTGACCAACAACTGTCTAGCTTCAAAACCAGATAGTTGCCCATTGTCAACTGCACTGACATGTATCTGAGACCTATGCAATCTTCTAAATCAGGGGTGTCAAACTCAATTTCATTGCGGGCCACATTAGCATTATGGTTGCCCTCAAAAGAGACGGTTATAACTGTTAGATTAGATATCCAGAGCACCCTACGTCCCCTTATAATCTTACATGAGATGTCAAGAGCCCCCCCACCATCGGAAGTCAAGAGTCATCCACCCTTCCTTACATCACAATGCACCCCCTTACCTTTTGCTGCTGTCAGGAGGAAGAAGATGCGGATGGATCTGGGAAGAAGTGCAGGGTCTGGAGGAGAACCAGAGGAGGGCTGGAGTCAGCTTCCAGAGTCTTCTGAATACTGAGACCAGGGGAGGCAGAGGCAAGGTGGTGTTGCAGCTGCACAGAGAGGTGCAGGATCTGTAGGAGGAGTTATGCCATCCTCTCTGCTGTGGACTGCTGAGAAGGGGGGGGGGTGTAGGCAAAGACGAGCTTTTCTGCAGCTGCACAGAGGAGTGCAGGATCTGGCAAAGGAGTTCTGTCCTTCCTGCTGCCGACTACTGAGACAAGGTGGGGACAGAGGCAAGGGGGGTGCCGCAGCTGCTGGAGAGGTGCGAGGGCCACATGAAATGGCCTTGCGGGCCTTGTGTTTGACACCTGTGTTCTATACATCTTGGCCAATGGGTGCTTTCAGGATGCATGGTTAAAAAATCGCTCCTATTGCTGCACAGAAAAGGAAACAACTAGTTCCGCTAGTGGCGAGATTTTAGAATACGCTTGGAAAAATCTGAGGCAGAAAACTTACACTTTCAGGGAATTTCAGTCCCTATATTGGCTGTACCTGGCTGTACCTGTACATTATTTGAAGGATAATTGCTTGCAAAGATCAGACCACGCATGAACATTCTGCACATTAACACATGAAAATGCTCATATAAGTGCATTAAATAAAGTGCTGCAAAGCATTAAATCCATCCTAACAGGCTGATAATGCTTTGTGAGTGTTGGAATCTTGCCAAAACCTTTTTCCCATTTGCTTCACTTTGCTTCAGTTTTCAAATTCTGCTTGGCAGCCCAGGCGACTATAAAATCACACAAATAAATGTAGGCATTTAATTAAAAAAAAGTAAAATGCTGCTAGTGTAAGTATGATGTACATGAATTTGGCTTGCTATTAGCCTCTTGTCATTATTTTTAAATAGTTATTGTAAGTACTTAAATTTGACTTGCTGTCATTCCATAAACAGCAGCCAGTAAGGTATGATGCAGCACACATGTGCTGACAAGGAACAGTGAGCAGAGAGATGACCTTATAATTCTTCTGCTGCTCCTTCACTGTCCAGTCCCTGGCTTGGAGTAAGGAAGTGATATAGCTGTATTGCATAAAGGCAAAAAAAAGAAAAACATCAGATCCCCCCAGGCTTGCTGTGCTGATTTGATGTCGCTGTCTAAATATCAAGACTAAATGCACAGGGAAACAGATCCTTTAAGAGGTAAAGCAGCTTCCATATTTAATATATATTTCATGTTTATCAAGCAGTTTGCCTGGGGATCAGTTTAAGGGTCCATTCACACCAGATGCAGTGAGGCTGCGTTGTGTGGCTATTTTAGCGCAGTCCTACTGCATGACAGGGCCTGCCTTCTGCGTCCGGTTTACACCACTGCGTTGTGGTAGTGTGTGAGCACGATGTGCTGAAAAAAGTACTGCATACCATGCCAACAGCAATTTGAACTTTGTGAAATGTCTATGTGAAATTTCAATAAAGTTTGTTAAGAAAAAAAATGAATCAGTGTGGTATCAGTGATCCATCCAGACTGCACCGCACACCAGCCACTGTTTTAGAACGCAGCAACTGGTTTAAATGGACCCTTAGCCAAGGTTCACATTGAGGTGGGTTTGAAATCGTGCGAGTTCAGTGGAACTCGCATGATTTCAAACCGGCATTTTCAGTCCGACTTTGGGGGCGATTTCACAGGTGTGTGGGTTCCTGCACAGATGTCTTTAAAATCACCGCCAAAGTCGCCAAAAGTAGAGCAGAAACATTTGGGAATCGGTGCGGGCGCCGGTGAGTCTGCATCACATCGGTTCAGACAGTGGCATTGCCAGCAATTGGCTCCAATTTGCCATGTCAAATCGCATGTCAAATAGGACTAGGTTCAAGCTAATAACTGTCATCACAGTGAATATTCCTGCCAATACTTGCTTTATATTTCAGTTTACTTTGGAATTAAGCAATGATTTTTTTATTCAGGTTTGCTAAGTTTTATTCAACCATCTCTAAATTAATTAGCCAATAGTAGACCATTTTTAGTGTACAGCCAAGAACCTCTTAGCAAAAATTAGAGCAAATCATTACTAGTTTATCGACCTATTCATTCTTCCTTGCTCCTCAGTAAACATTTCAATACTCACACATTGTGATGGACTCCCAGCATTGCTCAATGACAGACATTTATCAAAGAACATAAAAACGTTATAAGTATTGTGTAAAGCTCTGGAATGTATGAGGTATGTCTATTAAATAATGAGACTGTGATTCCACCTAGTAAACAAAGCAGTCAGAACCGGTTATAACTGCATGCATGGTGACCTTGAACATGTTTGAACCTGCATGACAAGCAGTAACACTCTATGACGTTCAGTTGATCGTGAGTCACCATTTAGTTTGGTTGTGTTTTCTGTAGTGTGCCGAAAAATGCTAAGTTTGGTTGGAAAATACCGTCATCACCAAGAATGAAATTCAAAGCCATGCTCATTGTGTTTTTCAATATCAAGGATGTGATTTTGAAAGAACGGGTTCCAAAAGGCACAACAGTTAACCAGAATTATTATAAAGAAGTTTTAATAAAGCTGAGAGAAAGAGTCATAAAAATTCGGCCACAACTGTGGGAAAATGGTTTTATTCTTCGCCAGGACAATGCGCCTGCTCCCACAGAACTTTCTGTGAAGCAGATTTTGACCGACAAGCACATTGCTACACTTGAACATCCTCCATATTCGTCCGATTTAGCACCATGCAACTTTTATCTTTTCCCAAAAGTTAAATCAGTGCTTAAGGGGGCACGTTTTGAGTCAGTTGATGCTGTAAAGAAGAAAACTGCGGATGTGTTGAAACAGATGACAGAAATTGATTTTCTCCATGCCTTCGGCCAGTGGAAATCCAGGCTGCAGCAATGCATTAGTGCAAATGGAGAATATATTGAAGGGGACAAGCATTACATTTGTAATACATATAAATAAAGGTGAGTTATTTAATTAGCCTCGTTATTTAATAGACACACTACATATACCACACTAAATGTGACTAATTAGTAAATTAAAGATACACACAAACAAAGCCACACTCATCATAAATGCAGCAAATGATGAAAGCAAGCAAAGTTCAGCCCATCACAGTACAAAGTCTTGATTTATCACTTCATGTTTGTTTCCCATCTGCTATAAAATCTGCAGAATCGGTGGAAGGGTACTTAAAGCCGTAAGGCACTTGACACAGCAACAGAGTTAAGGTCACCTTCCTTTTTTTATAGAATATCCAATATGAAGTGAATAAACACAAGAGCATTTAAGGAAATGCTCCTCTCACTTTATTGAGGGCAGTTTGACATACAAGTTTGTTTCATAGATTGTTTTTGTAAAGCTGTAAATTGGTCTTTTTGTTGTGTCTTTCTTATAGTATCTGAGGTATCTGAACAGCTGGATAGGAGGGGCGGCAGGGTGGCATATAGAGAACTCAATCCCCTCCATGTTTCTCCTGCAGCCGCTGAATGTCTGCAGGAGGGAGAGGAGGAGAAGCAGGCATTCAGGGGCTTCAAGAGGAACCTGAAGGGATCGGCTCCTCTATATGTCACCCCACTATCTTTCCTATCCCAGTGCATAGGGGAGCCACATGCAGTCTAGGTCCCGTACCGATCTGCCTTTTTGCTACCTCTTACCATAACATCATCAAGTCCTCTGCAACTTTAGAGGACCCTGCCTATGGTCATCCAATTGGAAGCATTCACATAACTAAGGCAGAAAATGTAATACTCAAAGTAGGATCTACTTCCTCTGCAGCGAGGTAGAGAGAAGATGCAGGACCTGTCATGTCATATGACCAGCGATCAAGGTAAGAAATTGGGGCATTTAGTGCCCAGAGATACTCCATTTGTACACAAATCCAAGAAACCAACTTTAAGATTCTCACCAGGTTGTACAGAACCCTTACAAAATTACACAAACAATTCCTCAATTCCACTGATTAGTGCTGGAGGTGTAAAAAGGCCGCAGGTACGATTTTGTACATTTTTTGGTCTTGCCAGATATTACAGCCATTTTAGAAGGAGGTCAGACTGATCACTTAGAAATTTACAGACTTTAGTGTTCCTGATTGCCCGGCATTCTTCCTCCTGCACCACTTATCCATCAAGACATATAAGAAATCTGTACTCCACCACCTTTTAAATGCAGCAAAGACTTGCATCCCCTTGAAATAGAAGGATCCTGACTAGGGATGATCGAACGGTTCGGGTCGACCATCGGTTCGACCCGAACATTGGGTGTTGGAAATTCGGCCGAATTCTGAACTTTTTGCAGTAAAAGTTTGGAAATCGGTCACCAGAACCGCCCAGGATGCAATGGGTCAGGAAGTGGGCTTTAAAAGCCCTTGATTGGCCCAGAAACGTCAGTAAAAGCCAATGAAGGGGCAGGAGTCTGCTAGGAATGTGATTGGAGTGACTACGGGGTTCAGAGGCCAATCAGGAGTGAATAAGCCCCCCAGTATATAATATAGCCCCGCCTAACCTCTAGCACTGTAATACAGAGGCTTTTGAAGAGAGTGGAAGCATTTGTGTTTCTCCTGCTGTATGGAGCTGTTCTTTTATGCCCCATATACACGTGCAGATTATCTGCAGACTTTTGTCTGCAGACTTACCTTTTCTATGTAGTACAAGGGCCTGCCGGATTGCATACAAATTGAAAGTGTTTAGGTTTGACCTCATATTATATGGTTTTGGTAAGTCTGCAGACAAAAGTCTGCAGATAATCTGCACGTGTGTATGGGGCATAAGTGTGAGGAAAGGGATATGCAGTGTAGTTAGGGTACTATATACCACTATAGTTAGATTCAATAATCTAGTTTTTGTAGGGATACTTTTAAGTGTCAGGGTGACCGGAGTTTAGGGTGACCTGACTCTGCCATGCCTGGGTGACCGAACTCTGCAATGTCAGGGTGACCGTAGTGTAGTTTAGCTGACTCTGCCTGCCATACCAGGGTGACCGAACTCTGCCATGTCAGGGTGACCGTAGTGTAGTTTAGCTGACTCTGCCTGCCATACCAGGGTGACCGAACTCTGCCATGTCAGGGTGACCGTAGTGTAGTTTAGCTGACTCTGCCATACCAGGGTGACCCCACTATGCAGATTTTGGGCTAGGGGTATACATACAGTATATATATATATATATATACGTGTGTATATGTATATATATATACACACACACACACATACCCCTATACAGAAGTTCAGATGTCATGCCTGCCTCCAAACGCCTTCAAAAAACGCCCAAAAACCGCCTGAAACAAAAACGCCCAGGTGTGAAAGGAGGGTAACACCATCCCTGCACTACTGTAATTCTAAGAAAAATAATCTGTTTTTTTCTGGTTCTGGACATGCTACAGAGCTACTTCACAGGTACACTTTTTAGACCCCCCCATACACTAAATCCAAAGAAATCTCTTTTTTCTTTTCAATAATTTTTTCAATAATTGGCTCTCTATCAAAAACGACAATTTTTAAGAACTTTTTTTTTGCCTGATTCATAGTCCCTGGGGCATGACCCAGAACCCTAGGCACTTTTTAGGGGCATTTATTGGGTTTTAGGGCTTCAAAATGGTGTTTTTTGATTACCGAAGTTCGGGTCCCATTGATTTCAATGGGGTTCTGGAATCCAAACTGAACTTTTGGGAAATTCGGGTGTTCTGGTTGAACCAAACTTTTCAAAAGTTCGATCATGCCTAATCCTGACCTCCCTTCTATAGCCCTCTGGTTTTGCAAAATAGAGGATATAAACCGCATGGAGGACTTTGTCCTCTCAACCCAAAATAAACATGAGACCTACAAAAACATTTGGATTCGCTGGAATTACTACATCTTCTCCGACGAAGGGAAGGCCCAGCTAGATGGGGACTTCATTATCCTGGCAGGGGACTCCATATTTAGCCAATCTGATGCTCCCCCAAGGGTGAGGCGCTTCTTTGCTGTAGCACTTCCTGCCCTGCCTATCCACCCCCAGCTCCCTAAGATTCTTCTGCAGCTGAAAACAGAGATTATGTGATGACTTATAAAAAGGGGGAAAAGATATTTATAATGATATATATATATATATATATATATATATATCTATACACAGACACACACACGTTTTGCATTTCATTTATATTTTAAACTGAATGGGTTGTTTTACAAGGAAAGGGTTCACATATACGTTAATTTGTGGAGTTTACAAAACATTTTTTTTTTTATATGCAGCAGAGAAAAATCAGGTCCCCCATATATACTACAGTATATATATTCTATCTGTGTATTTTGCTCTTTGCCTGGAGTTCACCTTTTAGATATGAAATTAAAATTGTTGCTGCAACATTTTAAGTACAAATTTGGGTTTTTATAGATATTTGTCTGACATTTGTGTAAAGAAACTGTATGAGCTGAATTGAAATGGAATGAATGGAACATCAAAATAAAAGAAAATGCACAATGAATAGCTCTGATTAACCAAATGTTATTTTATTTGAACATGAGGATCCCGTAAATATAAAGTGATGTCAGCTGTTGAAATAAGTAAAACCCGGATTAAAATGACATAATGCTGAATTAATCAGATTTCCCCAAGCTTTGAAGTGATCTTGGGATAAATAGTGCTGGAATCTACAATGTAAGTAGGGCATGACTTCTTACCAGCTGTTCCCACAAGGGACAGGGTTCCAAACAATTTCTCAATTCCAATTTCCTAACATATTGTGGAATGCCACTGTACAGTTGTAACAAAACTCTCAGCTATTACAAAAAAAAAAACATCAAAAAAGTGATTACTGCTTTTACTTTGTCAGGTGTGGGTGCTGACATATGGGGGGAGTCTAGTCAAATTAGAGGGGATTAGTGTAATGTGATCAGACTTTTCTTACTGGGTCAGTGTACATGATCGAGGCTACAACACTATGTAAGAAGGCTGAAAAAATGACCAGGACATTTTGTTATTATTAAAAGATATATATCCTACCCTATCCCCCTCCAAAAAAAAAAAAAACTTTAAGAGCATGATGTAACCCTTTATAGAGATAGCTGAAAATGAAGGAATGTATTTTTCAGCAAAAAAGTATTTTCCCGTGGACATGCTTTACTGGACCTCAGTCTGTAGCTCTGCTTCAGCTGTGCCTGTCTGTCCCATATTGGCACAATATACCCATGCTTTTGCTAAAAAGCAAGTATTTGATATTTTGCAGAGTAGAATAGGGACTGGCCAGAGAGGGATCACTTTGACGCAGCTAGCCAGCTTGAACATGTTTTGCAATATATGCAAACCGAGACTACCTTTTTTTAAGCAAACATTTGCTAGGAATCTGCAAGGGTGTATGCTAGTTTGTAGAGGACAAGCTTAGAATTTTCAATGTTATGTGGTTATACACCTTTAGCATTTCATGTGTAGTATATACTGTATGTAAACCATTCTTAACACAGACATAGCTCTCTTTCTTCTGCATAGTGAGGTCAGTGATTTAGAGCCAGTTCACAACAGAACGAGTTGCGGGAAATCCATGTTTTTTGCGTGCTCAAAACCCACTGCACTTAAGATCTAAAATGACTGTCGGTGCAATGCTAACGACAATCCAAACACAGGTTTCAAAAGCAGATCAGTGCCTGCACCAGATTCCATGGTACAGAAGTACCAAATGATACAGTTGTTCTGCGTTTTGTAAAGTAGTGCATGCACATCTTTTGCTGCGGACCAGCATCATTAATTTGAATGGGCTGAAATTGCACTGCACCCATATTGCATGTAAATCGCATAGGTACGCACAGTGCACTCCTATGCTATGATTCATGGTGTGAACTGGCCCTAAAAAAGGGTAGATATGCCTAAAGTTGTTAGAACATTTCTGAACTAATAGAAGCAATAACTTGTGCTTTAGAGTGGTTGTAAAGCAAATTTACCTGCTCTGGTTGGAATTGCACAGAGGGGCCCTGAACCTCCTCTTTCACAGATTACACGCCAGCATTGCTGGCTCCTCCTCTCTATCCAATGCCCCTGTGGGAAGCGGCTTCCCATGGGGGCACTTGTGCGAGCTTGCTCCCAAGCCTTGGCCATGCCCCCCTACTCCCTCGTCACTGGCTTTGACAGCACTTGGACCCAATGGCTCCTGGTGCCCCAGCAAAGCCAGCGAGACATGGAAGTGAGGGCAGATAAGAGTTGCAGATGTGCACAGCGCTGGAGGGAATGAGGGCTCAGTTAACCGCTTGCCGACCGCCGCAAGTAAATTTACTGCGGCGGTCAGCCCCTGCCAGGCAGAGTGACGTTAATTAACGTCACTAGCCTGGGAGGGTCTGGGGAGCGAGCGCGCGCCGCCGGAGGCGCGCTCCCGCTCCCGCGCGGTCACGGACCCCCCCGCGCGTGTGACCGGCGGACCCGATGTCCGCCGCTCACTCGGCGATCGTCGGGGGAGAGGGAGAAAGTCAGGCAGCTAGTGTAAACAAGCTGCCTGTCATTCTCCTCGGTGTTAAAACACTGATCAGACAGATCTACTATGTAGATCTGTTGATCAGTGTCCTTTCACCTCAAGCCACAGCCAATCACAGTAGAAAGCACGCCCCTAGGGACACACACAGCCCCTCCCTCCCAAATAAAGTTAACCCCTTCACTACCAGTGTATTTTTACAGTAACAGTGCATATATATAGCACTGATTACTGTAGAAATGTCACTGGTAACCCCAAAAGTGTCAAAAATTTCAGTCAAGGGTCTGATCTGTCCGCCGCAATGTCGCAGTACCGCAAACAAATCGCAGATCGCCGCCATTACGCATTAAAAAAAAACAACAAAAATGACAAAAATCTTTCCCTTTGTTAGTAAACGCGATAACTTTTGCGCAAACCAATAAAAATACGCTTTTTGCGATTTTTTTTACCAAACATAGGTAGGATAAAACAAATTGGCCGAAAATGTTAAAAAATTTTGATTTTTACATTTTTTTTGGGGAATTTCATATAAAAAAATGTGAAAAATATTGTTATTTTTGCAAAATTTACGCTCTTTTTTTGTTTATAGCGCAAAAAGTAAAAATCGCACAGGTGATCAAATACCACCAAAAGAAAGCTCTGTTTGTGGGAAAAAAAGGACGTCAAATTCGTTTAGGTACAGCGTTGCACGACCGCGCAATTGTCCGTTAAAGTCACGCAGTGCCGAATCGCAAAATACCCCCTGGTCGTTTAGCAGGAAAATCCTCCGGGGCTTAAGTGGTTAAGTATAAGGGTTGGGGGGATGAGGAGCCAAATTCAATGCCTAAACATTTTCTACCTTACTGCAAGGAATGCCTTAAGGTAAAAAAAAATGTTTAGGCTTTGGAATCACTTTAACCCCTTGTACGTTGTATATTGGTTGAGAGATAGTGGGAGAGGGCTGCTGAGTCTTCTATTAAACTTGCAGGTCAGCTCTGCCAAACTGTCAATTTAGAGGGGAAAGAGGTGCTTATCCTAAGAGCGAACAATCACAATAGGGATAGTTTTGGATATTGTAACCTGTCTAATTTATCTCACCCCCTCCACAAGTTGCAGACCAATGAAGATCTCTGTCACCAAAGACATGCAATCACTGCCTGATGCATCTAAAAACAACAAGATAAGGTGTCATCTTATGTGTGTACAGTAAACCCCCCTCCATCGCGGGGGTTACGTTCCGGACCCACCCGCGAAAAGTGAAAATCCGCGAAATAGAAAGACCCTTTTTAAATACACTCTAGGCATGTTTTTATAACTTTCACTGTACTTTTAAAAGCCTTTTAAGGTCTTTAAACACACTATTAAAACAATAGAAACACATTTAAACACATAAAAGATACTGAGAGACAGAGCAAGAGCAATGGAAAACACAAAAATATTTAATTAACAATGATTTAGTTAGTAAAATAATATTAATAGGTCTTACCGAAAAAAAAAACGCAATATACCAGGACCACAAAAACTGAACCGCAATATAACAGGGGTTTACTGTACTCTACTTTATACTAGAGAACGTTTAAAGAGGAATATTTTCTTAAATACCACTTTGTATTTTACATGATGGTAAGTAAATTGAGTTTTTAGGTGCTAAAAGTTACAGACCAAGAACTAATATTAACCTAATGAAATATGATATATTATGCTACCAGCTCTAGAGGCATCTTTCACTCCCACATCCCAATTAAACAACAGTCCACAATATATAGAGAGTGTATCTCTGGAAGTAAGGGGACTTTTAAGGGAATGATGACGTCATAAAGCATAAAGGTGAGCATCTACAACTAAGGATTTTTTTAAATAAAAGTACAAAGTTTATTAATATTTCAAATATCCTATAGGAACATAGATACAATAAAATCACATTCGCAGACAAAACTGCGCTATTACGTATGTAGACAGTAATGTTCGTAGATGTGGTTCAGCATTTTTCACAGAACTCTGCTTCTTCCAGAAACCCAATTTTGCACATCTACATCAACAATCCACATTAAGTTGTTATTGTATCCAAGTAGTGCGGCATGACCACGACCAGAAGATACCCAACCACAACCGGTAAGAAACCAGGGTCAGATTTTGAGGGATATCGGACCACACCTAGTCTGTGTAGTAGTCCTTCTCCAAATCACTTGATCGTATCCCATGTGGGGCGGCAAGATGAGAGAGGCAGGCGCGCTGCCTCTCAAAAGGAAAATGAATGAAAATAAATAAAATGAAAGGAATCCTGTAACGAATCTACCAAATGAAATTAGTAACATAATGAATCCAAAACTAAATAAAACAAATTTCTCCATTCTGCACATTTCTAACAATTTTAGATCTGTTGTGGCGTGGTAGGCAGCCCATTCAATGAAGAATAAAGAAATGCTATTGGTCCTCTAAATTGTAAATTGGGATTAGGGAAAGTTTAGGAAGCAATCCATAAGCAAAAATCTAGGCAGAGGGAATTTTTAAAAATGTTTTGTGTAAACAACTGTTACCTCTAATGAGTTGTATCCCATATCAGCTCCAAGTCTCTGTCCTTTATAAAATCCCTCTGCCTGGAGTTTAACTTTAAATATTTTCATACACTGAAGAACAGATACACACGTTGACCCACAATAAAAACATACATATGTTTTTCAGACCAATTTTCTTTTTTTTTCACATCACATAGACTACTTTAACCAAGTCTGCCTGTTTGCCCGAGTATATAATCCTCTTGTGTACATAACTGACATCACAAACACAACACTAAGCTCCCCACTGTGTTTGTCTGTCTTGTAAGGTGCCGCCAGTTCAGAAGTACAAATGGTTCATCTAAATCTGATGTGTCCTGAATATGCAAATCAAGCTAAACAGATGTTCCGTCTAGGGTTTGTTCATAGGTTGTACATGTTATTTATCTTTATGTCTGGTCTGGTAATCCAGTTGGGATCCTTTCACACGGGCTTTCCGCCCGGCAGAACAGCGGGGATCAATCAGCCGATCCCTGCTGAGCAGGCAGATGACAGCTCCCTCTCTGCTTACTTTGCAGAGACGGAGCTGTCAGACCCCCCACTCTCCTCTATGGGAGATGAGATGAAAACGGACCGCCTGTCCGTTTTCATCCGATCTGATCCTCCAGGCAGATGCAAAATAGGGTTTCCATCTGTCTGGATTTCACGGACCACATCGGATCAGAGAGCAGCGGGTGTCAGCGGAGATGTCACCACTGACATCCGCTACTCCATAGAGGTACATGGAGCATCTGATCAGGTCCGCCTGAAAAACTGACAGGCGGACCTGATCGGAAAGCCTGTGTGAAAGGGGCCTTAGGGTTGTTACCTTATCTAGAGAAAAAATATCTCTCATCTCCCTCCAAGGGCAACTACTGTATAGTCTACTACAGGTGAAAGAGATTAGCAATAAAACTTGACAGAGGTTGCTTGCTCTATCCAAAACAAACACGTTTTTAGTAGTCTTCTACTTACTGTTTAAAAAGCATTGCCATAATAAAAACTTTTTAATTATAAGCTGACTTTTTGAGGTTGACTTACTAAAGGCAAATAGGCTGTTCACTTTGCAAACTAGTTTTCCCAAGAGTTTAGTACTGAATGATGTGGAATTTCACTTTGCAAAGAATAGCCAATCACACGCAAGGAAAAAAAAAAACAGCTTGACATAACTGGCTGATAGAAGTCAGCAGAGCTTCACCTCATTCAGTAAGTTCTGGGGAAAATCCCTTTGCAAAGCAAATCTACCCTTGCAAAGGGAACAGCCTATTTGCCTTTAGTAAATCAACCTCAATGTAACTAATTGCAATTGATTGAGAACACTGGACACTCTGCAGACTCTACTGAATTGAACCATCAACAATATTTCTGACTGCAGAGATTATGCAGTCTTGGTCTTGACTTCAGGTTGTACAAGGAAGCTGCTTTTTATTCATGACAATAAATTGGTACATATTGATACTATATAATGTTACTTTGTAATGGTGAAATGTGTCTAGCTGCTTCATTTTAAATGTGACTTAAACTGACAGGCCAACTTAAAAATTTATAAAGGCTCATTTTTAAAGCAGCCCATAGATTATTCATTTTGAAAAAATGACTTGATTTGCCCATCCACACATTCAAGATGGATAAGTCATGGTATCCTGACAATGGAGAAACTTCCCTGAGTGGAAATTTTCCAACGAGGCAATTGTACAGAAGTCTATTAGTGCAACCAACCTGCCCAAAACATGGATCAAATTTAGATCCATGTATGGCCAGCTTAACGGTAATATGGTCAATTTGGCCATTTTGGGCCTGTGTGGTTGACAACTGCCACACACGATGGACAAGAGAAGCTCTCCAGAATAATGGACACTGAATGTCAGGCTATATGCAGATATGAAATGATCAAATATAGGGCCTGGGGGGACCGTTTCTTTTGTTGAGTGATGTGGACACCAGTGTTAGTTCAGAATTTGATATAACATTGTAAGATGTGTTACTTTGTTTCGGGCAAGCCATCTCTGTTGATGTGATGGAGCATCTATTTCCTCTGCTAATTATCATGAATAGTTTTTAGCCGTCCAAACTCCCATGTGCATCAGAAATAGCGGTTTTGAAAGCTGGCATGGGAAACTCTGTTTTGTCTGCAGCGAAAGAGCAGGCTACGATGTTTCCTTTTGTTCTCAGAGCCAGAAGCAACAGGTGTGCATGTTGTTAAACATTGACATAAGTCCTCTACAAATATGTGAAGCCAGAGGGAAGGTCATAGAGAAGCTCATTGTGTTCCATCAACTAGAAGAAGCCTGGTATTCGCATGAAAATATACAGATGGCATTGGGGCACATAATGTTTATGTGCATAGTACTACTAATGCAACATTCTTTCTGTTCAGGTATCAAGACACAGTAGTATTCCTCATCCATAAAATCTAAGGGCAAGTGCATTTCCCATAGCATCCAGTTTCTAAATGGAAAAGCAGATCTGAATTTGAAAAGGAAAAAACAGACCACTTGCTAAAGGAATCTTTCCAGCGGTTTTATAGTTTAGGACCAAAAATTCTATGAAACAGAACTTTAATCCCAAGAATCTGATAGGAAGTGGTGTCTGTTTGATCAACAATTTTCCAGCTGGCTCCCTAAATTTTTAGACTGAAGTTTGTCAATCAGGGTAGTGCTAGTAGGGCCACCTATGACTCGAATGTCAGCCGACTGAGAGTAGGAATAGGCGGAAATGAATGCCCAATCTGGCCAACTTTAGTAGGAAAGTACAGGATGGAGGACAGCAAGGCAAAACTTTTCTGTTTATTTTTTTATACAGTGGTGAGGGGTTAGGCCCTTGGTCAGGTTTTGTCTGTGCTTCCTGTGCAGAAATTGACCCTACTTTTCCTCCTGGTGACCATTGTCCCTAAAACGGAAAGTGAAGAAACATCCAAAATGTTTGAACTGTCAACAGAGCAAGTGGGGTTTGGGAAATTTTGCGATGTGGACACCAACTCCAGTGAAAAGTGTCCAAGATGGAAATTCCCCTCATTCAGTACAGGATGTGAAGGGAAATCTACCGAACATGACAAACAGAAGAAAAAAAAAAAACAGCCAGGGGGTTTATTCCTAATCTAAAACTAAAAAGTGTATACCATGTCTATATTTGTCTATTGCATTTTATATTCCGGTATTAGTTAAACATTATTTGTATGTACAGTATTCAGTAAGCGCTTGAACCTATCAGAGAAGTCTTCAGCAATGTTATTTAATTTTATGACACAGGAAACACTCTACTATTGTAACATCTTTACATTTCATGGAACAAGGCCATTGCAAACTGTGCTGCCCAGCTTACAGAACACACAGTTCCATATCAAGGAATATGGTTTTGGACATCTATGTAGTTCTAATCACAGTGTATTTCAATCTGTGATCCAATTCATTTTCAGCCAACTAAATCCTGTCATATTTCAAATTTTACAAGAACTCTTCAGAGCTGGCAGGGAGCAAGACACAAACATGAGCTGTGAGTCACGATTGTTAATGAATTAGTCACATGTCATTCTACCCCAGCTTTAATGTCTGCCTCATTATTTGCACTCTCGTTCCTGTTTCATTATTTTTTATCTTGCTCCTGTCTTTTGCACTTTCCTCTAACTGGTCATTTCCCTGTGTGACCTCCTTCAATCCTACTTGACAAAAACAAGTAAGAATGACAAATTAAAAAAAGAAAAAAAAAAATTCTACATAAAAGGTAATGTGAATAGAGACCATAATAAAAAAGCTGTGAAATTTCTAAATATAATGGTGTAGTTTTTATGTCTCCTGGCCCTTAGATTGAACATTGAAAGATTTTTCGGCTGGCTGCTCTATGAACGTGTCAAGAAAATGGACAGCAGCTCAGTGAAGCACAGCAAAGAGCAGGAAAGCTTGGATTTTTTTTGGCTTAACGAGTACTCCTCTCTTGCTAATATCTGACAGAGGTTTGATGTTTTAAAGCTATACATTCAGTGTGAGTCATTGTAGTTGATAGAAACTGGTTAATTCTGGAGTATAGGGGGTTAATTTACTAAAGGCAAAAAGACTGTGCACTTTGCAAGACCAGTTGCTCCTGGGCTTAGTAAATGAGCAGATCTCTCATCTTTCAGTCATGTGCAAGAATGATCATTTTATTTTATTTTCCTTGCACATGATTGGGTATTCTTTGCAAAGTGAAGGTTTACCTAATTTACTAAGCTCTGGAACAACTGCACTTGCAGAGTGCACAGTCAATTTGTCTTTAGTAAATCAACCCCTTTATGTTACTCATAAGGTATACAAGGTGTGTCCAGAAAGTAATGAGAATGATATTCTAATAATTTTTTTATTGAAAACTTTTACTTTTGAACATTGTCACCTTCAAAGTATGAACCTTGTGAGTGTACACAATGGCCCCAGCAATTATTCCATTCCTCATAGCATGTCTTGAAGTGGGATGGCATTCAGAGCCTGCATAGGGATTTTGGACATTATCCACACTACCAAAATAGTGTGCTTTCTCATGTTCAAACCCTGAATCACGATTTCATTTCAATTGATTTGGTTTCTTCTGCAATCATTCTGATAGTGAGCCATTGGTCAAAAACAGATCGGAATGTGGATACAATGAGGCCCGTTCTCAATGGTGACCGATGGCTTACTATCAGACCACTGTTTCATAAAAAAGTTGAGGTTCTTCCAACTGTTGAAAAAAAAAAAAAAAATCAGCAGCTACAAAAAGTGTAGCTGCTGACTTTTAATAAAATGACACTTACCTGTCCAGGGATCCCACACTGTTTTCACCGGTCGTTGGGTCCCTGGCATGTTTTCTGTGGGAAGCTGGTTGTGACTCCTTGGGGCTTCACAGCTGGCTCCCCACTGCGCATGCCCGAGCTGTGCTGCACTGTGTGAATGGTCCTGCAGCTTCAGGGTGGGGAGGGGGGGGGGGGAGAGAACTTCTGGTGGAAGTTCCTAGTCATTTGAAGTGTATATGGGAGTGGGTACCTAACAAAACTAGGCACCCAAAACCCTTTAAAAAAAATAAGAAAAAATGTTACAAAAATGATGAGGGGGAGAAGGACATAAAGCGGAACTTCCCTTTTAGAGTGAAGATCCACTTTCAGTCAGGAACTTTGCTAGCACATAACTGGATTTTCAAAATTAACATAAATTCACCTGTCCTACTCATATCAACATACACTTTGCAAACTGAACAACTCTACTCATTTAATAAATCAACCCCAGTATCTCTTCCTGGCCATTATTTTTAATTAGGGAGCAGTTCAAAGACATTACAGTTGACCATTTTTTATTTCACACACTCAGGTGGTAATGAAATTATTTATTTTTCTTAAAAAAAAAGTGTTTCAAGGGCAGTTAATCTTTTATATGATTTGTGAAGAGCTTGGAATTTCCCTTTGAATATTTTCAATACAAATCAGCTCATCACAAAACTATGCAAATTACAGTTGCCTCACTTGTTTGGTAGCGTGTTACATTTTCAAATCTCATTTGACAGCTATACAGAGAGCTGGAAAGTGGACATGAATCTAATTACCACAACATTTTCCTAATGACCAGGTACCAGTAACTTTTACGAGTTGCTTTTTCAAAGGATTGTCACACATTCTTTCACAAACAAACCTACAGCAGCTTAGCATTTTTCTGTATATTATTTAATATTTACTTATATGTCCTGAAGCTTACAGTAAGCAGAAATACACAGTTGCCTCCGTTGCCCATGTATATTTTAATTTACAAACCTGTTAACCTCCCTGGCGGTATGATTCTTTCGGATTTTAGGTGCTGAAAGTGGTACCATTATTTTGCATGTAATTCTTGAGAATGAGCAGCCCAAACCAACTATTTACATATTTTTTTATTTTTTACTGTGCGTTCTTCTTTATAACATCTCGGGTATGATAAAGTTTGAGACACAAAATCATAAATTATAATATAATAAAAAACTATAAATAAGTTAAAGTATGTATGTATATATATATATATATATATACTATATATATATATATATATATATATATATACATATATATATATTTATATACATATATATATATATACATACATATATATACATATATATACATATATATATATATATACGTATGTGTATATATATATATACATATATATATATATATATATATATATATATATATATATATATATATATATATATATATATATATATATACATAAAAAGTACAGTAAAACTGCAGGAAAGGGCACTGGGGGGCAATGTAATGTGAATTTATTTTATTTTGCATTGTATCAGTGTGTTTGGTGTGTTTTACATTTGAATTTGCCGCCGGTTTCAACCCCCTGCGAACGTCACGTCGCAGGAGACGGAAGGCGGGGCACAGAGACGATCGGGAGGTAGATCCGCCGACACATACCGCTGAGACACATCGTTGGATCCCGGTGACAAGGTAAGAAACCTCTTTTACAGGATCCAGCGATGCTTCTGGCGGTACCCCGAGTGTGGCTCGGGGTTACCGCTTTTGGCTCTGAAATGTAACCCCGAGCCACGCTCGGGAATACCGCTAAGAAGGTAAACAAGGTTGACAAGAATTAGAAGCTCTCTTCAAGCGGGAAAGTTTGGATGTGTCTGTATTTAACGCTTCCCCCCATCAATTCCATGGTAAATGGGACCTCTACATTAAAACCTGTGCTCCCCGGGAAATGCCTCTGAAACCTCCTAAATTACTACGCACACATCCAATCGGAAACCCACCAAACACATCCGCATTTGTGGACTGATACCCTGCTCAAGCATACTGTTACATCTTGGACGCCTCGTTGACCACTAGAGATAACTTATTGCTTTATTCATTATGCTCTTTGTCTGATATTTTGGCTCTTCCTCTCTCTACCTCCTCACTATGCCTATCTATGCCATCTCTCCCTTCTAGATGGGAGGGGGGTCAATGGCACTTATGATATGACTGATCACTTCCCCCTGTGACACTGGTCCCCTTTACTCCCTCTCTCTTTTATATCTTTCCTCAGTTTTTGCCCTCCTCTCACACCCCTCCCCATCCTCCCCCATCCCTGCCCTTCCCCCCCGTCCTTTTCAATCTTCCTAGTATCCCCTACCTTCCTTTACTATCCTCCCTAGTTTTCAAGGGCTTAACCCCTACAGTTTATATTCTAACCAATGTTTCCGACAGACCTGTTGGGTCCTGTACTTGCTTCCTTTTTTTGTTAAAGTTGTTTTGTTTTCATGTGATTGATTATTGTACACGTTGAAAACCCAATAAAATATTAATTAAAAAAAAACAAGGTTGATGAGGATTAGCTGATAAAAAAAAAAAACTCTTTATTGTAACAGTTGATGCAGTATGGCACATACCTTGCACAAAGTGATGAAAATAGGGAACACAAGGCTATATCAAATATCTGCATTATGAAGTGATATTCATAGTAAATTTACATGTCTAAACTAACATCAGAAGGACATTTGGCCTTGTGTTAATCAGAGCTGGCCAATTAGAAATAATTCAACCATAATGCAATCTACTGCATTGTGTGTTGCACTAAAATCCTTTTTTAATTGCAGCTTACGGCACATATACAGTAGACTATAAGGATACATTGCTAAAAGTGCCGCAGGACCTATTTTATTATTCATTAAGTCAAATTGAAAGCCCATTCAGAATAAACTGGCTGCCTAATGTAACTCACCTCAGTGCACAAGACTGTGCGGGTTATGGTGTACATATTACGAAGAGATAGATGACTCAGTGAGAAAGATGACAGATTCACAACCCTGCCATATATCAGCCAATCTGGTTGATGATCTCTTGTCTATGGCCATTACCAGACATGCCCAACTCAGGAGAAATAGTCTGTTCCTTTTCGAAAGAGTGTCAGTATTTTTTTTTTTTTTTTTCATATGACCCTGGAGGTCTCTGGTACCTGCTATCCTCCCTCCTCACTGTAGCATTAATGAATATTTAGCTTAAATAGAATGTAAATGTTCTTGGTCCCCACAAATAGATAGTGAACCCATATGGAGGTCAGATTTTACCTGTGTGTTCAATTGCCTTCTAAATTTGCATAAAGAGCTAATTAGAACAACTGTAGCACTACCACCGAAGGAACCACTGGAATTTGGGCCTTTTCCCCCACACAGCACCCAAAGCCAGACAAAATGAATTTTCAACACACTGGCTTAAGAAACAGTCTAGGGGGTTTTTTTTATGGGGTTTATTTAGAGAATAATAAGCTTGGACAGGAATTGTGGTACATGTGATACCCAGAACTCAAAGAACTGTAAAATCAGAATAGCAAATGAGGACCTGCTAATGTCCTGGCTACTCTAATTCAAACTGTAGAACTGAGCTGCAACAGTGGGAATGATATTGCAGCAATAGCAAAGCAACAAAGTTCAAAACAAAAGCATCTGGTTGTATTGCTCAGCACCTGGCTGCTCTAGGTCCAATATGATATTGTATATGATGGGGTGCTCCTGGCTGACTTGCTCTGCATTTAAGCTTCCTCCTGGTCCCAGACATGTGAGGTATTGCACTTCATTGCCCTCTCTTTTATTTGGGTGTATGGCTGACTTACTCAGTCCCCTTTTCAAATGCTTCCCAAGATCCAGGGTGGTTGCTGTCCAGGCCTTTCTGATGAACAGGCTGTACTGGCTTTGCTTGGGGTCCACAGCTAAGCCTATCTGTGCCTGAGACTGTGTGATGTCCTGAGGCTTCCTCTTCTTCTCTCTCTCTCTCTCTCTCTCTCTCTCTCTCTCGCTCTTTCCCTCTCCTTGCTCTTCTTGCCCCAGGGGGCAGAGTCCCAAGTACAGGGATCACCTCCAGATGGCTGGACTCTGGACTCTTCTCCCAGACTTCCAGGTTTCAGAATGTTTATAGGTTGTTTCCCCCACCTTCTGAGCCCGAGTACCCAGGGATTGGTCAGAATCCCATAAATATTCAGGCTGCAGCCTCTGTCCCCCCACCCACTATGTTCTAGACACTTCCAGGAAGCTCCAGAAGACCGAGGGAGGTAACAGAGACGCAGCCTGTGAAACTATGCACAGTCTACTGCACAATGAATCCATGCTCCTCTGCTTACAGAGTAGCTAAACCAAATTTACCTATGCTAGCAACTAGGAGGATGCTACACAACTATCAGGAAATCAAACTGAATGCCTGTAAGACATCATGAGACAGATTTAAGAAAAGATTGGCCATAGGTTAGGAGGTTTATTGCTAAGAACAATGAATGGGGAGACATTTTCCCATCCATGACTGTAGCTCTGGAACCCACCACTGATTCTGCCTAACTCACCTGACATAATGAATCCTCACAAAGGCAGGTGCAGCTAATAACTGATAATTAGCAGCACTAGATTATCTCCTGAGACTCCCAGCCCTTCATTTGTCAGTGGAAGGGCTAGAAGTCTGAGGAGACTTAAAATCTGGACCACGACAGTGCTGCTGAGCTAGATGGCAGGGAGTCTCAGGGGACCTGAGTGCAATCCAGACCGGGACACTGCTAATGCAACAGGACTGACATTCTCACATCAGCAACACTCTCTGCAACACTGAGGACAACCCAGTGCTGGAATATTGATGAAAAAGGAAGAGGACCCTGCACACCATGTGACTGCTCTAAAGACTTTAAATAGGCTCATATGAAACATATTTCTGTCCATGAATTTTACATAGCTCTTCAATTTGACGGAGTCTAGAAAGCAGTAGCTCATCTGTATTTCAGCAGGTACCAAAGGTTTTAGCTTTCCCTGTTGATTTCAAGATGGTCGCCACATGAACTGTTTCCTATCACACTCCAGCCTTGCTATAAAGACACTGCAAGAGGCTAATACCAGAGCTTCATGCGATCTAGGAGCGGAGTGTACATACATATAAACATGATGACGGTTGCATGAATTAGGAGTTTACACATGCAGCCCATAGAAACCTTAATGTGAGCCGTTACACCTGATGTCCAGTGCTGAGGATTGGGGCAGATCTGTGTTACATGCTTGCATGACCACTCTATAACTTGAGGGTCCAACCCCTCTTGTAAGGAGACTTGCTGGAAACACTGTGGTGTTGCGTGTATTAATCTTTACACTGAAGCTGGTGTGGGGCTTTCATCTGTTCCTTTATCATCTACTATATGGACTTTATATATCATATATTACATCAGATTAGTGCTGCATATTAATATTTACATTTTTGTATTTGCAATTAACAAATTTGATGCTGGCTGCTTATTTATACATTTCCATGATAGCTAGCGTGGATAATTTGAGGTTTTAATGTACATTGATTACCCAGAGGTGAATGTTTTTTTTTTCAACAAAAGTGGAATTATTTTTTAACTGTTAAAGATGAACTTCTCCTGGCAAGGTTGGTGGGGGCGGTATGACATTTAAGTTTTACTAAGGCAGGGATTGAAACAAATGATGCATACGTCATCAGCACCTTATAAGTGCAAAAAATAAAGTACTTCAACAACATCACTGTATCCACAATCACAGTGGCAGTACTTCAGAGAGTGAAGAGGAGGTTCCAGCCTTGATCTGACGGCAGCTTGCATTTAGTCTATGGGTTTATGGAGGTCACATCAGGAGCAGTGCTCTATAAATGGTAAAATCAAGCACAGAATCCCACACTTAACGCCTCCAAGTGATTACACATTGCTTTCTTTCACATTCTGAACCAAAACAACACATTGACGTAATAAGTAATATGCTTCAAAGCAGAACAAAGATGTGAGTAAGCAACTATATAGATCAGTATGATTGTATCACTAGCCATGTCTAGCAATAGCTCCAAGGACCAATGAATAGTGAGAATATAAATGGCTGTAATCTAAACATAATGTACAAATAAATTACCTTTTTACAGTATCTGAATACACAGTAATTACACCAGAAGTACACAAGTATTAGCTAAACCCCCCCCCCCCCCCCCACAAATTTGGAAATCACAAACAAGTTGAGTAATATATAATGCTATGGGGGTATTGGTGATTAGACTCCAGAGTGTGCCACATCCCTAGATACAAATGTAAAAAAAGATTCCCCAGATGTGGGACTTTATAGGCACTTCAAACACATAACAGATAAATTGATATGAAACAGATATTTATTATGAATCATCAGTAAAAGACAAGAAACATGAAATATACATGATATGAACAACTGAAAATACACCAACTGAAAAGATGATGATACAATCTGGTATCCTCCACCCAATAAATGACCTTTTTACAGTATCTGAATACACAGTTATTACACAAGTAGTAGCAAAAAAAAAAAAACAACTCAATTTTGAAATCACAAGCAAATTGAGTAATATGTAATGCTAAAGTCTTCTTTCCCACTATATCCTGCACACTGGCTCAACTTTTAAATAGTAAATAAAGAGGAACTTCACCCATTCGCTTTAAGTTATCTCATAATATTTCATTTACTTTTCATCCAGTTCTTTTAATCCAGGAAAAACATACTCACAAGCCAAGCGAATCTCGCATTGTCTTTTTCTCCCCCGGCGCTCTTCCACTACACGTCTCTGCCTAGCCGCCATCTTTGTTTACTTTGTCTTTATGAGCTGCCTGGCTTTTCTGAGTTCTTGCAGGTGGCCCCTTTGATTACGCTTTGCCGGATGATTTGTCTGGCACTGTGGGGAAGCTTCCTGCAATCCCCTGGGTTATATCATGTCGGTATATCAGGAGGCTGCAGGAGAAGACTTCATGTCATTCTTGCCTAGGAGCGAAAGGTGGCAGAGGGCAGAATGACCATGACCTTAAAAAAAAAAAGTAAATAATAAAAATAAAATAAAAAAAAAAGGCTTACTTTTTGTTTTGTAGAGATCGGAAGGGGGAGGATTTGTATGGTGGAAAGTGAATTTCTAGAATGAAGCTCCACATTAAATTTTAAGTGGTGGTGTCAACTAATAAAGTTACAGAAGTGGCAGTGAGCAACCCACAAGTGGCATTTTTTAGCAGTCTTCTCCACCCCAGCAATGGCCGCCGGGTAACCCCACACATATTATTGCAGCCATGAAGCTTTGTAATGGGGCAAAAAAGTAGGGCATGTCCTGTCCAGCAGATACGGACTAGAAGTGTGCTCCATAGAGCAAACACTCACTGTGCAATCCCTCTTGCTCGCCTGCTAACTGTGAGCCAGCCGCTGTTGACAAAGTGATCAACCACATGTGAAAGGGACTTTACAGTCTACTGTGTAAAGTACAGATAGCTGGTTGAAGTGCTGCTCATTCAGACAAAGAGACTGCAACATTGTTTCCAGAAAGGAAAATATGACCTCATACAGAAATAACTGCATGTATAGAAAAGACAGTTACACTAATGCAGTTATATAGAAAAGAAGACTCCTAGAATCAAGAACTAGTTAAACAAACAAATTAAAGCGGAGTTCCACCCTCAAAATGTGCTTTTCACCATCCGCTTGCTTTTTTCTACATGAAAAACAATTGGATAATTACAATTTTTTTTTCATTCACTTACCTTGTTTTTAAAGAAAATATACTTACCTTCCTTCCTCTTCCTCCCTCTGCGGACACGGCCACCGACGTCACTTTCTGCTTACATTGACTCCTGGGAGATGAACGTCATCGATCCCAAGAGTCAATGCGCCTGCACCGGCCCTGCTTGTCACTTCTGGTGCAGGCGCGTCATTCCCTGCTAAACAGGGCCGGATTAAGAGCATCATGGGCCTGGTGTTGAGGATTTTGGTGGGCCTTTTTATGAAAAAAAATAAAATGAAAAATAAAATAAAATGAAAACGCAAACATTTTTTTGTTAAAATAAATTAAAGAGAGTGAGAGATGGGCTGAGAGAGAGAGAAGGGGGTCGAAAGAGAGAGAGAGGGGGCTGAAAGCGAGGGGATGAGAGAGAGAGGGGGGTGAAAGTGAGAGAGAGAAAGAGGGGGTGAGAAAAATGGGGATAGAGAGAGGGTGAGAGAGACAGAGTGAGTGGTAGGAAAGAGGGGGTGCGAGAGAGAGTGGGGGGAAAGAGAGAGAGAGTGGTAGGAGAGAGGGGGTTAAGGGGGCGAGAGAGAGAAAGGGTAGAGGGGAGGTGAGTCTGTGGGGGGGCACAGTATAGTACAATACATGGGGGTAATAGCAAAGTACATTACATGGTGGGCACAGCACACTAAATGGTGGATACATGGATACAGCACATTGCATGGTGGGCACAACACATGACATAGTGGGCACTGCACAGCACATTACATGGTGGGCACAACACAGCACATGGTGGGCAAATCACCTTATATGGTGGGCACAGCACATGACATGGCTGGCACAGCACATTACATGTTGGGCACTGCACATTACAAGTGGGCACTGCACATCATATGGTGGGCACAGCACAATATATGGTGGGTACTGCACATGGCATGGTGGGCACTGGACATCACATTACCTGGGGCACTCCACGGCACCACATTACATTGTGGGTGCAGAACATTTCATGGTGAGCACTGCACATGACATGGTGGGCACTGCACAACACAGCACATTACATGGTGGGCAAAGTACATGACATGGTGAGCACTGCACGGCACAGCACATTTTATAGTGGGTACTGCACGGCACGCGACATGGTGGGCAATACACAGCACATTACATGGTAGGCATTGCATGGTGCAGCACATGACAAGATAGGCACAACACAGCACATGACATGGTGGGCACTGAACAGCAATTGACATGGGAGGCCTTCATGGCATAGCACATTACATGGTGGGCAATACACATGACATGGTGGGCAATGCACAGCACATTACATTTTGGGCACAACACATTACATGGTGGGCACAGCACATTATATGGTGGGCACTGCATGTGACATGGTGGGCACTGCTGCATAGCACATTACACAGTGGGCACAACGCATTACATGCTGGGCACAGCACATTACATGGTGGGCACTGCATGTGACATGGTGGGCACTGCTGCATAGCACATTACACAGTGGGCACAACGCATTACATGCTGGGCACAGCACATTACATGGTGGGCACTGCATGTGACATGGTGGGCACTGCATGTGACATGGTGGGCACTGCACAGCACACGACATGGTGGGCACTGCTGCATAGCACATTACACAGTGGGCAAAACACATTGCATGCTGGGCACAGCATATGACATGGTGGACACTGCACGTGACATGGTGGCCACTGCATGGCACACGACATGGTGGGCACTGCTGCATAGCACATTACACAGTGGGCACAACGTATTACATGCTGGGCACAGCACATTACATGGTGGGCACTGCATGTGACATGGTGGGCACTGCACAGCACACGACATGGTGGGCACTGCTGCATAGCACATTACACAGCGGGCAAAACACATTGCATGCTGGGCACAGCATATGACATGGTGGACACTGCACGTGACATGGTGGACACTGCATGGCACAGCACATGACATGGTGGGCACTGCACATGACATGGTGGGCACTGCATGTGACATGGTGGGCACTGCATGGCACAGCACATGACATGGTGGGCACTGCACATGACATGGTGGGCACTGCATGGCACAGCACATGGCATGATAGGCACTGCACATTAAATGGTAGGCCCTGCATGGCACAGCACATTACATGGTGGACACTGCATGGTACATCATATGGCATAGTGGGCACTGCTCATAACATAGTGGACACTGCATGGCACAGTACATTACATGGTGGGCACTGCATATTGCACTGCATGGCACAGTACATTACATGGTGGGCACTGCATGGTACATCATATGGCATAGTGGGCACTGCTCATAACATAGTGGACACTGCATGGCACAGTACATTACATGGTGGGCACTGCATATTGCACTGCATGGCACAGTACATTACATGGTGGGCACTGCATGGTACATCATATGGCATAGTGGGCACTGCTCATAACATAGTGGACACTGCATGGCACAGTACATTACATGGTGGGCACTGCATATTGCACTGCATGGCACAGTACATTACATGGTGGGCACTGCATATTACACTGCAAGCACTGCATGGCACAGCATATGACATGGTGGGCACTGTATGGCATAACACATTACATTGTGGGCAAAAGGGAACACATTACATGGGGGGAAGCAGCAGCCTCTCCCACAATCATCACAGCCCCCAGGAGAGTTTTTGCACAATCCTCTCTCCCTATTTACTAACCTCATTTGAGCAGCATGAAATATTTCCTTTCTCCCGGGCTTCTGATGGTTAGGATGACATCAGCACCCCTCCCCCTGACGGCTGCCTGCATCTCCTTTACACTGAGGATCTGTGTGAGTGTAACAGATCCTGTGATAGGAGCCAGGCATCGGCAGGAACAGGACTCAGCTGCAGCAGCTGAGACTTCTCTCCTTCACATGTGCAGTGCAGAGGGGACTTCTTCTTCAAGACAGCACACATAGATATCGATAAGCCACTGGCATAGGCCTATATTCAGGGAGGGGCCTGGAGCTGCAGCTCCAATAGCCCCTATGATAATCCGGCCCTGCTGCTAAACAGCTTCTGGCCATGCCCAGAAGCTGTGCAGGGATGACGTGCCTGCAACGGAAGTGACGAGGAGGGCCGATGCAGGGCATTCTGGGACTCCGACGTCACCGAAGAGGACGCTCCGGCTTCAGCTGCCCACACCTGAGATGGCAGCGCTGGACAAGACATTTTCAAGGTAAGTATTTCTTCTAAAAAGTAAGTGAAACAGGGGACAGTTCAGAGGCTATTGTTGCTTAAATGCACTAGCCCTGACTGTCCCGGGGGTTTTTTATCTAAAAATTTTTTTTCAGGGGGGAACTCCGCTTTAAAGGACTTTGCAGATATACAATAACCAATAAAACTATGAAAATATTGTGTCTTCTATAAGCCTAGGCCCACACTGGTGCTGCTGCAGAATGATGCATTTTTCAGTGCATTTCTGTAGTGCAACCGCATGTTGTTGATGCTTTATTTTTAACTTCATGCATTTTTGTAGAAGACTGGACAGTGGCTGCCGGTGTGTTGGGGCGCAGGGGTGCCGCCCCCCTATCCATGCGCCCGGGCCCCTAATCTACATGCGGGGGCGCCGAAAGCATGGAGTACAATGGGATTTTTTTTTCTAGCCATGTGATTAGAGCCAGAGGCTCTCACAGGCTAAAAAAAAGGGTGGACCCGGGGCGCAGAGCAGTGCATCCCAAGCCCACCCATTGTGTGACAATAGCGAATGAAAATTCGCTATTGTCACACGGATCCTCCTCCTGGCCAATCATGAAGCGCTTCCAATAAGCGTTTCCTGATTGGCCCGAAAGGCAAACCCCATGCCATTGGCTGGGGAGGAGGCGGGAGCCGGGAGGACAGAGGACTCGCCGCCACGCCAGAGAAGCCGCAGGCCGCCGCTGCCCAGCCTGCTCCTCAGAGAACATTGGGCGGTGTGCAGCTGGGGATGTGATCGGAGGGATTATCGGGCGGTGTGTGGCACAGATCCGATACTGGACGGAGTACGGAGAGGAACCTGATCCCCGGGGTGTAGAGCTGTGAGCACCGGACACCCCCGACACCGAGGTGAGTCCCCGGACCCGCACTGCTCAACTCCCTGGACTGTATAGAGATTGGATGTGTCCGGTATAGAGAGATCACTGCACTGCTGATCTACCGGATCCCTCTGTGTGTGTTTATGGGGGGATCTAATACCGACCGATCGCCGGGATCGGACTGGTGGGGGTGTCCGGTGTGCGTTGTGTGCCGCCTCCCCCTCCCCTTCTCTGCTAGATGTAGCCGGCTTCCCTCCCTACACGTGGGCCGGACGGAGGGAGCGGGGAGCTGCAGAGAAGCCGGGACTGGGATCGGTGGGATGGATGGAGGAGATCACACTTCCCCACACCCTCTACACGGTGTACGGTCACTGGACTCCATCATCATAGAGGGCCACATCCGGCCCCCGACACCTCCAGAGGGCCGCACTATAGCAGAGTGTTCCTCCTGTACATGGAGGCAGATTATCCCAGCCAATCAGAAAGATCGGAATGTACCCCAAACCGAAACACCCTGAAATATCACTCTTCCTGTACTGTGTACTACCGACCGAGGGTAATAACCTCCAATATCAGTGGCTGCAATAGTAATCCCGATCATTGGTGTCAGTGTCCTTAATAATAACCCCCATCATTGGTTTGTTTGCGCCCCCCCCAAAATTCTTGAGCACCAGCCGCCACTGAGCCTGGATGTCATAAACAAAACTGCCAATTACGCACTAAAAAAAAAACACCTGCACACATGTTTTTGGTGCATTTCCATTGAAGTCTATGGGGCAAAAAACACACTGCACTGCACTGCACCAGAAGAAGCACGTGTACCTTTTCAAAAAATGTGCTGCAGCCGAGCTGCATTGATGTGAACGGGCACCATAGAGAATAATGTGATTTCCATTGTTGTGAAAACGTACTAGTGTGAACAGGGGCTAGGACATGCTGAACTGAGCAATATGCATGAAACAAGCTTTTCAGGTACAAAGAGTGTCTGAATTCAAAACAAATGGTAATATACTAATTCACCAACCCTTTACTGTATCGATGGAGGAGCAGCACTAGGAAGAGGTGTTCTGTAGTCTACTGAGGTGACCTGGGGCCGGGCCGGGCTTATAACACTGCTTGAGATTTAAGATTTCAGTGCAGCAAAGACAGAGCAGTTGATTTACTAAAGGCAAATAGGCTGTGCATTTTACAAAGTGCAGTTGCTCCAGAACTTAGTAAATGAGGTAAAGCTTCACTATGCAAAGAATATCCAATCACACACAAGGAAAATTTAAAGAACAGCTTTTTTTCTTGCACATGATTCAATTATGGAAGTCAACAGAGCTTCTACTCACTTACTAAGCTTCGGAGCAACTGCTTTTTCAGAGAGCAACTGCACTTTGCAAAGAGCACAGTCTATTTTCCTTTAGTAAATCAACCCCAGAATGCAATAAAAAGTCATAGGCTGAGAGCCTAGAGTTTTGCCAGGATCCACAGGCATTCTGCACTGTCCTTACAGATATAACAGAATACTTTTAAAGGTATATTAAATAGAATAAAAGGGAGCAAATATGAGCAGTTCATTGTTAGGGTTTGCTAACACTTTAAAGTCTAACTAAAGAAAAATGTTTGTTTTTAGTTTTGGATAGAGTGCACAGGGATTAGAACACTTGTCAGTTTTTATTGCTGTCTGTGCAGAGATGCATCCTCTCTATTTGTCCTGTTTACCATTATCATTAAAAGTGAAAGTAAAATAAATCACACATTTTCCTGTTTGGCTATGGGACAAGAAGTGAAGGAAAATCTCCCCAATGGGACAAAGATGGCAAAAATAAACCTTACAGGGCTTATAACCCTTCCTTACTCTATCCAAAATGAAAAAAAAAAGCTTTGCCTATAGTTCTACTATAACTTTCAAAGGAGCACAGCCTTACTGCTCTGTATTTCAGTTTCGTTTTGGAATTGCTCCAGTTCACCCAGTCTCGATTTTCATCTAGGTATTACTTGACTGAACAATCCATACCAGTATTTCAGGACTCCACTGGTTCACTCCAAGCCCTCTGACAGTAATCTAAGGTTTTTGAAGCTCCTTTGTTTCCGAGAATACCAACTTTTCTGAAGATTCTTTGTAGATTGACAGTTCTGTGGCCAATAATAAAGTGAAACATTTTAAACCCTCTCGTGGTTCCTTCAATGAGATATTACTGAAGCCAGAAGCATGGACGTCCACAGAACTTTTTTCAGGGGGGCATCATTTTAAGGTCATCCATGCTCTGCCCCTTTTTGCCCCCATAGATCCCCTTTAGAGCAGGCCAGGCCAGGGTCCCCCATAGATCCCCTTTAGAGCAGGGTCCCCATAGATCCCCCTTTAGAGCAGGCCTGGCTAGGGTCCCCCATAAAACCCCCTTTGAAACAGGCCAGGGTCCCCATAGATCCCTCTTTAGTCTTACATTTTCCCCTATATTCCCTGTGCTACCAGGTTTTCCTGCACCACCAGGTACTCCAGGCTCTTCCTGCAAAGAATATTTATATATTTAGCCAATATGACCCCCTTTAGAGAAGGCCAGGATCCCTTTAGAGCAGGCAAAGCCAGGGTTTCCCATAGATCCCCTTTAGAGCAGGCCAGGCCAGGGTCCCCCATAGATCCCCCTTTAGAGCAGGGTCCCCATAGATTCCCCTCTTAGAGTAGGCCAGGAAATTTGGGGGGGGGGCTCTTGCCCCCCCCCTTACCCTCCCTTGCGGGGGCCCATTGCCAGAAGAGATGAAGAGATGTCATGGCAATGCAATTTACTGCCTCCCAAGCTATGAAATGTAATTGTCAACATATTCCAATGAAACACTGCGGTATGTCAGTAAACATGAATGGCCGTGGAAGAAAGCTTTCGTTAATACAGCATTGGACTGATAAATTATGAGCCTATAATATGGCAGATCACAAATTAGTATTCACAAATATCTGTATGTTTTAATGGTGATATTGTGTGATAACTATTCTATAAAGCACAAGCGAATGGACAATAATATGATCACAATGAAAGAAGAGGAGAAATAAATGAATCCTTGCACATCTGAGTACACTAAAGCGATATACACTTTTGCTGCACATTACCTGCAGACATCATTTCCTAAAGTACTCCAGGATTTATCAGGCGGAACTGGTGTGGGGTTTCTCTGTTCAGACCCAGTGACCATATTGCCAGTAACCAGACCCCAAGTCACAACCTGCTAATAAGGAACCTAACTAAGCTGCAAATGCAATTTGAAAGTAATTGCTGCTTCTAAGCCTGGATTTTCTTTGCCATCTGGTTTTCTCCTTGTGAACAAGAAATAGATAGATAGATAGATAGATAGATAGATAGATAGATAGATAGATAGATAGATAGATAGATAGATAGATAGATAGATAGATAGATAGATAGATAGATAGATAGATAGATAGATAGATAGATAGATAGATAGATAGATAGATAGATAGATAGATAGATAGATAGATAGATAGATAGATAGATAGATAGATAGATAGATAGATGTAGTTCTCATTATAATTTTAAGATTATGATTTCCCTAAAGAAGCAATCCTTGAGTCACCTTAAAAAAGCTAAGCAAAAAAAAAAAAAAAAGATCCAGTAAGATGAAGTAATATTACCAGGATAACCTTTAACAATGCAGTATATAGAAGCCACAGCAATGAAAAATGATTGCTTATGGCTATAGAGTAATGTTTTTTGATATTAGTCCTATTGAACAAGCTTGAATATGCTCTGTCTTTTACCATTAAAGCCCAATTAAACATTTGGTTTATATCTGCAAAATACATTCCAAGTGCACCAAAGCAAAACATGTTCAATGTCTTGTGATAAGTGGATTTAAACCCGCGCTAGGTGGATATGGTAATATGATGATAAAATTAAGTAAACAATGATGTAAAAAAATTATAAAAATATATAAGTACAAATTTAAATATAGATAAATAAGTGATGTAGCTGCTGTTCGCCAAGTAAAAACTCGGAAAAATAGCGATGTGTTGTCCTGTTTTACTATGTTCAATGTCTTACTGTTCCTTTTCTATCTTAACCAATTCAGGTCTGCCCTATAGCAGTTTTACTGCTACAGGGCGGCACCTGTGTGCCAGATCATATATATATACATGATGCAACACTTTTGGGTAGGGAGCGCGTATGTGTGCCACAGTTGTCTCACTCTAACTGTGATTACATATAGCGGGAGCCCATCAGCGGGTACCGCATACTCGATGTCTGCCGGCACCTGCCGATCGTGAGGAAAAGACACGGAACTGCGATCTGCCTATGTACACAAGGCAGATCACCACTCTGACAGGAGGGAAAGAATGGAATTTGTGTCCCTACGCAGCAGGGAACAAATTCCATTCTTTTCCCCTAGTAAAAGCACCTCCCACAGTACAGTAAAACACTGGTCAGGCACACAGTTAATCCTTTGATCGCCTCTGATGTTTAACCCCTTCCCAGCTCACGTTATTAGTACAGTGACAGTACTGACTGATCACTGTATTAGTGTCACTGGTCCCAAAAAAGTGTCAAGTGTCAGTTAGTGTCAGAATGTCCGCCACAATATCACAGTCCCGCTATAAGTTGCTGATCACCACAATTATTAGTAAAAAAAATAAATAAAAACAAAGTTTGTAGACGCTATAACTTTTACGCAACAAACCAATAAATATACACTTATTAGGATTTTTTTTACCAAAAATATGTAGCAGAATACATATTGGCCTAAATTGATGAAGAAATTCAATTTTTTTATATGATGGGTTTTAAAGCAGAAAGTAAAAAATATTATTGTTTTTTTAAAAAAATTAGCAGTCTTTTTTTGTTTATAGCGCAAAAAAAAAATTAAAAACAAAAAGGTGATCAAATGACAACAAACGAAAGCTCCATTTGTGGGAAAAAAGACTAACAATTTATTTAGGTACAGTGTTGCATGACTGCACAATTGTCAGTTAAAGTAACACAGTTCTGAATCGCAACAAATGGCCTGATCATGAAAGAAGGGGGGGGTAAATCTTTTGGATCTTTTGGAGATCAAGGGGTTAAGCAGCCACAGCCTGAGTAGAAAAGACTATATGAAAAAAAAATGACTACTTTCTGCACCCGGGATTTATTATAGAAGCTAACAAGAACTTTTTGTGTGTCTATTACTCAAAATCCTGCGCCAAGGATTAAAAATAACTTTTTGTGTGTATATTGTTCTATAGGTTTAGAAAAGTCTATACCCCACAAGCAACTGCAGAGTGGGACCCTTGCTTTTTCTTGGGAATCAGTTGTCTCTCTGCAGAGGTCCAACGTGGAGAGCCCTGGCTATCATTCAGCAGAGTGCACATTGGACCTCTGCAGAGAGATTACAGCTCTCCCACAGAGAGCAAGGGTCCCATCTGCAGCAATTGATAGGGAATAATCTTTTTTATTCAGGCTGTGGCTGATTTATAAGTAAAAACAAACTAAGATTTTGCACACCTTTTGCTTTGATGCACCTGGAATGTATTTTAATACATTAAACATTTAGATCCCATTGGGTTTTTTGGGAAACCTCTTTGAGGGAAACACGGAGTACATGATAGCTGGCCTGAAAATGCTGGTTCCTTGGCTGTCATGCTGACCCTTTTTCTTCACTTTTTTATGTCAGTAATTGTTCCAAATATTTCTGTATGGTTTACAGAGATAATACAAATGGCTTTACTTTTCAAAGAATTAAAAAGCAATTAATGCCATACGCAGAGGAGGTGATGTTCACTATCTCCATTAGAGATGTGATATACAGGTGCATCTAATAAAATTCTAATATCATCAAAAAGGTAATTTATTTCAGTAACTCATTTCAAAAAGTGAAACTCATATTTTATATAGATGCGTTACACACAGAGTGATCAATGTCAAGCATTTCTCTCTTTAATTTTGATGATTATGGCTTACAGCTAATGAAAACCCAAAATTCAGTATCTCAGAAAACTAGAATATTAAATAAGACTCATTATAAAAAATATTTTTAATACAGAAATGTTGGCTTACTGAAAAGCATGTCCATGTATAGTATAGTATGCACTCAATACTTGGTTACATACAATACTAAGAGGAAGATGATAGACACTAGACCCAACAATGCAGATGAACTGAAGGCCACAATCAAAGCAACCTGGGCTTCCATAACACCTCAGCAGTGCCACAGACTGATCACCTCCATGCCACGCAGCATTTATGCAGTAATTCATGTAAAAGGAGCCCCGACCGAGTATTCAGTGTAAACTATACTGTACATGGATATACTTTTCAGTAAGCCAACATTTCTGTATTAAAAATTATTTTTTATTGGTCTTATGTAATATTCTAATTCTCTGAGATACTGAATTTTGGGTTTTCACTAGCTGTAAGTTATAATCATCAAAATTAAAAGAAAGAAATGATTGAAATATATCACTCTGTGTGTAAAACCATCTATATATAATATACGAGTTTCACTTTTTGAATTGAATTACTGAAATAAATTAACTAAGGCTGGCCATACATGGGTCGAATTTTCGAAAGAATATTCTTTTGAAAATCAGAAATTTTGTGCGTTTTGTGATTTGATGATGCCACCATTGATTTTAAAATTCGACCAACCAAGCCTTCAATGTCACCTCATATTGCTACAGAAAAAATTTTTCGTGGCTAGGAATCTTCTTTTCTTGCACTCATGCACATTTCTTTTTCAATTTTATTTCTTGCACCATTCTCCCATCATTGATTAGAAAATTATTTGTTTTTCAAAAAATTTCCAAAATGCTTGAATCTCAAATTTGATGACTGTACGAAAAATCGGCTGTTGCTGCGGCCCCACTAATGGTGTGAAATTTAGATGAAAATTCTTAGATAAGATTTTTGAAAGAAAATTCGACCCATGTATGGCCAGCCTTAATGATGATATTCTAATTTTATGAAATGCACCTGTATATTGGATCTTAAAATTAAGAACAAGTAAGCCCTAGTTTTAATTTACAGGTGGAATATAGCACTACACGTTTAATCACCTTTTACTCTCTCTTCTGGAGTGGTAACTCTGGGAGATTGCTGTATAATATTCTATGTTATGTATACCTTCAGATACTTGCATTGTGTAGGGTTTTTTAATACAGATTTTGCTTGTCATTTTATTTGGGTGGACAGGTATAAAGTTGGTTTCTATTTATGATTAAGGCCAGGTGTGGCTGAAAATGTGTAAGTCCCCTTTCACACGGGCGGTGCGCCCAACGGACTCTGTTTTGCTCAGCGGGGATTGATCCGCCGATCCCCGCTTAGCAGGTGGATGACAGCTCCGTCTCCGCTCACTGTGCAGAGATGGAGCTGTCAGATCCCCGCCCTCCTCTATGGGAGATTGGATGAAAACGGACTGCGTGTCCGTTTTCATTCGATCTTATCCGATCCGATCCTCCAGACGGATGGAAACCCTATTTTTCACAGACAGGATCAGATCGGATAGAAGTGGGTGTCAGCAGAGATGTCTCCGCTGAGATCCGCTGCTTCATAGGGCTACATGGAGCATCCAGTCAGGTCTACTTGAAAATTGACAGGCGGATTGGATCGGAAAGCCCATGTGAAAGGGGCCTCAGTGGGTAATCATGTTATTATCCTGCATTTCATGAACCAATAAAGTATATTTAGTGGATATATGGCATGCAGCTTGCTAGCTTCTTTTGATGTTACTATTCAGAAAGAGCAATGGCAGCCTTCACATTCCTCAAGGAGGATTTTTATGAGAGTTTTATAAAATGCTTAGGTTACCCTAAAACTTAAAGCAATATTAAACCCAAAAGCAAGCATTTATTATATTGTAGCTTACCAATTCTTAGATGTGATGGCTGCATTCATTTTCTTTTCCCTAAATCCCATCTTAAAACAGCATTGCCACAAAATTGCCATGCCACAAAACCAAAGATTTATTATATTACAGCTTACCAGTTCTTAGATGCTGTGGTTGCATTCATTCATTTAGGCATTTTCCCCTTTATTTTCATGTGGTGATCCAGCCAGTAAGTCTGTTGTTTTTCAAAAGAACAAGCTCTCCCGCAGAACGTATTAGTTAAAGAGATGAGACATACCATTTACTAATGACAGGGCTGCCTACAATGATAAGCTTTCATTTGTTTATATAAAACTTTCATCCCAAAAGAAAAAAAAAAAAAGTTTGCTGTAACTGCTAGTCCATCTAACACTCTTCCCCCCCCCCCAGGCTGAAAATGCTGCTGTCCAAAGGTGCCTCTCTGCCCCCCAGTGCCATCTTAAGAGCATTAAAGGGCACCGGGCAATGCAGTGCATTGGGCCCTGCCTACACAATTACCAACGAGAATAAAAATGCAAATGATCGATAAGGCGATATTTATTGGTATAGCAGTGCCAGGCTAATGACAGCTTCCAAGTTCGGCGGCTGGGTCAGGCGAACACATACATGAACGGGAGTCAGACTCAACTATCCTGTGTGTGCCTGTTCCCAGGCGCTTGTCACCTGCTAAGTTCGGCGGCGAGATGCACACTTGAATCTGGATTAATGCTTGCCTGGGGCTCGGCTGCTGGGCAGATGGGGCCCCCCGGGCAAGTGGGGCCCCCGGCAACTGCCCAGCGTGCCCATTTGGTAAGATGGCCCTGTCTGCTCCTTCGTCCAGAGTGGGGGCGCTATAATACAGGTGGTGTGTTACTGGCCAGATCACCAGTGAAAGCAGAGAGGGAAATGCCTAAAAAAGAAACTGAATGCAGCCACCACATACATTTTTGGTAAAATGCAATATATTACATTTGTAGATTCGGGTTTAATACCACTTTAGCAGGTACATTAGGTAAATTAAAAACATTTTCCAGTAAGATAAAAAAATATGCATAAATCTTTGAGTGTTTCTACCAATATGGCAGTAAATTATAGCATAACAGTATCACAAAAAAGTAAGTACGACCCTCACATTCTTGTATATATTTTATTATATCTTTTCCTGTGACAACACTGAAGAAATCACACTTTGCTACAATGTAAAGTAGTGAGTGTACAGCTTGTATAACAGTGTAAATTTGCTGCCCCTCAAAATAACTCAACACACAGCCATTATGTCTAAACTGCTGGCAACAAAAGTGAGTACACCCCTAAATTAAAATGTACAAATCGGGCCCTAAGTGTCAATATTTTGTGTGGCCACCCTTATGTTCCCTCATTGCCTTAACCCTCTTGGTCATGGAGTTCACCAGAGCTTCACTGGTTGCCACTGGAGTCCTCTTCCACTCCTCCATGATGACATCACAGAGCTGGTTGATATTAGAGACCTTGCGCTCCTCCACCTTCCATTTGCGGATGCCCCACAGATACTCAATAGGGTTTAGGTCTGGAGACATTCTTGGCTAGTCCATCACCTTTACCCTCAGCTTCTTTAGCAAGGCAGTGGTCCTCTTGGAGGTGCATTTGGGGTTGTTATCATGTTGGAATACTGCCCTGTGGCCCAGTCTCTGAAGGGAGGGGATCATGCTCTGCTTCAGTATGTCACAGTACATGTTGGCATTCATGGTTCCCTCAATAAACTGTAGCTCCCCAGTGCCGGCAGCACTTATGCAGCCCCAGACCATAACACTACCACCACCATGCTTGAATGTAGGCAAGACACATCTGTCTTTGTACTCCTCACCTGGTTGCAGGCACACGCGCTTGACACCATCTGAACCAAATATGTTTATCTTGGTCTCATCAGACCATAGGACATGGTTCCAGTAATCCATGTCCTTAGTCTGCTTGTCTTCAGCAAACTGTTTGCGGGCTTTCTTGTGCATCATCTTTAGAAGAGGCTTCCTTCTGTTATGACAGCCATGCAGACCAATTTGATGCAGTGTGCGGTGTATGGCCTGAACACTGACAGACTGACCCCCCAACCCCTTCAACCTCTGCAGAAATGCTGGCAGCACTCATACGTCTATTTCCCAAAGACAACCTCTGGATATGACGCTGAGCATGTGCACTCAACTTCTTTGGTCGAAAATGGCAAGGCCTATTCTAAGTTGAACCTATCCTGTTAAACCTCTGTATGGTCTTGGCCACCATGCTGCAGCTCATTTTCAGGGTCTTGGCAATCTTCCTATAGCCTAGGCCATCTTTACAGTATATAGAGCAACAATTCTTTTATTTCAGATCTCAGAGAGTTCTTTGCCATGAGGTGCCATGTTGAACTTTCAGTGACCAGTATGAGAGACTGAGAGCGATAACACCATATTTAACACACCTGCTCCTCATTCATACCTGAGACCTTGTAACACTAACGAGTCACATGACACTGGGGAGGGAAAATGGCTGATTGGTCCCAATTTGGACATTTTCACTTAGGGGCGTACTCACTTTTGTTGCCAGCGGTTTAGACAATAATGGCTGTGTGTTGAGTTATTTTGAGGGGACAGCAAATTTATACTGTTATACAAGCTGTACACACTACTTTACATTGTAGCAAAGTGTAATTTCTTCAGTGTTGTCACATGAAAAGATATAATAAAATATTTACAAAAATGTGAGTGGTGTACTCACTTTTGTGAGATACTGTATGTTACGCAGACATTCTTTATTCATATATCAATAGAATCGACATAGAAGATCTAAAAACAGAATGTGCCATTGCTGGCCTTCCAATCACAAAATGCAAGCTTCCTGGCTATCATGCATCTATTTGCTTCTATATTTGAAGATTCGCTAAGAATAAATAAGCTGACAGGCATCTTTGATTACTTTGCCTGCAAAAACATTCTATATCAGTTGCAGCTATAGAAGTCTGCATATTCCTCTCATTACAGGTTCCCTTAACCTCCCTGGCGGTAATCCCGAGCGTGACTCGGGGTGGATTTTTTAGTCCAGGATCGGTATCCCAGAGTCACGCTCGGGGTGGATGTGCAGAGAGCGCAGCGGTGTCTCTTACCTTCTCCTGGCGATCCAGGAGATCTCTCATTGCTGTGACCGCCAGCCGAGAGTCCCGCCACTCGTCCGTCGGTGTGATGACTTCCTAGTTCCGTTCCCTGCAGCAGCAATGCTGCATGGGAGCGGAACTAGGGAGGGAAATTCAAAACGTTGCACAAAACACAAACACATTTTATATTTTTATATATATATATATATATATATATATATATATATATATATATATATGCACACACACATATATATATATATATACCTATATACACACGTATATACATATATATATATGTATAAAATTATATTATTGATTTGATTATAATTCATGCGTTTTATATATATATATATATATATATATATATATATATATGTGTGTGTGTGTGTGTGTGTATATATATATATATATATATATATACACACACACACATATATATATATATATATATATATATATATATAATATATAACGCATGAATTATAATCTAATCAATAATATAATTTTATTATATACATTATATATTATATAATAAAATTATATTATTGATTCGATTATAATTCATGCGTTTGTGTTTCAAATTTATCACATCTGGGATGTCTACTAGACTCTTGTTTTGGTCAGGTTTAAGTCAGTAATTACTAAGAATTGTAGGCCTATAATACATAACGCCAAATTTTCATGAAAAAAATTGTAACGCTTTTGGTACATAATTCCTGACATAATCATACCGCCAGGGAGGTTAAAGAACTTCCTAAACCATCATACATGAGCAACATACAGTTTAGGAGTTTAAAAAATGTACCAATGTTCCATTTTTTATCTATAGTTAGCAGGGATTCCAATGTTCAAATGTAGGCGTAAAAAACAGTATTAGATCCTCAGAGCTAGGAAGAAGATGCTTTAGAAAGAGCCTAACTGGTGATATCATCCTGCAGTGTGTCTGAGTCATACTCCAGGTTTCAAAAGGATGGTTAATCAGTCTCTACTAATATATGACTGCTTGGCTACATGTGTTGGGAACACGGCAAGAATATAAAAGGACAACAGAAAGGGAAAAGCGTGGGATGCTCACTGAAACCTCTTTGGAGAGTTTGAATCCTTGCAGTATAACAAAGGCCTTTCTCCTTTCTGCCAGTGTAGTTCTGGTAATGAGAGAAGGTGAGGACTGAAACATTTCAGCAAAAGGGCAATGCTGACTTATCCCAATGACAAAAGAGACCACCAGGCAGCAACTATTCTCACATATAAAATATTTAAAAGGTATTCAGAGCTCTTATCTAACGAGCGCAACCTATTGATTACACATAAAGTACCTTAAAAAAGTATTCATACCTCTTGAAATTTTCCACATTTTGTCATGTTACAACCAAAAACTTAAATGTATTTTATTGGGATTTTATGTGATAAACCAACATAAAGTGGCACATAATTGTGAAGTGGAAGGAAAACAATAATTGGTTTTCAAAATATCTGAAAAGTGTGGTGTTCATTTGTATTCAGCCACCTTTTCTCTGATACCCCTAACTAAAATCTAGTGGAACCAATTGCCTTCAGAAATCACCTAATTAGTAAATAGTGTCCACCTGTGTGTAATTTAATCTCAGTATAAATACAGCTGTCCTTTGAAGCCCTCAAGGGTTTGTTAGAGGACCTGAGTAAATAAACAACATCATGAAGGCCAGGGAACACACCAGACAGGTCAGGGATAAAGTTGTGGAGAAGTTTAAAGAAGGGTTAGGTTAAAAAAAAACAACAAAAAAACAAGCTTTGAACATCTCACGGAGCACTGTTCAATCCTTCATCCAAAAATGGAAAGAGTATGGCACAACTGCAAACCTACCAAGAAATGGTTGTCCACCTATACTGACAGGCCAGACAAAAAGAGCATGACTAAGCTCCAGGGGATATTGGGGGGCATGGCCAAGGCTGAGGTTGTCTCTCATATCACCATGCAACTCTGTGTATGTGCGGCACCAAGGATTCTCTCCTGCTTTCCTTCAGTGACTGTGGGAGCTGGGACGGGCTCCATCCCCTTACCGACACTCCCGCAGCAGTGGAAAGAGAACCATCCACATCACCCCCACATTGACAAATGAGCCTGAAGGGCACACTAACCTATTGTGGGTCACAAGGAGAGCATTAATCAGAGAAGCAAGCCCATGGTAACTCTGGAGGACCTGCAAAGATCCACAGCTCAGGTGGGAGAATATGTCTACAGGACAACTATTAGTCATGCACTCCCCAAATCTGGCCTTTATGGAAGAGTGGCAAGAAGAAAGCCATTGTTAAAAGAAAGTTATAAGAAGTCCCGTTTGCAGGTTGTGAGAAACCATGTGGGGGACACAGCAAACATGTGGAAGAAGGTGTTCTGGTCAGTTGGGACCAAAATTGAACTTTTTGGCCTAAAACCAAAATGCTATGTGTGCTGGAAAACAAACACTGCACATCACCCTGATCACACCATACCCACCGTGAAATATGGTGGTGGCAGCATCATGTTGTGGGGATGCTTTTCTTCAGCAGGGACAGGGAAGCTGGTCAGAGTTGATGGGAAGATGGATGGAGACAAATACCGGGCAATCCTAAAAGAAAACCTGTTTGAGTCTGCAAAAGACTTGAGACTGGGGCGGAAGTTCACCTTCCAGCAGTACAACAGCCCTAAACATACAGCCAGAGCCACAATGGAATAGTTAAGATCAAAGCATATTCATATGTTAGAATGGCCCAGCCAAAGTCCAGACCTAAATCCAATTGAGAATCTGTGGCAAGACTTGAAAATTGTTGTTCACATGTAGCAGATACTGTACAGCTTTTTGTATGGCCTGAACAAACAAGTGGGATAAAGTTTGGTCAGTAAGTGCATTACGGATTGGCAAGAGTTTTGGGGGATCCAGGACACACTATATGGGACAAAAGGTATCTGGAGGTATCTGCAATCTTACACACACCTTAGATTTTTCTTTAACCTACGATTGCTTTAATATTTGGAGCACATTTCCTTGGGATTGTCCCATGTTTGACCAAGCATAGAGAAACTTTACTCAAGTCAGAAAAATACACACCAGCAAGTGCAGTTATTTATTCGTTAACCAGTTCAGGTCTGCCCCATAGCAGTTTTACTCTTCTGGGTATAGGCGTGCACATGCGCGCTGCTGGCGGCTCCTCCCACTGTGATCACACACCGGGACCCCCGTGGTGGGTACTTGATGTCCGCTGGCACCCACTGGTCGTCTGGTACACAGGCAGAACACCAGTCTGCCTATGTAAACAAGGCAGATTGTCGTTCTGTCAGTTGGGAAGGCATGGGTCCTGTGTTCCTGCAAGACAGGAACATGGATCCATGCCTTTACCTAGTAAAAACAAAATTCCACACAGTGCACTAACAGTGGCTAGGCACACATTTAAACCTAATGTTAACCCCTTCCCAGCCAGTGTCATTAGTACAGTGACAGTGCATATTTTCTAGCACTGATCACTGCAATAATGTCACTGATTCCCAAAAGGCGTCAAAAGTGTCAGTTACTAATAAAATAAATTAATTAATAAAAATATCCCATAGTTTTTAGACGCTATAACTTGTGTGCAAACCAATCAATATATACACTTATTGGTTTTTTTTTTCCAAAAATATGTAGCAGAATACAAATTGGCTTAAATTGATGAAGAAATTCGATTTTTTTTTTATTTTCTAATTATGTTTTATAGTAGAAATATATATATATTTTTTTCAAAATTGTCGGTATTTTTTTGTTTATAGCGCAATGAATAAAATACCACCAAAAGAAGGCTCTATTTGTGAGAAAAACAGGACACCAATGTTATTTGTGCAATTGTCAGCTAAAGTAACACAGTGCCGTATCGCAAGAAATGGCCTGTGGCCTGGTCATGAAGAGGAGGGGGGTAACTCTCCTAGAGGTCAAGTCATTAAAAACATAATGATTAAATACAATATAAGCAACCACATTTGTCCTGATGTCAGCCTTCTGTAAAAGAGGGCACAAATTATTTTGGTTTGCAGCTGCCACACCCCTTACATTTTCAGCCACATTAGTGATTAGGTAGGCTTTTATAATATTAGGTGCACTGCTCCTTTGAATTTTATGCACACCTTGTGAACAGGTAAAAGAATGAACAATAAGATGTGGTGTTATCTTTCAGAAGGTATAGGAAGGTATAGGACTCTGTATATTAAAGGCTGCAAACCAAGGCGATCTTGCTGTTGGTCATTTTTAAAAGAGTTAAAAGAGCTACCCAGCCTCCCACCTGCCATCGAGGACTTTATGTGGTATGTCACCCTTGAAACAAGGGGGGACTTTGTTATTGTTTTGAATTTATAGTATTTGATTGAGTTTTCATGATTAAGCATTTAAATAAGTTTGCAATAATTAATGGTCTATCAATAATGTGAATAACCCAACAAAAGTGCATCGGCTATTATTATTCCACGTATTTGTTGTGTATTTCTTTTAAGGGATATTTGTTAATTGGGAAAATAAGGCGAGGGGGGGGGGGTATTGTGCAGACAGATTGGAAGGAAGAGTCAGCAGTATAAGCCAATCAGGCTCTGCAATGTTTACAGTATGTCCTAAAGGCCAGCATACTGACAAAAGGAGAGAGCAGGGTGAGCAGAGGAACAAAAGACTTTAAATCTAGCAACAGTGTAATGGCTCCCGTCCAGCTCATTTCGCGGAGACGTCTTTTCCACCAAAACATGTAAGTCGCAGTGTCACGGAACCATGAACCAGACGCACAACAACAGATAAGTGAAAATAAGAAGGCTTTATTGAAAATCAAGCTGTAAAGCAAAAGTCCAAACGGATGGCGAAACCGAGGCAGAGTCATTGCGAAGCCAGAGGTCAGGAACCAGGAGGGTAGTCAGACGAAGCCGGGATCAGGAACCAGCAGGGTAGTCAGACGAAGCCAGGATCAGGAACCAGTAGGGTAGTCAGACGAAGCCAGGATCAGGAACCAGCAGGGTAGTCAGACGAAGCCAGGATCAGGAACCAGCAGGGTAGTCAGACGAAGCCAGGATCAGGAACCAGAAGCAGCAGCAGTCTTAGAAGCATGTGAACACAGGAGGACCAAGCAAGGAACTGAAGCCACAGACCTCCTATATATATGAGCTAGGCATCCAGCTCCTCCCAGTGGGAAGGAGGAGCCGCAGGGTGGGAGGCTACAAGAAACCCAGAAACCAAGATGGCCGCCAGCACATGTCAAACGAAGGAGAACAGCAAGAAGGTAAGACCATGACACGCAGCTTGTACATGACAACATCATGCACTATTGCTGGTCAGAGCTGGCGTTTTTTCTGCTAAACCACCATGTTGCCTCAGTGTGAGGTGGCGATTTCAAACTATTTATCATCGGGTGTGATTGTGCCATATTACTATGCATCTTGTTTGTTAAATAAAAGGCTAGAGTTTTTACTGTGTACTTTTACCATGGGAGTATATTTTTTAGTTGGCATTTATCTTCACATGCAGAGGTGTGATGTTTGTCTCATTCAGTCTAGAGAGTGTTTCACACTGGTCGAATAGGGAGGCATGTTGGACAGTGGGAGGAAACCTGACAAATGGGTGCATGGGTTTTTTATACAGTCCTGATGGTTGGCAGAGGGGAAAGTGCCTCGGTGCATGTTGGGATACTGTATAAAAGCCAGGGGCACATGTGCTCAAGGTCTTCCGTTCAGGAGCAGAGTCCCGGAGGGAGGGGGGCGGCTAGCTCCTCCTCTGTAGAGGTGCCATGTGGCCTCAGGGGGTCGTTCTTAAGGCCCGAAGAGTAGCAGTGAGGAGCTGAACCCAGAGGTCCAAAGAAGCCGACTGAGAGGGGAAACACTGGAGGATCTGTCTCTGCAGTGCAGGGAGTACAGAAACTCGTGTCAAGGGTCCACCCTTGCTCCTAGGATAGTCAGAGGATGGTTGTCAGTGGCAAGAAGATGCTAGTGAGAGTGTCCTGAAGATAAATTATCGTTCATCAAGTCATCTTGAGCAGAGAGAGTCTTAGGTCCATCTACACTTGTGGCAGTGTGGATTAACAGCCTGGCTGTTCAAGATTCTAGAGCAAAGTTCTGAATATAGAAGTCCTTAATCAATGTGAATAGTTTAATTGGAGTATCCCACTATTCCTTTCTCCTATCCCAATTACCTATAAACAAGAAAACAAACAACAACCCTAGACTGTTCATTCATGTGACAAGCCATTGGGAGAGATTCAGGGACTTGTTCAAGTAAATGTGTGCTGGTAACCAGGGGAGCCCCTCAAGACAATACTCAGCAGTTCCTGCGGGGACAGTGCTATAGTCCAATATCTCAACAGCAACATGGGCCAGGCTGCGCGCATGCACATGGCTATCCAGAGACTTGAAGCACCACTTAGAGTGAAGTACATGTGACAACAAACCGCTGCGGGCAATCGAACATAATTAGTGTGAGAGGCAGGGTCACATAGCAATAGAGCAACGAGTGAACATTAAATTCTGCTACAAATTGGGGAAAAGGGCAACGGAGACGCATAAAATGTTGGTGCAAGTGTACGTGACGGAAGCAGTGAGCAGAAAATGTGTTTTTAAGACTAGTTAACTTTAAACGCTATTGCGAAGCAAAGGAGATGACTGAGGATGAGCCACATTCGGATCCACTGTCGACAAGCAGAACTCCAGACATGATCGAGCGAGTGCGACAAATGCTGGCATGAAATTGCCGACTGACTCTGTGATTGATGGTGAAAGAATTGGACATTAGCAACACGGTGTGCACCATGGTCCGCAAAGAATTGGGTAAGCAGAAGATCTGTTTCCTGGTTTTGACAGACCAACAGAAAGTAGAAACTGTTGCTAAGACACATCCACCAGAAACGTTTGCTAAGACGCATCCGCGGAGTTCGGCCAGAGTTGCACAGGTCTGGACAGTGGATGATAATGCGCCTGCGCACTGTGCAATCTGTGTGCACCAATTCTTGGCTCAGCGTACCTGTTCTCAACCATCCACTGTACTCCCCTAATCTGCCATCTGTCTGAGCATCATGAAAGGTGCACGTTTTGAGGATGTGGCGGCAATCCAGGAATGTGTGACAGCGGGTTCTGCAAACAATTACTAAAGAGGCCTTTGCTGACAAATTCCAGAAACTTTATGAAAGTTGCTAAAAATGTGTTGTGAAGGATGACGATTTTGTAGGCCAATAAAAAAAAAAATGAATTTAAACTGTAGTATCACGCTACAACATAACAAAATTGAAAAAGTAAAGGGAGGCCTGACTCTGAGTATTTTTATTTTTTTTTGCCTACAATTCTATGCCACTAAAATAAATACAAACTGTCACATTTCTAGAATCTGGGAACTGCTTTGGACATGAAGACTGGTAAACTGGTAAACCTAACAGACATGATTAGGTTATTAACACAGTCGATTATCTTTTTGGCTATTAAAATGAAGCAGCTCAGTAAAAGCAGGACTAAAGAAAATACCTGATTTGGTGCTACGCATCACTTCTCTTTGCATCTTTTTATTAACAATAGGGGACTTTATATATATATATATATATATATATATATATATATATATAGGAGACTAATATATCATATAGTAGAATATAATATCTAATAGGAGACTAATATACAGTATAGAGCAGCAATTAAAGCCTCTGTGATAGAATTTCTTTGTGGTAAGAATACTGTTTCTGCAAAGGTTGTTGTGTGGTATAAAATAAAATAATGCCTACCCACCATGGGACATGGTCAGGGAAAGGTAAGTGAAAGGAGGAAGAAGCTTACCCATATAAGTAAATAGAGGCTTCAGATCAATACAGTGCTAAATCTGCTTTTGATTGACCCTGCAAATCTGTAATTTGGTCTGTTTTTCCTTTTCTCTTTTTTTTTTTTTTTCTTTAGGCAATAGTGAATTCGGGCATTTATTATGCAGTAAAAAAAAAAAAGGCTTCTATTAATCAATCACTACTTTGTCTTTAGTTTTTTTACTGGTCTTTCATCTGCATCTTCCGGGGTCTCCAGGATTTTGGGGCACAACTTCTGTCCGACCTTCAGCGCCCACAGGCATAGCTCCATGCGATGAGGGGTCCAATTCTTCTCCTCCTATTCTGCGTTCAAGGTCTCGGCCTTCTTGCGGATCGTCTCCAGGAATTTCAGGTAATGTTTCAGGTTGTACTGGATGGCCACCAGACCGTGCACACTCTCCACAGCTTCATCTGCCATGAACGTTGCAGATTCCGGGGCCCTGGCACACAGGACTGTGGAGGCAGTGGCAGGCCCGATGCCCTTCAGCTGGCACAGCTCTTCTATAGCAGCAGAGACATTGGGGAGATGCTGGAAGGCTTTCCTGGTGCAGCTCTCTACTGTGCTCTCCAGATTGGATGCCGCCATTTGCTGTAAATGAGGCGGAACTTTCCCCTCAGCAGCTTTCACTCCATCAGCTTCACCAGCTCTTCCTGCTTTAAGGATTTCTGAGGCCGGGCAGAAACAGCCCTCGGCAGCTCCTCCTGGAACCCTCTATCCAGGTCTACTAATCCTTTCTTCTTGGTTCCCACAGCCTCCACCACCTCCCAGTAGATTCCAGAAACTTGCTGCCACTTTTTTTGGATCGGTGCACTGGAATAAACTGGAGATCAGCGCCATTTTCCTGGACCGCCTCTCCACTCCCTCTGTCCCAAGCTCACAGAAAGTGCGGCGCCTCTTCCCGGATCACATGTTTTTCAGGTACTGGAATACTATCAGATTTTTGCTCTGACATTTAGCTACTTCGCGTATCTTACCATAACAGTGGTCACCAGCCTCAGGGTTATGGACCGGCACAGTGCTGCACTGAAGGGGATGAGCAGAACGGCTTGATGTTTAACCGGTTCTCGCCATATAGTCAAATGATGGCCAGGTGGGACCACGCTAGTTCTGGGAGTTCTGGTCATATGACGTCCTCCCATTCTTGGAGCGCGGCACGGCGATCAGTGGTTAGCTGTGTCTGTAGGACAAGGCGCATCACTAATCGGGGTAAAGAGCCAATGACACCGGCTTTTTACCACCTGATCGGCAGTGGCTAATCACAGCCGATCACAATGTAAACACACTTGTTGGTTATCACCATTCCTTTCCTCATGCTGTCACAGTGTGAGGAGAGGAGAGGGCCTGTAACTGGTTAATGTGAAAGAGGACATCTGCACTGATAATTAGGGCCCTGATTATCAGTGTCCTGATCATTAGTGCAGCCCCAACAGTGCCCATCAGTGCTCCCTATCAGTGCCAACCTGTGCCCATCAGTGCTGTCAATCAGTGCCAATTAATGCTGGCAATCAGTGACCATCAGTGCCGCCAATCAGTGCCGCTTATCAGTGCCCTTAAGTGCTGCCTATCACTGCCCATCAGTGCTACCTATCAGTGCCCATCAGTGCAGCCTCATCAACGCACATCAGTAAAGAAGGAAAAATGTATAACAGAAACTTTTTTTCAAAAAATGTTTGGTCTTTTTTCATTTGTTAAGCTAAAAATAAAAAACACAGTGGTTATTAATCACCGCTAAAATAAAGTTCTATTTGTGTGAAATAAATGATAAAAATATTATACGAGTACAGTGCTGCATGACTGCGCAATTGTCATTCAAAGTGCGACAGCGCTGAAAGCTGAAAATTGGACAGGGTTGAAAGAGGTAGTGCCCAGTAGGCAAGTGATTAATTTACAACTGCTCACTGACACAGAGGAGGGTGAGGCTGATGATCACGGGGCTGAAGTGAGTGGTCTTGGAGACACTTGTGAAAGAATGCTGCACAGCCCCGTCTTCTCTGGTACGAGCCGTCCTAGTGCCTGGCATCAATCTCTACATCCACCCCCAGTGTCCCGCCCAGCAGCTTCTGCTCCTAGTTATTGATACATCTGCTACAGGACAGGGGGCCGAGGTGTTGTGAGCTTACAGAGAGGAATGAGGAATCCACTGCTCGACTCTATAGTGGCCGTGTTTTCTCCGGGACAGGGTATAAGCAAGAATAGGATGCTGCCATGGCTCTTAATGCACAGTTCAGCTCCCATGTTAGCCCACACTGGTGACCCAGGGTCTTGTTGTCACCATTGTTGTGTAGACAGCATTTCAGTATTCGGGGAGCTACCACAACATACAATGTTCACACTGTAATCAGCAAAATACTTGAAGTCCCCCATTCTTATAGTTCCTGATCCCGACACTGACTACGAGTCCGGGGGGGGGGGGGCTGTAGTTTTAAATGTATTATCAGATTTAGATGCACTGACAAATTCAAATCCAAACTCCAGCTCACACTTTATAATCAGCTACAGCAAACATTATTTGTCCTTTTGGGATAAAGTTTTTGCAAGAATAAATAAAAGTCAATCCTTTTAATCACTTCTGCCACTGTTAAGTGGTTTGTCTCATCCAGGTAAACTTATACATTCTGCTGGAGAGCTTGAGCATGTAAAAAAAACAGACTTAATGGCTGAGTTACCAGGTAAAAATAGGAGAAAGAAAAGTTGAAAAGGAAACTAATACAGATATCACATCTAAGGATTGGTAAGTTGCAATATAATAAATGTTTGCTTTTAGGTTTATTCTGCTTTTAATGTAGTTTTTTTTTAATTTTAGTTTTAGATAGAGTGAATCTTTGTGGGGGTAGAGGAGGTAGAACACCTGTCAGGTTTTTATTGTTGTTTGTGTCCCCATTTAAAAGTTTCACCCTCTTAATTTGTGCTGTTTACCATTATCACCAAAAGGTAAAGTGAAAGAAAGAAAATTTTGGGTTTTCACCAGAACAGTAATAGAGGGGAAACTGTCCAATGGGGACACTAGTTCTGGGACAATGTCCAATGAGCACAACCAGGGATTTCCTTAATTTGGAGACATCGCCTCCCATGTCCTGTTTATGGGGGATGAGGTGAAGGCAAATCTCCCCAATGGGACACAGATGGCAGATGGCAAAATAAAAAAATGACTGGGGTTATAAACAAAAACGTTTTGTCTTTAGTTCTACTTTATTTCCCATGCAGTTAGCAGAATACAATACATGCCATTGTTCCTTTAAGTGTACCTAAAACTGAAAACGTTGTTCTGGGAGAACTTATTTTAATAGGAAAGTCAACAGCGTATTCAATCGCTTGCCAACTCTAAGAGCTTTGTGCCTTATTTTACCTCAGAGAGCCATGTTCCATATTCCTCTACAACTATGACTACTTATTTTTCTTAATAGAAGAAGAAATAGGTGCCGCTGAGTATAGCAAGTTAATTATCAGACGATACGTCTGCTGAAGGAGCGTTGTGTGCATGCTCCGAAACGCGTTACGTCATCACGTCCGTGTGGTCCATCCGTGAGGTTTGCGGGTTCACCGCCGCCTCAGTTCCATCCTGTTCCTTCCATTAGTCCTTCCTTTGCCGCGTCATCTTCCGGCTGCTGGTCGGCCAGAAGACGGAAGCGCTACACACCAGGAAGTGCTCGGAGGACATGCTTTCATGTTATTACATGTGAGTTTATATTATTTTTTGCACAAAAAATGTAACTTGCTATACTTAGCGGTGCTTATTTCTTCTTCCATTTGTCAGCGGGATTCGCTTCACCTGTCAGAGCTGCCTTGGGTAACAGCATAGTGTTATTGAGCATAGCTGAAGTCCGGTTTATGCCCCCATTGCCTTCTCCCATCAAGACTTTTTGAATAGGGGACATACCTCCCAGCACAAGCACCCAACAAACTCTTTTTTCCTACTTCTTTTGCTTAAAGTGGTTCTAAAGGCATAATGTTTTTACTTTAATGCATTCTGTACATCAAGGCAAAAACACTTTCCAGTATCAGCTCCCCCCCCCCCCCCAACCCCACCCCTAAATACTTACCTGGCTCCTCTTTCAATCCAGCGCTGTGCCCGTCTGCGGCAGGGCTTTTCTTCTCTATCCATAGACACACACAGCCTGGCTCAGGAGCGAGGTTAGCATGTCTGTGCCCATAGCAAGCACTTACTATGGGGGCAGACACAAAAGAGGAAGAGCCAAGAGCGCCAGCAGGGAAGCCCAGAAGAGGGAGTTTGGGGCCACTCTGTGCATTGCCTGCAATAGTATTTTCTTCAGTCAGGGTATTTTAGCTCTTCTAGTACTCTTTACTTATTTATTCATCGTGTACCCAGTTATAGGTTAACATCTGTGTTCAGGTCTACGAATGTTAAAGTGATTGTAAAGCCTCATTAAAAAAATAAATAAATAAATAACAAACATGTTATACTTACCTGCTCTATGCAGTGGTTTTGCACAGAGCAGCCAGATCCTACTCTTCTCGGGTCCCTCTTCTGTGTTCCTGGCCCTTCCCTCCTGTTGAGTGGCCCCACAGCAAGCAGCTTGCTATGGGGGCACCCGAGCCGAGCTGCAGACCCGTGTGTCTATTCAGACACAGAGCTGCTGTTTGGCCCAGCCCCCTCTCTCTCCTGATCGGCTAAATAACTTTAAATTGACAGCCGTGGGAGCCAATGGCGCTGCGGCCGTGTCTCAGGAGGGAGAGTCCCAGGTGGCGGAGGGACTCGTGGACATTGCTGGACAGAGATGGGGCTCAGGTAAGTATTAGGGTGTGCTGGGGAGGCTGCTTTACACAGAAGGCTTTTTATCTTAATGAATAGAATGCATTAAGAGAAAAAAAACCATCTACCTCTACAACTATTTTAACCAGTTTTGGACCAGAAGGATTTGCCTCTCAATGGCTAGGCCATTTTTTGCGATTCAACACTGCTTTATTTTAACAAAAAATTGCGTGGTCGTGCGACGCTGTACCCAAATAAAATTGATGTCCTTTTTTTCCCCACAAATAGAGCTTTCTTTTTGGGGTATTTGATCGCCTCTGCAATTTTTATTTTTTTGCGCTATAAACAAAAAAAAGCAAAAATTCTAAAAAAAAAAAAAACAATAATTTTTACTTACTGCTATATAACATTCCCAAAAAAAAAAAACACAATTTAAAAATCAACATTTTTCATCATTTTAGGCCAATTTGTTTTCTGCTGCATATGTTTGGTAAAAAAAAAAAAAAATCGCAATAAGCGTATTTTGATTGGTTTGCGCACAAGTTATCACGTCTACAAACTAGGGGAAAGAATTTTGTCATTTTTATTGTTTTTTTTACTAGTAATGGCGGCGATATCCGATTTTTAGCAGGACTGCGACATTGGGGCGGACAGATCAGACCCCTAACTGACATTTTCTTAAAATTTTTGGGGGGATCAGTGACATTACTACAGTAATCAGTGCTAAAAATATGCACTGTTACTGTAATAATGACACTGGCAATGAAGGGGTTAACACAGTAGGTGATCAAGGGGATAAATGTAAGCCTAGGGAAGTGTTTCTAACTGTGGGGGGGGGGGTGGGTTTTGAAATGATCACAGAGACCTCTGATCCTAAATAGAAGGATTACAGGCACTCTGATCATTCCAGAGAGAAGAACAGTCAGCTGTGTTTACAATAGCTGACCGTCCTTCTCTCTCAGCGGGGAGCAATCACAGGTGGCGGGCGCCAATCAGACCTGCTGGCCCCGTGCATCAGAGTCCCCGCTGCCGAGTGGGGGCGGGAGCATGCCACCGGTGGCGCGCGCTCGCCCCCTAGCAGCAGGCGCGCAACTGAGGTAGGGCTACATCGGTTCGCGCAGGAGGGGCTGCCTGCCGCAGTAAAACTGCGGCGGGCGGTCCTTAAGTGGTTAACAACATGGTCTTTTCTGTCTTCACGGCAAGACCTTAGGGGCAGAAACGCCTCAACATTACAATGTCATCTCAGTGACTAATCTTTATTTTATTTTAAGACTCCTTTGACATCTGTGTTTTGGGTTTCATTAGGTATACATTGACACCCGCAGCAGATCACACACCCAGTGCATTCTGAATGTGGTGTGCACTTTGTTCTGTTGTAAACGAGCCTTAAAGGAACTTAGAGGCTTCACTGCAGACTCCTCCTGAAGAAAATGCTAGCTACTTTGTTTTTAGGCTGACATGTTTACTTTAACCACTTTACAACCGGAGGATTTTGCTGTCTTCCGTCCAGGCCACTTTTTGCGATTCGGCGCTGTGCGACTTCAACTGACAATTGCGCGGTCGTGCGACGCCGTACCCAAACGAAATTTACGTCCTTTTTCTCCCACAAACAGAGCTTTCTTTTGGTGGTATTTGATCACCTGTGCGATTTTTACTTTTTGCGCTATAAACAAAAAAAGAGCGTTTATTTTGAAAAAATAACAATATTTTTCACATTTTTTTATATGAAATTCCCCCCAAAAAAGATGTAAAAACCAATTTTTTTAAAAGTTTTTTGCCAATTTGTTTTATGCTACATATGTTTGGTAAAAAAAATCGCAATAAGCGTATTTTGATTGGTTTGCGCAAAAGTTATTGCGTTTACTAACAAAGGGAAAGATTTCTGTCATTTTTGGTGTTTTTTTTTTAACGCGTAATGGCGGCGATCTGCGATTTTTTTTGCGGGACTGCGACATTGCGGCGGACAGACCGGACCCCTGACTGACATTTTTGACACTTTTGGGGGTACCAGTGACATTACTGCAGTAATCAGTGCTATATATATGCACTGTTACTGTAAAAATGACACTGGCAGGGAAGGGGTTAATTTTATTGGAGAGGGAGGGGTTAATGTATGCCTGGTGCTTACTGACGTGTAGGGGGGGAGGTGACTATGTGATTCATGGACAGATCGGATGTCCAGCTATGCTGAACAGTCCGATCTGTCACTCCCTGTCACTATGGAGATCCGCCCGCTGTGTTTACACACAGCGGGCGGATCTCCAGACTCGATCCCCGACGATCGGGTAAGAGCAGCGGCGATCGCCGCTGCTCCTCCCCTGGCCCGACTCCCGCTGTGAATGAAAACAGCGGGAGCGAGCCTCCGGCGGCGCGCAAGCGCCGCCCAGAAGGGGAGGAGTCCAGTCACGTTAATACTACGTGACTGGACGGGAACGAGCCACTCTGCCGCAGTAGTATTCCCGTAAGCGGTAGTAAAGTGGTTAAAGACCTGTTAGCATCAGAACGCACTGTGGGAAACCTGCATTCCATGCTGGTTTCCCGCACCACGTTCCAAACACGCTGGGTATGCAACCTGCTGCAGGTGTCAGTGTATTCCTAAAGACAACCCAAACGCAGGTCACAAACGCACTGTGTTTTCCTGCACCAGGTTACACTGTACTGCAGTGGAGGGTAAGCATAATAGCTACGTAACTAATGATTTTACAGGTTTACTTTAAGAAGATGCATTACATACATTTTCTGTCATCAAGCATTTCTGTAATACTGGAATCCCTCCTAAACACATGATTTGTGTGTGCTTGAATATATTTGATAGTGTTGTCTGTATGACAATTATTTACAACTGTTGTGAGAAAACATAAAATAAAACCCAACTCCCAGAAGCGAGAGACTTTTCCATTGACATTCATGCTTTCAAATTGTGCCTCTAAACCTAGCATAACCTGTCAGATCCTATCAGATTTGTTTATTTCTCATGTAAATAGAAAACCACAGGCATTACTAGGCACATGAAGCTGAAGGGTGGAAAATGAACACTGACCTGATGTTATAGAAACATTAATATCTACTGCACTCTACAGCTCAATTTATACAATTTAAACAACAATATATAACTTTGGCTTCTTTCACACGGGCGCTCCGTATGTCCGTATATCATTCCATCCGTTTTCAGATGATATACGGACATAATGCATGTCAATGGGATTGCGGATGTCAGCGGATAACCATCCGCTGACATCCGATTTGCGTCCTTTCAGTTCTGTTCTGTTTTTTGGAACGGAACAGAACCCTATTTTTCTTCCGTTTAAAAAACGGAAAGGATGCAAAATCGGATGTCAGCGGTGTCATCCGCTGACATCCCCAATCCCATAGACATACATTATGTCCATATATCATCCGCAAACGGATGGGATGATATGCGGACCTACGGACCGGATAATACAAGTGTCATCCGCGTCCGTAAAAAAAAAAAAATAAATTCCGGAGTGGACCAAAATACGGTCCGCCCCGTGTGAAAGGAGCCAAAGTCAGTTTGGGTGTATCACACCAATTTATAGTTATAGCGTCAATGTATTAAACTAGAAGCCAGTGTATACATGATTGCCCTCTCCTTTCCTCCACAGTAAAGTGGCAGGGATGCAGCTGCTGCAGAAACTCTTGGAAAACAGAGCTGTATACCACTATTCTGCAAGATGTCAATTTCCTAAAGGGGATATTTTCATAACACTATGCCATGCTTTCCAAAATTGTTTAGCCCATTGATTCAGTTCAAAATGAAACTGTCTTCGGTTAGGGGGATATTTCTCACCACCTGGCTACAGTAAGAAAAATGTATTTGAAGTGATGCAGAATACTTGGTCTGTACTACACAGTAAAACTTGCTTTACTGACCTAAAAAGTTTTCTTCTTGGAGGCCAACTGTAGGCAGAAATGATTTAGTGTGGTCGAATCACATCCTTTCTAAAAGCCACAAATTCCCACTACAATTTTCATTGGGAACAACAAAAGCAGCCAATACCACGTCAAATGATGTCATCACATTACCCCAAGGAATTTGTCATAATGTAGGATGAATAAAATGGGGAATCAAGATTTGAACGTGTGACACATTCACTGCAATTCTGTGGGAGTTAAAATAAATACAAACCACACAGATAAATCCTGAACCTGGAGTCTCTAAAGAGATTACAAACTAGCACAGCAGTTCAAGGAGCTCCTGAAGTAATTTATTGATCTACAGCTCACGGATCACTGAGTTGTAGATATAACAAATATGTGTAGCTACAACAATACATAATGGAGAGAATATTAAATCTACCCCTTTGCAGTTTTTCTGCAAAACTCCAAAGTTTTATTGGTGTTGAGTGAAAACCTTGATCTGCATTGGTGTTCCACACATGTACATGTTATTTACCCTTTTTAAGCAGCAGTTATGAAAGGTAATCAAGCAAAAATTTTATAGACTGAGACCCCGTTCACACTGGGGCGAGCCGACTTTGCCGGGCGACCTGTGAAGTCGCGGTGCGCAGCTCGCACCGCGACCTCTGAGCGGCCGGCACGGACTTCATATAACTGAAGTCTATGCAGGTCACTCCGGGTCGCCCCAAAGAAGCTCCGGACCCTTTTTCTAAGTCGGAGAGACTTGTGTCGCTCGTATTAGAACGGGTCCACAGCTTCTCTATGGCAGGCGACCTACGGCGACCTGTCAGGCGACCAGGTCGCCTGACAGGTCGCCCCAGTGTGAACCGGCTCTTAAGCTTACCAGTCCTTAGATGTGCTGGCTGCATTAATTTTCCTCTGATGATCCAGCCATTAACACACGATCAGTTTAGGGTGACTACAATCACTCTTCCACTGTATCTACGGATGTGCAATGTAGCCACCCTTGGACAGCAGTAGACACGTGCAGAAAGAAAACATTTGTTTCATTTTGTTTCGGTATTTACATAAATTTGTTTAGTTCAATTTGTTTAATTTGTTTTGTTTTTTTCAAATTTTAATCAATTAAGATTCCATGCTTGATACAGTCACCCAGGACAGATGTCTTGGGGAGGCGGCAGCGAGAGCCTTCTTTCAGGCACGTAGACTTTTCTAAACTGGACTACATCAGAACCTCCCACGCATGAGATGTGGCTTGAACAGTTGGGTAATACATTGCGCATTGAAAAACTTATATATCAACATAGGGGCTCCCCTTACAAATTTGAGAAGGTGTGGGGTAGATGGTTGGCTACTCCAGGCCTGGTCCTTGTAGACTTGGTACTGGATAGATTGCTGCGCCAATAATGGCATTTATAATGTTATTTGGAAGGAACTGCAGAGGCAATAGGAGCTATATGTTTGTAACTTGGTATAATGAATATTATTTTTGTAACATTAGGTATTTATGCATCTGTTATAAATGTATTGTTGTTGGCATCTCAATAAAATTGTTCTTGATTTTAAAAAAATTCAGATTCCATTTAAATTGCATTCAAATTCGAATCGAATTCCATTCAAAGTCAAATGTATTCTATTCAAAATTCAAATTTTGAAAGATGATTGTATTCTTTCTATTCCATTCTGTTCTATTGTTTTTTTTCTATTCAATTCTATACTTTTATTTTCTGTTCTATTATTTTATTTTCTATTTTGTTCTTTTCTATTCTATTCAAAATTATTCTAATCAAACTTTGAATTTATTCTATTAAAAATTTGAATTTGGGAAAACAATTATATTGTTATATTATTTTATTTTAGGGATCGACTGATTATCAGTGGGGCCAATTATCAGAGGCCAATATTCACTTTTTTTGAAGTATCAGTTTCGGCCAAAAACTTGCTGATAAGGCAGATGTTGCTTCAAGGGGTTGTACTGGAGTGATGCCTGGAGCTACAGACATCGCCCCGGCACCCGTTTTTTAGAGCCGATGGTCAGCTTTCTTGTAATAACAACTGATGTGGTTAAGCAGCCGCTCAGCTGTTATTACAAGCATCGGGAGGGGACATCCCCCCCCTCCTGCCACTCTGCCTGGGTCTCCCGTCCCACCAGGAGGCCCAAACGACCGGCTGGCCGAAGACCTGAACAAAGCCGTAATCAGCTTTGATAAGGTCTCCAATGTAGTAACCCGGAAGCAATGTCATAACACCACTTCTGGTTACTGGAGCCTTAAAGGCGTCAGATTTTTAAAAAGATGACAGTATTCATAACAGCCAAACATGGCGTTTTTAATGCTTTTAAGCGCAGAGGCGGAGTTTGGGGTCTTACAGACCCCAGATCCCTCCATAAAGAGTACCTGTCACCAGTGCCGGGACAAGGTCATCCAGTGCCCAGGCCAGAGATGCCAAACTGCGCCCCCCCTTCCCTTAGGGTTAGGGTCAGGGTTCCCCTATCCCTGCAATAAACCATTGCGCCCAGGACAGCCGCCCCTCCTGCCCACCCCTTGTCCCGGCCCTGCCTGTCACTGCCTATTACTGTCACAAGGAATATTAACATTCCTTGTGACAGCAATAAAAGTGATCAAAAAAAAAAAAGAACAGTGTAAAAATAAAAACTTTAAATGTCCAGAATATCGGCTATTGGTCTGAAGGGTGGCTGGAAAATTGGAAATGGGTGGTTGAAAAAACGATATCGGTCAATCCCTATTTTTTATTCTATTTTTTTCTATTCTATTCAAATTTATTCTATTCAAAATTTGAATTTCGGAATCTTCTATTCTAGTCTATTCTATACAAATTTCAATGTATTCTTTTTGAATTTTGGGAAATGGTTAAATTTTTTGTATTCTATTCTTTTCTATTCTGATCTTTTCTATTCGGAAATTCGAATTTTGGAAGAAGGTAATATTCTTTCTATTTTATTCTATTTTTTTCTATTTAATTCTTTTCTATTGTATTTTCTATTGTATCCAAGTACTAATTTATTCTATTTGAAATTTGAATTTCATAAGATGGTTATATTCTTTCTATTCTTTTCGGAAATTCAAATGTGAATTCGAAAACTATTTGAATTCAAATTCTATTCAAACTTGAATTTGAAAACTATTCAAAAACTATTAAATTTTGAAACCTATTCGGATTAGAATTCAAAAACTATTTGAATTTTGTCAGAAAATTTTCTTTCAGATTCGTTTAAATTCGTTACTATTGTAATTCAGATACATCCGAATTTCCTAATATTTAAAAATTCATCTGAATTTCAATTCTAGACAGCAGCATTGTCAAGCTGTGGGAGGGTAGTGTTTGATGTAGACTAGAAGATTTAGATGAAGTTTACATAAGTGATTAACAACTTAAAGCCTAATTCTAGCTAACAATTTTTAAGAAGTTGTAGATATCTTTTTTTTTTTCTTTGAGGTTAAGATTTTAAATAAATAAAACCTGACCATTTTACGCACCCCGTGAGTGTTAAATGTTTTGTTTCAACCCTCTCACTTTCATTTCAATAGATCAATAGATTTTAAACAATTGCAGGAAGTTCCAAAGGAAAAAACGTATTTGCAGGATCGACAGGTAATAAAAATGTATTACAGAGGGGACTCTGTAATAAACACTGCTATGGTAATGCTACTGATAGATTGTATTATATATGCAATTTTAATGGCAGTTATCATGGACTCAGCCCAATAAAAACACTTCCCAGGAGTCTCAGAGTGATGACTAATAAAGACAACCTGTCACTGAGAGTTTTTTTCAAATAGTTGTAAATATAAACTAAAATATCAGTGCTATTAAAAAAAAAAAACATGAACTAAAATAAAGAGTAGATTTAAAGCTCCATTCTCACTTGGAAGGAATCACCAGCTGAATTACCACAATTCTGCCTTTAATTCCAAATAGCGGGAAAAGCGCACAATGCGTGTCTAAGTACCATTTATTCTAAATGGCACCTCAAACACGCAATTTTGTTGCATGATAGATTTGCCTGACAATTGCGTTAAAACGTGCATTTTAAAAACTGCATGAAGCTCATCACTCAAAAATGTGCATGAGCTTCTTTTGCACGACAAACACACATAGGGCAGTCCATTGAAGTGAATGGGCTGCCCTAGGCATGCCATGCTGAAAAGGATGAGAATCACGCACATAAAATCTCAAACGGGAACATGAGTTCCCGCTACATGTGTTAATGGCGTAAATTACCTAAAACTTCTGGTGCAACTGATTTTCCCATAGCATAGATTCCTATGCACCAGGTGATCTTTGGTCACAGCACACACTTTTATTTTATAATACATACACTTCTCAGGTCCCCCCACTGGTGCTCCTGGCTCTCCCCCCCATGAGTGCCCCCATAGCAAGACGCTATGGGGAGACTCGTGCGTGCTTGTTTCCAAGCCCTGCCCTGTGTGTCCATAATACACACAGAGAGGAGCTCGGCCTTTCCCCCGTTCCCTTGTCAATGGCTCTGATTGACAGCAGTGGAAGCCAATGGCTTTGGCTCTCATGCACACTGCTGAATTGAAATCAGGCTTGGGTATGTATTCAGGAGGGGCTATGGTGATAGTTGCATGCAGAAAGTTTTATTTAACTTACTGCATACACTACACTTTAAGCCTGGTGGTTTATTGCTCCTGTCTATGGAAGAAGCTTCCAGAATCAGAGGGTTAGCCACTGGGTTATGAATATTTATCTGACCTCAGCCAATCCCTGGTAGGGGGGCCCAGAAGGTGTGGCTGGTAAGAAGATAAAAGTTTGGAAGGGTATGTTCAGAGCTCTCTCCTGGGGTCTTCCCTCCTCTCTGGTAGGAAGCCTGTATTACTAAAGAGCTGTAGGTTTTAATGCCTTAGCATGTGCTGGGGGGAACATGGACTTAAAGAAACTTGCTGGAAGACACTGCCTGCTGGAAGACACTGCCTATTAGAGCTTGGCTAGACTGGAATAGGGAAACCCTTTCACCGAAGAGTGTCGCAGAGAAGCTGGTTGGAAGTATTCCCCGGATATTGTAAATAGGACCTCCTAGAGTTCCAGGTGTTCTTGTGCTTTGAGTGTTAGACACCAGACATTAGTACATGAACTGTGACTGCTCCTACAGAGTCTCAGACTAGCTGGCTGTCCCCTCTACCTACAGCATTACTTAAGGGTGCTACTGGCTTTGCTTGATAATCTGTCCTCTAATGCCTGTGCATGTTTTGGAGTATTCTGCACCCTCATGCATTTACCTGCCTGTATTTATATACTGCAATAATTCTTCAAAAATATACTCCTAGACCTCGCTTAAAATGTGTCAGTATGCTCTGAAGCTGGTACCTGGGCTGACAGCTTTTGAACAGGTAAGGGAGCCCTGGGCTATTTCCAGTGGCCCCTCTGGGGGGTAAGCACTACAGAAAAATGTAAGCAAACCTAACTGGTCAAAGAGTATCAGAGGGGAGGATCAGAGAAGACAGGATCAAACAGCCTTTTTACACAATGTGAAGATTTAACCCCTTAGGTTCCACACTGAGTATAACAAGCATGTTTTACTGCATATACAGACTGATTTTACTGTTGTGGGTTTAGTAACACTTTAACCGCTTGCCGACCGCCGCACGACTATTTACTGCGGCGGTCAGCCCCGTACAGGCAAAGTGACGTAGGGCTACATTGCTTGCCTGTGAGCCTCTAGGGGGCGAGCGCGCGCTCCCGCCCCCGCTCGTTTCCTAACAAATCCGCGCTTGTGACCGGCGGACCCGATGTCCGCCAGTCACTAATGTAAACAAAGCCGCCTGTCATTCTCCCTTTTGTAACTGCAGAGATCATACGGTCCTGCTATGTAGGATCGTATATATCTCTGTGGTTACATGAAAAGCCACGCTTTTAACCCCTGCCTCTCCAATAAAGTTAACCCCTTCCCTGCCAGTGTTATTTTTACAGTAACAGTGCATATGTATAGCACTGATTACAGTAGTAATGTCACTGGTACCCCCAAAAGTGTCAAAAATGTCAGTCAAGGGTCCGATCTGTCCGCCGCAAATGTCGCAGTCCCGCAAAAAAAAAATCGCAGATCGTCGCCATTACTCGTAAAAAAAAAAAAAAACACAAATGACAGAAACCTTTCCCTTAGTTAGTAAACGCAATAACTTTTGCGCAAACCAATCAAAATACGCTTATTGCGATTTTTTTTTACCAAACATATGTAGCAGAAAACAAATTGGCCAAAAATGTTAAAAAAATTAGATTTTTACATATTTTTTTGGGGAATTTCATATAAAAAAATGTGAAAAATATTGTTATTTTTTCAAAATTGACGCTCTTTTTTGTGTTTATAGCGCAAAAAGTAAAAATCGCACAGGTGATCAAATACCACCAAAAGAAAGCTCTGTTTGTGGGAAAAAAAGGACGTAAATTTAATTTGGGTACAGCGTTGCATGACCGCGCAATTGTCCGTTAAATTCACGCAGTGCCGAATCGCAAAATAGGGCCTGGTAAGGAAGGGGGTAAAATCTTCCAGGGCTTAAGTGGTTAAGAGTATGTGCAGCTAAAATTCTTTTTAGTTTTGGATAGAGTGGGGATGCCCTCTCTGATTTTTACTGCTGTTTAGTAGAAAATGGGAAGACCTGAAATCTTATCAGATTTTTACTTCTGCATCCCTGTAACAGGTTTTCTCTCACAGCCTGTCTGGCAAAACTAGCCCAGGGGACAGAAAGTGGGAGAAATCTTTGTAACCGGACAGCAGTAAAAGCTATCAGGGGTTCTAAACCTTTCCCAAACTATTCAAAACTTTAAAAAAGCTTTGACTAGATATAAAATTTAAAGCGGTTGTAAACCCAGAAAAAAACAAAAAAAAAAAAACAAACCCTGCAAGACAAAGGCATAATGAGCTAGTATGCATCGCATACTAGCTCATTATGAATTACTTACCTTAGAACGAAGCCCCGTCACGGACCCCCAGACACCGCTGCGGGCGCTGACATGATCCCACGGCGTCTCTTCCGGGTTCGGCGGCTCCGGCGCTGTGATTGGCCGGAGCCGCGATGACGTCACTCCCGCGCATGCGATTTTCCGGCAAGCTGCCGGCAAGGGAAGCTGAAGGTCCACCGGACCTTCAGAGCACATGCGCCGCTCGTGCGAGCGGCTGCATGCACTGCAAATATCTCCTAAACCGTGCCGGTTTAGGAGATATTAATTGTACCTACAGGTAAGCCTTATCATAGGCTTACCTGTAGTTAAAAGTGAAAAAAATCGTGATACTACCGCTTTAAAGGTAAAAATTTTTAGGTGCAAATCAATATAGAGTAATCGATGACTGAGCACAGGATGACCAAGACAGCAGACGGGCCTCATTTGTCCTTATGTGTCCACAACATATCACTTCATAGAACAGATTTTTCAGTCATCCAAAGTAAACAACACCTGACAAATGGCTAAAAGTAAATGAGTTTGAACTGAACCTAATGGTAACGCTAGGTTAAAACAGCTGTTTCCCCATTGTAAGCAAATGACACTCTCTTTGCATAAACAGTAGAATTAGAACATGGCTACACAGGTTGCTTCTGAAAAATGTAACTGCTTGTAGACTCGTAGACTTGTAGTTTATTTATTAGGCCTCATGCAAACAGGGCGTTTTTACTGCTGCTTTTAGGAGTGTCAGACGTTTTTTTTTGCAGCTTAAAAAGGCCCCTCCAGGTTATTCTATGGCCTCATGCACACACAGGCTTTTAGGAGCTGTAAATGGCATAGGCGTTTTCAAACTGTAAAAAAAACCCAGGACCAGCGCGTTCTGGAGCAGCAGTGTTAGGCTGTAAAAACGCCTGACGCAGCTAAATGCTGATAAAGGCTGCATACAGCGTTAGGCCACATCAGATGTTTTTAAGCTGTAGTAGTTGGATTTGAGGTTGGAAAATAGAAGAGGGCAGAGAAAGGCTGCTAAACGCTAACACTGCTAAACGTGACTAAAATGTGCATTAACGCCAATACAAAAAGCTTCTAAAAGCACGTTTTTACAGTTGCTTTTTCCTGGCGTCAAGACTGGCTTTGCAACTCTTTTTTTCAAACGCCCCGTGTGCATGAGGCCTTAGAATTACATTGATTTCAGTTGTGTGCCAAATGTAGTGTCTGCAAACAAGTGGTTAAATCACTAAAAAGCCATAGGATGTAATTGCTAGAGAAGCCTGGGGCTAAACATTAGTCAGTTAACAATCATTAAACTTGCAGGTAACATTGGAATATATTATGGTAATAATGAAGCGGATATACAGTGGGAAAAATATGTATTTGATCCCTTGCAGATTTTGTAAGTTTTCCCACTTACAAAGACATGAAGGGTCTATAATTTTTATCATATGTGTATTTTAAATGATAGGGACAGAATATCAACCAGAAATCCAGGAAAAATACATGATACAAATGTTACAAATTAAGTTGCAGTTCATTGAGTAAAATAAGTATTTGATCCCCAAGCAAAACACGGCTTAGTAATTGGTGGAGAAACCCTTGTTGGCAAGCACAGAAGTAAGATATTTCTTGTAGTTGGTTTCCAGGTTTGCACACATCTCAGGTGGGATTTTGGTCCACTCTTCTTTACAGATCTTCTCTAAATCCTTAAGGAAGTTGTAAAGGCGGAGGTTTTTTTTTTTATCCTAATGCATTCTATGCATCAAGATAAAAAGCCTTCTGTGTGTAATAGCCCCCCTCAGCCCCTCTAATACTTACTTGAGCCCCATCTCTACCCAGCAATGTCCACGAGTCCCCCAGCCATCCGGGACTCTCCCTCCTGATTGGCGGAGACATAGCAGCGGCGCCTTTGGCTCCTGCTGCTGTCAATCAAAGTCAGTTAGTCAATCTAAGAGAGAATGGGTGGGGCGGAAAGGCAGCTCCGTGTCTGAATGGACACAAGGAGCTGCAGCTCGGTTTGGGTGACCCCATAGCAAGCTGCTTGCTGTGGAAGCACTCAACAGGAGGGAGGGGCCAGGAGCAGCAAAGAGGGACCCGAGAAGAGGAGGATCCAGGCTGCTCTGTACAAAACGACTGCACAGAGGAGGTAAGTATAACATGTTTGTTTTAAATAAGACTTTACAATCACTTTAACCACTTCTGGACCGAAAGGATTTACCCCCTTAATGACCAGGCCATTTTTTGCGATACGGCACTACGTTACTTTAACTGACAATTGCACCAAACTTGTACACAAATGTACCCAAATAAAATTGATGTCTTTTTTTTCCCACCAATAGAGCTTTGTTTTGTTGGTATTTGATCGAATGTGTGATTTTTATTTTTTGCGCTATAAACAAAAAAAAGCAACAATTCTGGAAAAAAAAAAAAAACAATCAATTTTACTCTCTGCTATATAACATTCCCAATAAAAAGAAATCAAACGTTTTCATAATTTTAGGCCAATATGTATTCTTCTACATATTTTTGGTAAAAAAAATCCCAAAAAGTGTATACTGACTGGTTTGCGCAAAAGTTATCGCGTCTACAAACTAGGGGAATTATCATTTTTATTTATTTAATTTTTTTTTTTACTAGCAATGGCGGCGATCAGCGATTTTCAGCAGGACTGCGAGAATACGGAGGACAGATTGGACACCTAATTGACATTTTTTACACTTTTGGGGGAACCAGTGACATTACTACAGTAATCAGTGCTAAAAATATGCACTGTTACTGTACTAATGATACTGGTCGGGAAGGGGTTAACACCAGGGGCAATCAAAGGGTTAATGTGTCCCTAGGGGGTGCTTTATAACTGTGTGGGGGATGGGCTTTCTGCATGAACACAGAGACCTGTGTTCCTAAATAAGAGGAACACAGGATCCCTGTGTTCATCTGTGACAGAACAGCGGTCACCTCCATTCTGTCTCCACGGGGAGCGGTTGCGTGTGCCCGGCGGCAATCGCAGCCACCGGACCCGATGATTGCCTTCCCCTGTGACGAATGGGCAGGTTCCCCCACTAGCGGTCCGGCGAAGCGGCGTACAGTTACATTGTTTTGCGGGACACAGCCGACCTGCCACAATAAAACTGCGGCGGGCAGTAGTTAAGTGGTTAATGTTTCTTGTCTGTCTCTTTGCAACTCCAAGTTTCAGTTCCCTCCATAAATTTTCTATAGGATTAAGGTCTGGAGACTGGCTAGGCCACTCCATGTACCTGATGTGCTTCTTCTTGAGCCATTCTTTTGTTGCCTTGGCGGTATGTTTTGGGTCATTTTAATGCTGAAAGACCCATCCATGACCCATCTTCAGTGTTCTGGCTGAGGGAAGAAAGTTCTCAACCAAGATTTTACAATACATGGGCCTGCCTATTGGTCTTTAAATGTGGCAAAGTTGGTCTGTACCTTTAGCAGAGAAACAGCTCCAAAGCATAATGTTTCCACCTCCAGACTTGACTGTAGGGATGGTGTTCTTAGGGTCATAGTCAGCAATTTTCTTCGTCCAAACATGGCGAGTCCCCCTTCTCAAGAAGGCACATTTACAGTCATGCCAATGAACATCTAAATGATTCAGAGAAGGATTGGGAGAAAGTGCTGTAGTCAATTGAGACCAAAATTGAGCTCTTTGGCATTAACTCAACTCATCATGTTTGGAGGAAGAAAAATGCTGGCTATGACCCAAAGAACACCATTCCAACAACCGGACTGTTTGTGTGGAAGAATGGGCTAAAATCACACCTGAGCAATGCATGCGACTAGTTTCTCCATACAGGAGGCATCTTGAAGCTGTCATTACTAGGGATGATCGAACGGTTCGGGTCCACCATCGGTTCGGCCTGAACATTGGGTGTTCGAGGTTCGGCCGAATTTAGAACTTTTCGGAATTCGGCAACCAGAACCGACCAAAATGCAATGCTTCAGGAAATGGGCTTTAAAAGCCCGTGATTGGACCAGAACCATTAGCAAAAGCCAATTGAGGGGGCAGGAGAATGCTAGGAATGTGATTGGAGTGACTAGGGGGTCCCTAGACCAATCATTAGTGAATACGCCCCCCAGTATATAAGATCGCCCCCGCCATATTCCTAGCATTGTTATACTGGACATGGAAGAGAGTGGAAGCAGTTCTGTTAATTTTACTTTAAAAGTGTCATTTAGCATTTATTAGTGTGAGGAAAGGGATATCTAGTGTAGTTAGAGTGCTCCTTTACACTTAAGTTAGCTTCAAAAATTTAGTTTCTGTAGGAAAAGTGTAAGGGGACCGTAGTGTAGTGTAGGGTTAACTGACAGTGACTGCTATGGAAGGGTGACAAAACCCTTCCATAGCAGGGTGACCGCTATAGAGAAATGATCATTTCTCTGAGTTGCTTCGGGACAGGAATATGGCTTCTCACCAGCCAAGCATTTTTCATGCTGCAGGGGCTGCCACTGCCAGTGCTTTTTTGAGGACATGTTTAATGTCAGACATGACATCTGAACATGTGTATAGGGGGTATATATACACATATATATCTGTGATTTTGTGTTTGGGGGGTCTAAAAGGTGTACCTGTGAAGTTTCAGCTCTGTAGCATGTCCAAAACCATAAAAAAAGATCATATAGGTGTAAAAGGAGGGTCCCACATCCCTGTTCTACTGAAAATGTATCTTTTTTTTTTTCATGGTTCTGGACATGCTACAAAGCTGAAACTTCACATGTACACTTTTTAGACCCCCCACATACTAAATCCAAAGTCAAAAATCAAAAAATCTCTCTTTTTTTTCAATAATTGGCTTTTTTATCAAAAATGACAATTTTTAAGAACTTTTTTTGTGTGATTAATAGTTAATGGGGCATGACCCAGAACTCTAGGGACTTTTTAGGGGCATTTATTGGGTTTTAGGGCTTAAAAATTGTGTTTTTTGATTACCGAAGTTCGGGTCCCATTGATTTCAATGGGGTTCTGAAATCCGGGCCGAACTTTCGGGAAGTTCGGATGTTCTGGCCGAACCGAACTTTTCAAAAGTTCGATCATCCCTAGTCATTACCAACAGAGTATTTTGTACAAAGTATTAAATCAATTTAAGTTAGTGTATTCAATACAAACATTACACACATTTGTTGAGGTGGGAGTTTTATTTATATACATGATTTGCCATAAACCTATCTGAATAACTTATTTTAGATGCCATTTCCAAGCAGTCACCTTATTTCACCACAACCACCTATCAAATTCACACCTGTCTGGCAAAATGGCAGGTAACGCCTGAATGTTAGCGACTGCAAAGTACAGCTGAGTGGCACAAGAGGGATCAATATTATGCCCCATCCCCACTAATCAATGTGGATAGAAGAATCTCCCTCTTTTGTATTCTGACAGTTGATGCTCCCGCGGCTCCCAGAATACCCCAACAGTGACTGAATCTGATTGGCTGCAGTCACTGTTTTAGCCGAGAAATTTCCACCCGACTCTTTCAAATTTCAGATGAAAGTTTAGTGAGCCCTGTGGTGCCTACAGAGCCACTATTCATTTAAAGAAAACCTGTAAGGATTTAAAAATCTTAACATATGTGAAGGCAATTTTTTTTTTGTTTTTGATACAGTCGGAAAGTGTTATGCCCCATACATACGTTCAGATAATCGGACGACTTATCGTTCGCATTTTGTTGCATGATACTAATATTGAATTCAACAATGCGTACAAACCATATGATTTTTGTCGTACGATTCGGGAAAAGCTTCCTGGTTGCTTAGCTACGTATCAGATGGTGCAAAACAAAAACAATGGCAGCCAGGCTTTTTCCGTGCTATTTTAGTGTTTCTGATCATGCGCGGTCTTTGTCGATCGATTTTTAGCTGACGCATAGTGTACTGATGAAACGATTGTCGTTAGCGGGCTATTGTACGACAGAAGTTTTCCTGTTTGTCCCTTCGGATTTTGTTGGACCAACTGTCGTGATCGGCTGTCGAAAGCTGTGTACTAACGATCAGATTATCGTGCGATCAGGTCGAAAGCGAGTTTTATCGTACGATTATCGAAACGTGTGTACGGGGCATAAGACCTTTTGTTCTGGTGACAATTAAAGATTTTGAGTCATCAATGTAAGATCTAAGGGAAAATTCTCCTGTGGGGGCACCCGTTTCTATTACAACCCTCAATCTGAAGTAATTTCTGCTCAATTCCTGCTAAAAGTTCAGTTCAAGGAGTGAGGGAAAATCATTTTTGGCTTTACATACATTTTAAACCAGAATTACTCTGTAAAAGAAAAACACTTACCAGTCCTTCAACTAGAAACTCAAATATTTGCTCTCTTGCAGGGCTCTGTCCATTTCCGTTGTTCAACAATATTGGTCAAGTCCGATGCTATCATCCCTGCTGTGCTGTGTTTTTACTTGCTAGCCCTTAGTGGGTGACACTACAGTATTCAGCAGGGGGCACATCTTCAGACTAGTGATCGACCGATTATTGGCAAGGCCGATATATCGAGGGCCGATATTGACTTTTGCCAATATATCTGTATCGGCTCTGTAACTGGCTGATATTGCCGATATTCCAATTATTGCTGATGTAAGGGTAAAATTATGTCACATAGCATTATTCTGTTTACAAATGTTATTCAAATGCCACTCACATATGTACAAATTAAAGATACAAGCAATTCCACATTAGTAGATCTGCTGGCAGATCTGTATCTCTCACCCACTTGGCGGAAGTGACACCCGGGTGATACTGCTCCGTCCGGCATACGATGACGATCTCGGAGGTCACGTGGTTAATAAACAAATATTAACATGTTCAATAACAGATTTGTGTTGACAATTGTGTTTATTTTGCAAAATATTGGCGCATTTCGGCCGATACCGATATGCATTGGCCAAAATATCGGTATCTGCAACGAAAAACTTATTTCAGGCGATCGCTACTTCAGACTCACCAGACTGTGGTGTCACAGTGTCCTACAATAGATCAAAGGCTGGTGTCACAGGACACTGGGCAGAGAGGTATTATTTTTTCACAGGGTGCTTCTGGTTTAATTAATTTCAGGTAGAGGTAGGGTCACATGACTCACTTTAGACTTCAAGCACAGCTGAGTGGGTACCTCTTTCATGTCTTTTCAAACAATCAGAAAAGGAATAGTCAACAAAGAGAACTGTAAACCAAATAATACACCCGTTCTGAAGAACACTACAAAATATGTATAAATGGAAGGCTCTTTGCAGAAAAACAAAACAAAATTATGTAGGTGTCTGGGCAACAAGTGAGAAACATTCTCCAATTTTTATTGCTGATACGTGATCTGTGTCTTTTGATCTGGGGAAGTTGAAAATACAACCCTTAAATGTGCTAGAACGTTATATCATAGACTACCACTGCATCCCAAGTAATACTCTAAAACGTTATATACAACTAATTTGTATGCAAGTTAAAATTCAGCAAATGCAACTTTCATGTGTACAACAGATAAGAAAAAGCTTTTTTTGGAACAATAATTCCTAGCTTGTTGTACAAGCTTGACATATGACAATTAGAACTAATCTTCACTAAACCAAATTCAGACAAAGATTGGAGGAAAGCTATACTGTATATACCTAGGCCTAGAAAGGCAAATTCTTTATCTTATATAATTATTGAAAAAGTGAGAACATTAGCCATTAATAACACACAGTATACACTTTTTACATGCATAGGAAGTGAGAATATCTATAATCTTATATCTAAAAGCCAATCAAAATGCAGGTAAATGTGATATGTGAGATGTTTTTTTTTTTTTAAAGTGAATCTTTATCCTATTTATAGTAAAAGAAAGTGTGCGTATGATGATTTACTTTAAACTTTAAAATTCATTAATATGAAGACTAGCAAGACCTTGGCACATTGTGAATCATGCTACTGTAAGGCCACTAGTTCCAGGGGCACGAAAAGCAAGTATCTACTAAATATATTGCTAGTTTACCAAATCACAGAAGCACTATAATTCCACCCCACAAGAATTCACAGCACTGAAAACAGAGATTAAATGGAGTCACAAGTTCACAAATGACAACAATGGAATATATATATATATATTATTGAGAGAGAATATGGCTCACACAGTAACCTCTAATTATCGCAGCGATAACCATGCCATAATAAAACCATAATAAAATTCAGCATTACAACTGCATTTCCAGGAGTCAATGAGTACTTATCAAAATGTCTTGTGATAAAGTAATCCAGATAATAATGTATACCCTGAAGCTGTACATGAATGTAAAAAAATGATAAATCTGCAAAAGAAATGAGAGCAGAAAAGAGCAGCATCTCTGTGATGACATAATCCCAGCAAAGATGTGGAGAGGACACCTGTAGGGTTATAAGCATCTCCTGCCACTTCAAGGCACTTCAGCACTGGAGGTCCCTATTGTTCTCTATCACTGAGAGGGTGGGCTTGCCCGTGCATGATTCGGGGCTTGTAATAGACAATGGTTAATTCATCTACCTACCTTTGATGTGGTGTTGCTGATGGACTCTGTGTAGTCTTGTCTGGCTTCCTCTGGGAAATGTGGGAATGCTGCTTGACAAACTGTTACCCATGGCACCCAAATGCAGTGTAGTAGTCCAGTAAAAAGAGAATGAGCCCAGGCAGAATGATGCAGAGCTGCTGCTGCTGACAGATCAGTGCAAATCTTGTGTTTGTAGCTCCTTGTATCCTCTAATATATTCTTTTCTGCTACCGAGGGACTACAGCCCTCACTGTCTTCTCCCCTCCCTCCACCTTTGGTTGCTGTTGCTGCTGCTGTTTCTCCACTGTGACCTGCTTTGGATCTCTCTCTGCTTTCCTTTAGGCTATTGCTGGGATCTTCCCTCTTATATGAAAGTGCTGTGAGGACAGCTCCATGCCTGCTATCTGGTGCTCCTTCTGCCAGCAGAGCTGTCAGCTTCACTAGGCATCAGAGGCTGAGCCTGCTACCTGGCATTGTCTCATGAATAAATAGGCAGACAATCAGCTGGCCAATCCAGTGCCCATACCCGCCCGGGCCGCCCCTTTCTGTAAGCTGGAAACTTTTCTCATCATCAATACCTGCTGACGCTTTCCTATGCAAGACTTGTAAAACAGTAAAAATTCTGTGTATATATATATATATATATATATATATATATACACACACACTGTAAATATACACTATATTGTTAAATGTATTGGGACACCTGCTGCCTTTACGCACATGAACTTTAATGACATCCCAGTCTTGATCCGTAGGGTTCAGTATTGAGTTGGCTCACCCTTTGCAGCTATAACAGCTTTAGCTTCTCTAGGAAGGCTGTCCACAAGGTTTAGGAGTGTGTCTATGGAAATGTTTGACCATTCTTCCAGAAGAACATTTGTAAGGTCAGGCACTGATGTTGGACAAGAAGGCCTGGCTCCCAGTCCCTGCTCTAACTTATCCCAAAGGTGTTCTATTGGGATTGTACGGTTGTGTTTTCTTTACTGTTTTTTATTGGTTGAGCCGGATAGACTTGTGTCTTTTTTAAACCTTACTAACTATGAAAGGTCAGGACTGTGTGCAGGCCAGTCAAGTTCCTCCACACCAAACTAACTCATCATGTCTTTATGGACCTTGCTTTGTGCACTGGTCCAAATCATTTGGTGGAGGGGGGATTATGGTGTGGGGTTGTTTTTCAGGGGTTGGGCTGGGCCCCTTAGTTCCAGTAAGGGAACTCTAAGGCATCAGAATACCAAGAAATGTTGGACAATTTAGGGCTCCCAACTTTGTGGGAATAGTTTGGGGATGACCCCTTCCTGTTTCAGCATGACTGCGCACCAGTGCACAAATCAAGGTCCATAAAGACATGGATGAGTGAGTTTGGGTTGGAGGAACTTGACTGGCCTGCACAGAGTCCTGACCTCAATCCGATAGAATGCCGTTGGGATGAATTTGAGCTGAGACTGCGAGACAGGCCTTCTCTTCTAACATCAGTGCCTGACCTCACAAATGCTCTTCTGAAAGAATGGTCAAACATTCCCATAGACACACTCCTAAACCTTGTGGACAGCCTTCCCAGAAGAATTTAAGCTGTTATAGCTGCAAAGGGTGAGCCAACTCAATATTGAATTCTACAACTAAGGCTGGCCATACATTATACAATTCTGTGTACAACTTCCTTTCGATTTACCAAAATAAAATAATATGAGGTCAGACCTATACACTTTCAATTGGTATCCAGTCAGGCAGGTCCTTGCACTACACAATTGAAGGTAAATCTAAAGAAAATTGAATATGAAGATGGTATAGTGTATGGCCCACTTAAGACTGCAATGCCATTAAAGTTCATGTGTATAAAGGTAGTGTAAATACTGTATATATTCTATAAATAAGTAATTAGAAGAAAACATTCAAGGGTTGCAGCACTTACCAAAAATGTATTACAAAATAAAACATTTTCAAAGGTGTTTCAGGAGATATATATATATTAAACGCACACATACAGTGCATGTAGATTAATAGTCGTTGGTGCCAAGATCTACTGTCATATAAGGTTTGTACAAGATTGATATGTGCCAATGTAAGGCATGCGTCAAGATCTGCTGCAGTAAAAGGTATGTAGAAGATTGGTATATGCCAAGGTAAGGCATGCACCAAAACCTACTATCCTAAAAGGTATTTACAAGGTTGGAATGAGCCAAGGTAAGTCAAGTGCCTATATCTACTGCCACAAAAGGTACTTACAAGATTGGTACGTGCCAAGGTAAGGCATGCGCCAAGCTCTACTACCATAAAAGGTATGTACAAGGTTGGAATGCGCCAAGTCAAGTCAAGTGCCTATTTCTACTGCCACGAAAGGCATGTACAAGATTGGTATGTGCCAAGGTAAGGCATGCACCAAGATCTATTGCAAGAAAAGGTATGTACAAGGTTGTAATGTGGCAAAGTAAGTCAAGTGTCTATATCTACTGCCACAAAAGGTGCCAAGGTAAGGCATGCACCAAGATCTGCTGCAGTACAAGGTATGTATAAGTATAAGGCATGCCAAGCAAAAGGACAGCTGGCAACTCTGTATATCTTCCAAATCTTTATTGTCACACCTCAGTGAGTAAAAAGGACAAGGTGGCTAACGCGTTTTGGCAATGAGCCTTGGTCACAGCACACACAACATATGAAAAAACATTTATGTATATACATACACACATAATAGGAGACTCCACCCCCATACCAATCAATTAGTAATTGAATCAAGTGCTGTGCTGACCAAAAAGGTTCAACAGCTGTTACAAATTGTAGGAGGGAAGTAGTCTCCAATGTGTGTGAGTTAAAACAGATGACAGCCATAATGAAGCAAAATCTATGGTGCATTAAAGTACATGAAACATACACATATTCAGGCCATGTAATAATTTACTTAAGGAAAAGATCCACATCATAACAATGATTCATTCCCAAAGGCATCCTTGTTTGGAGGGTAAATATCCACCATACCACCTGGAATAGAAGCTTGCAGTGGATATCACACCCTCGGGAGGACAAACCAACCCTTTCAAGTCCTTAAAAGGTAATGGAAGTCATATTTCCAAGTAAGGCATGCACCAAGATCTACTGCCATATAAGATATGGACAAAGTCTGCATGCACCAAGGTAAGTCAAGTGGCAAGATCTACTACTATATAAGGTATGTACAAGGTTGGTATGTGCCAAGATAAGGGATGCACTGTAATCTACTGCTATAAAAGGTATGCACAAGGTTGGTATGTGCCAAGGTGAGACATACTCAAAGATCTACTGCAATAAAAGGTATGTACAAAATTGGTATGTGTCAAGATAAGGCATGCGCCAAGATCTACTGCCATAAAAGGTATATACACAGTTGGAATGTGCCAAGGTAAGTCAAGTGTCCGAATCTACTGCCATATAAGGTATGTACAAGGTTGGTATGTGCCAAGGTAAGGCATGCGCTATGATCTACTGCCATAACAGGTATGTATAAAGTTGGTAAGTGCCAAGGTAAGGCATGTGCCAAGATCTACTTTCATAAAAGATATTTACAAGGTTGGTATATGCCAAGGAAAGTCAAATGCCAAAATCTACTGCTACTACTGAATAGCATATATGACAGCTTCAATACAGTTTATTAAAAAATTGATAAAAAATAAATAAACCGTGGCAGTTCTAAAAGCAATCAGATTTTTCTGATAAGCTCGATCAGGGCAATTTAGATTTTGTGCATTTGATTGAAACCTCCATTTTAAGTCCTCTATCTATCTAATTACTTAGGGACAGGGAAGAGGTCAAGAATGATAAGACTGCAATAAGACTGCAAGTGCCAGACTCCCAGAAATGAAAACGACTGTACCAAGCACAGAAGTGTTTTATTGGCTTGGAAAATGTAACTAGCCAGCCATGTTTCAGTTATCAAATATTCAGATTGACAGTGTGGCAATTATGGCATGTGTCACAGGGGACAGAATGGCAGTTTTACTAACCTGATCCTCCCCAACATTGCTAGACTGGTCCCTGCAGTCTCTTTTCCTCTGCACTCTGATGTTTTAATGCCCTCATCAGGACCAATGCTGGGAGTGACCACAGCCTAGCATCGTACATAAGAATTCTGAGGGACAGGTTACTGTTGGAGCATAGGGGGAGTGCCAATTGCTGAGCAGAGAATCAAGTAAGTAAAACTGCTTTTACTGTCCCCTGTACTAAACAAGCTAAAAGCTAGAACTTTACTTTTCCCAGAGTTGTGCTTTACACATCCTGCTACATAAAGTCATTGAATAGGATATTTACAGTAACAAGAAATAAAACAAAACGTACAGAGCTGTATAAGGATAGCCCAAATGTGAATTAATTACTGGAAAACAAGATCATTCTATGACTGTCTAGTCACGTAGACAAGCAAAAATGTTTACTACAAGCTATAAAAATGCATACAATCGCATTTATTCAACTCTTAAGTGATAGAAGTGTTAGTCATATGATCATTTCAATATGTATACTGTTCCTCAAAATTTCACAATTATTACCACAGCAAGAAATACGTAACAGTCAAGTTTTTTGGAAAATAATTCTAAATGAGGTTATTTAGATTAACCACTTCCGCTCTGGGAGGTTTACCCCCCCCCCCCCTTTTCCTGACCAGGCCATTTTTTGCTATTTGGCACTGCTTTACTTTAACTGACTATTGCGCAGTCGTGCGAAGCTGTACCCAAAAAAATTTCCTTTTTTCCCACGAATAGAGCTTTCTTTTGGAGGTATTTGGTCACCTCTGAGGTTTTTATTTGTGCTAAAAACAAAAAAAGTCGACAATTAAGAAAAAATAAAAAAACAATACTTTTTACATTCTGCTATAAAACATATCCAATAAAATTTTTTTTAAAATTTCAAATTTCTTCATCAACTTAGGCCAATATGAATTCTGCTATGTTTTTGGTAAAAAAAATACAAATAAGCATATATTGATTGGTTTGCGCAAACATTATAGCGTTTATAAATAAATTACGGGATAGTTTTATGGAATTTATATTTATTTATTTTTTTACTAGTAATTAGAGTTGAGCGGACACCTGGATGTCCGTGTTCGGCGGGTTCGGCCGAACTTGAAAAAAAAGTCCGGGTCCGTGTTCCGGACTTTTTTCGAACTTTACCCGGACACCGAACCCCATTGAAGTCAATGGGGACCTGAACTTTCAGGCACTAAAATGGCTCTAAAAAACAAATGGAAAAGGCTAGAGTGCTGCAATTGGCAGCAAAATGTAGTTAAGAGCATAGCAAGTGCTCTTAAAAAAAAATTCCCCTTTAAATTTGTAATTTTTAAATAGCAGATTAGAACAGCACTCTGTAGTAAAATATAGCTGAACGCTGCACACAACAGACTGATAAAAATATATTTTTTCCCCCTCCTCCTCCTCAGTGGGCTCAAGTGAGGGCAAAAAGATTGTTCACTGCACCACCCCCCACAAAGCAAAATCTATGTAGATCGCTAACGGACGATTGTTCTGTCCTGTGTCTCCTAATCTCTCCCTGCCTAATCTCTCCAGCCTGTCCCTAAAATGCTCAAATATCTTTCCCTGCCTACACTCCGACCTGTCCCTGCATTCTTTTCAGCACAATGTTGTTTTACCCTGTCTGTCCCTAATCAGCAGCAGCCAGCACCGTTCTGTGTGCTCTCTCCCTACACTACAGCAGACTGACTCACCGCGCTGTGTCTCTCGAGCTTATAAAGACCTGGGTCACATGCTTCAGCTGGCCAATCACAGCTACTAATACATTAGTAGGCATGGCTGTGATGGCGGCATGGCGCACACCAGTTAAACGCTTGTTGATTGGCTGTTGAAAGCCCGCCATTAAAAGCACACCATTACATACAAAGCAGGAAATAAAATTACCGAACACGGATTTTAAACCCGAACATACAGTAAAGTTTTCGGGTCCGTGTCTGGGTAACGAAAATCCAATTATCCGGTACAGATCCGAATAATACAGTCCGTGTTCGCTCAACACTACTAGTAATGGCGGCGATCAGCAACTTATACACAAAGTGACACTTTTGACAGTAACTCCACTCTTGTTGAAACAAAACATTCCCTTCTGGATGATCAACGTACATTGCAGGGATTTTACATAACTTTGTTGCAGATTCTTTCCTTTTTTTTTTTTTTTTTTTTTAAGAAATAGCTGTTTTGTTTGTCTGTGAATCTGAATGGCACCATCTGTGTACAGAACACTTCCAGGTAGCCATATTGTATTTTACAGAAAATGACAGCGCTGCAGATTGAAAAGGAAAGGTCTTTTTTAAAACATTATATTACAATTCTTGTGTCACCATTGTATATGCTATGTTATTTTTTTTTATTTGCAATAGTTTTTCCCACTTTCGTGGAGTTATCCTTTAACACACAGAAAAAAGTGATGGATCTCCCATTCAGGTACCCAGGTTCCTGCACAGAGCAGATTTAAAGTGATAAAAACCCAAAAGCAAACATTTGTCATTTGACAGTTTACCAGTGCTTAGATGTGATAGCTGCATTAGTTTACTTTTTTAGGTTTTCTTTCTTTATTTTGACCTGGTGATATAGCTAGTAATTAAGTTTTTCAACAAAACAAGCTGTCCTGCAATTGTGAGTCAAGAGTATTGAGACAAAACAATTACCACTGAGGGGGTGCTTACAATGATCAGCTTTTATTTATTCATGTAACACTTTTATCTCAAAAGAAAAAAAAAATTACTGTACCTACTTCTGTAACTGCAGTGTGAGCTGGAATTTGGATTCAAATTGAATTTCCTAGTACATCTAACACTCCCCTTCCCCCAGACCGACAATACTGCTGTCCAAAGGTGCCCCCTGTGCTCCTTCCTCCAGAGTGGGGGTACTCTAATACAAGAGGTGTGTGTCTGGCGCCAATCTTATCCACCAACCTTAGCCGATTGGGCTTGTGAAATTAATTAACTCGAATCCCTGAAGAATATGATAGCCTGGGACAAAGATAAATCAGACTCTCACAACCTCATTTGGACTGTCTGGAACCATTTCCGGTTGATACCTTTGATACGTTTACCTCCACCGCTCTTTAGTCAGGTGGGTTGTTCGGGGATCCTCTTATCAGCTTATGTTGCCTGCTGTTGTCTTTGCATACACTCATTTTTTCCCCTCCCCTGCCTTTATTATTATTACTATCAATAATTACCCCCTACCCTTTTTTTTTTCTTCCCTATTTCCCTTCCCTCCTTCTTTGCTGCTCCTGATTATACTATTTCTGCTGATCTGTTATTATACTAAGTTTTACAAGTGTTCCTTTTATAGGATTATTTGTGTTGGTATCACATCTCTCATAAATATCGATATGCTTTGTTCTCTCTTCTACTTTAAAGATCCATGTTTTTGTACATTGTATGATCTGGGCTGTATTATGGAATTTAGGGCTGTGTCCTATTTTATATGTATATAGACTGATTGTTCTTGATTGTTGACTGTTCTCAATACTTGCATTTTTACTATGCATTACCCACATATGCGGGCACTGATATTATCAGGCCTTTTTGACCCGTTTGTACTTTACTGACATGTTATTGCATTTGTCAATATGTCATATTGTGCTTGCAATTTCAGTAAAAAAGATTAAACCTAATACAAGAAGTGTGGTACTGGTCAGATCACCAGGTCAAAGTAGAGGAGAAAAAAGCCTAAAAAATAAAACTAAAGCAGCCATTACAACTAATGATTGGTAAACTGCAATATATAAAATTTTTGGTTTTGAATTTAATACCACCTTAGTGCCGGTTCTCATATATGCGATGACAGACATCACATGCTATTCACAACGCACTGCTCTGCAAATCACATGCGATGTCTGTGCGATGCAAATTCAGTCATACAGATTGTATGGCTGAATATGCATCGAATTCGGTCACAACTCGCACAGGACCCTTTTTTGGGTCCGCACCAGAATGGGATCACATGGGTGTTCACACCTATGCAATTTGATTCCTGTCCCAAGTAACGGTTCGTACTGCGATATGCAAACTGATCTAGGGGTGTCGTTAACTTTGTATTGACACCTTCAGTAAATCACATATGGCAGTGTGAACTGCCTGCGAGTTGAATGCGATGCGGGAACCTGCAGTGGATTTGCAGGGTTCTCGCATTGCATATGTGTAAACTGGGACTTGATTTTGCTTTAGAAGTCACTGAGCAAAAAATGGAAAATTGTATCAAATCCTTACCGTAATTTTCCTCTCCTGACGCCAATACATGGCAGCATACACATGATATAGCTCCGCCCCTACAGGACCTGTTTAAATCTATAAAAGCGTGACTGAGAGCAACCTCCCCATTCTTCGTATAAAGCATAAAGATCAAGAGGGAGGGTCCGCATACTGCCATGTATTGGCGTCAGGAAAGGAAAATTACGGTAAGTATTTGATACAATTTTCCATTTTCCTGACGCCAACATGGCAGCATACACATGATAAATAATGAGCTTCTGAGAGGGAGGGTTTAATGTTGTAAACTCAGTCTTTATTTTAACATTTAGACATAGATGCCTGAATAGTTCTTCTCCCGAACTCCACTGTAGTGAGAGCTTCTGGATCCACCCTGTAATGTTTCAGGAACGTATGGTGGGAAGACCAGCTGGCTGCTCTGCACACTGTCTCCAGAGCCACCCCTGCACGTGCTGCCCAGGATGATGACACTGCTCTGGTTGAATGAGCTCTTACCACCTCCGGAGGTTCCTTCCCAACCGCTCTGTATGCATTTTGAATGGTTATGACTATCCATGCTGATATTGTTCTGGCTGAGGCATCCTTCCCCTTCATTTTCCCGGAAGGAATGACGAAAAGCCTCTCAGATTGTCTGAAGGCGGTCGTTGCCTGTAGATAGGCCTTTAGGATCCTGGGGATGTCCAGTTCCTGAAGGTTGGCCTCTGACTCCTCTGGAAATCCCGGCAGTACCCATTCACTATTGAGATGAAATATCGAAGCCACTTTAGGCACAAAGTGATCCAGTGGTCTTAATACCACTCTATCCAAATAGAAAGTTTTATATGGGACAGTAGCACCCAGGGCCTGGAGCTCTGACACTCTCCCACCTAAGGTATAGCAATTAGGAAGGCAGTTTTCAGGGTGATATTCCCTAATGAACAGTCCTGCATTGGAGCAAACGGGGGGTTTGTCAAAAAATTTAGGACTACCACCAGGTCCCATTGGGGAAACCTATTTCTCTTCGGAGGACGAAGCCTAAGAACTGCTCTCATAAAACGTTCCACCAGCGGATTTGCTGACCATTTTTTCTGCGTAAAGGCCGAGATGGCCGAAACTTGAACCTTCAGAGAGCTTAGGCTTAACCCTAGATCTAGCCCCGTTTGCAGAAAAGAAAGGATCTGCGAAATATTGGGGTTACTTGGTTCGAACTGCCGGCTGGTCGCAAAGCTTGCGAACTTCTCCCATATCCTCATGTATATGGTATTCGTGGAGCTCTTCCTGGAGCTTTGCAGTGTACTTATGACCTCTGGTGAACATCCTAGGTTTTGTAACCCTTGCCTTTCAACCTCCAGGCCGATAGGGCCAGCCGAGATGGATTTGGGTGTAGGATGTCTCCTTGCACCAGGAGAAGCAGAGTTTCTGGCAGCATGATCGGAGGACACATGCTCAGATCCATTGCCAGAGAAAACCATGGCCTGCGTGGCCAGTATGGAAGTATCGCAATGACTACCAGATTCTCTGCCAGTAGCCTCCTCAGAAACCTCAGTATTAGTGAGACTGGAGGAAGGCGTAGGCCAATTGTGCCCTCCACGCATGTGTCAAGGCATCGGTCCCCTCCACCATTGGGTGAGGGTAGCGCGAGAGGAAGCAGGTTACCTTGTAGTTGGTTTGGGAAGCAAAGAGATCCACTTGCGGGAGCCCCCACTGGAGGACGATCTGCCCGAACACTTCCGGGTGAAGAGCCCATTCGTTGGGGTTCCTGAACTGCCTCGAGAGAAGGTCCGCTTCCATGTTTTGCCTGCCTGGCAGATATATTGGCCTTAGATCTGCCAGGTGTTCTTGTGCCAATGTCATTATTGGTTCTACCTCTGCTAGGAGAGAACGACTGTGTGTTCCTCCTTGCCTTTGTATATATGCCACTGCTGCCGTATTGTCGATGCGGATTAGGACTGGACGCCCACGTATGTAGGGTAGTAGGGTGGTTAGTGCTATAAAGGCTGCCCGGAGCTCCAGGACGTTGGAGACGAGGCCCTGTGTCGGGAATTCCCATCTGCCCTGAGTCTTGTGTGTTTCGCAGGTGGCTCCCCACCCTGCTGCGCTTGCGTCCGTAGTGACCGTGATCCAGTCTTGTGGACCCAACGGCCGGTGTCTCAATAAAGTATCTTGGCGTGTCCACCACAAAACACTTTGGCTCATTTGAAAGCTGACCCTGATGGGTTGAGCTAGCCGCAGTTTTCTCCACTGCGCTAGGAAGCCCAGCTGGAAGATTCTGAGTCTCCAATGTGCCCATGGAAGCATCGGGATACAGGACGCCATGGTCCCTAACAGGCTCATACATTGGGCTGCTGACATCACCGATGTTGCTAGGGCCTGCTGTATCTTTTCCCTTATCTTGGGGATTTTTTGTAAAGGTAAAGAGACTGTGGCCTCTTGGGTATTGAATTGGGCTCCCAGGTAGACCATATTCCGTGTAGGTTCCAGCTGGCTTTTCTGTAGATTTACTATCCAGCCAAATGTCCTTAGGCTGGCCAAGAGTAAGTCTCTTTGCTGTTGTAAAAGGTCTAAACTTTGGGCTATAAGAATATCATCCAAAAAATGGTGTACCCTGAGCCCTCTCTCTCTGAGGGGGTCCAAGACTGCAATTAGTGCCTTGGTAAAGGTTCGCGGGGACATTGACAGCCCGAAGGGGAGGCAGACAAATTGGAAGTGGTCTTCCCCTAATGCGAACCTGAGGAACTTTTGATATGCCTTGTGTATTGGGACATGCAGATATGCGTCCTGCAGATCCACTGACATCATCCAGTCCCCTGGTTGGATTATTTGGATTATTGTGTTGAGAGACTCCATTTTGAACCTCTCCAACCTGATGAACTGGTTCAACCTCTTGAGGTCTATCACTGGCCTGAAACCTCCTGTTTTTTTCTGAACCAGGAACAGAGGCGAGTAGAACCCTGTAAACCTCTGACAGGCAGGAACTGCTACGATCACCTCCTGATCCAGCAGGATATTGATATACTCCTGGAGTGCTGACATCTTCGAGGGAGACTGTGATGTTTTGGTGGGGGTAATGGAATACTCGGGGGGGTGCTGCTTGAATGGCCAATAGTGGCCCTGCCGGACTGTGGACTGCACCCACTGGTCCTGACAATGATCTTGCCAGATTTGGGCAAATCTGAGCAATCGCACCCCGACCTTTTCCCTCTGTACTGGTTTGGCGTCAAAAGGGCTTCTGGGAGGCAGGGGGATTTGGAGGGGCCTTGTTTCTTTGAGTTCTCAAAAAGGTGGATTTAGTGCCTCTCCAGTTCCTTCTAGAGTCTCTGTTGTACCGAGAGTTCCCGTATTCCCGGAACCTATTCGGTATCCCTCTGGAGGGTCGTCCCCTCTGTCTCCTGGTTTTTCTGTCTTGAGGCAGAAGACCCGACCTTCCGCCCGTGACTCTGGAGATGGCCGTCTCCAATTTTTGGCCAAATAAGGCTTTCCTGTCAAAGGGAAGCTTGCAGCAATTTTGCTTTGACGAAGGGTCTGCCGACCAGGGTTTTAGCCACAGGGCTCTCTTGGCTGTCACAGAGCTTAGCATCGCTTAGGCGGACCACCTTATGATGTCTATGGCCGCTTCCCCCGTGAAGTCTGCGGCGAGTTTTATTTCATCCAGAGCTTTAATAATCTGGTCTTTCGGCAGTTGGCTATTGATGGCGCATTCCAAATTCTGCGTCCAAACTCTTATGGCGCTTGCCACAGATGTTAATGCCACTGCTGGTTTACAGGCGCTACCTGCTGCAAGGTAGGCTTTTTTAAGTCAGTGTTGAAACGCCTGTGTAAAACATCACTAAAGGAGGAGGAATCCTCCATTGGGAGGGTTAAATTTTTGTAAAGCAAAAAGGAATGACCGCACTTCCGATAAAGATCAAAAATGGAGTGTGTTTATTCCCCATCAAACAATCGGCAAGGTATAAAACATACACGCTGTGAGTGCAGGACAAAGAGGTAGACGCGTTTCACGACTAGATATGTCGCTTACTCATAACCAAGTGACTTGGTAATGAGTAAGCGACACATCTAGTCATGAAACGCGTCTACCTCTTTGTCCTGCACTCACAGCGTGTATGTTTTATACCTTGCCGATTGTTTGATGTGGAATAAACACACTCCATTTTTGATCTTTATCGGAAGTGCGGTCATTCCTTTTTGCTTTATGTGGCTTTGGATCACGGATCCGACCGGCACCTGATTCCTGTCTCTCCTGGAGCGGTCTCCCCAGTTTGGACTCTATCTAGGGTTACATTTTTGGCCAGCTTGGTGACTGCTGCGTCCACCACAGGCGGATTGGACAATGACGCCCCGTCTTCTTCTGTGAGGGGGTATAGCTTCTGGAGTCTACTGGAAGAAGCGGATCTTCTTTCTCCCTTCTCCCATTCCTCCTGAAACAGACCTCTTATTTCTGTCATAAGAGGGAAGGTAGCGACCTGCTTTTGCAGCCTGGGGTAGTAAGTCTTCCCCCTCTTTTAGGGGGGTTCTGGTCCCCCCATTCCAGTGCCGCCTTTACGGCTTTTATAGATGGGGAAACCATAGAAAATTTGAATCCGGAGTCCTCTGGGTCCTCTGCCGAGGAAGAGGTTACTTCTTCCCCTTCTTCCCGGATGTTCCGCTGTGTCGCTGAACCTGGGGATTCAGCTCGTGGGGTCCGCTGAGCTGGTGCTATCCCTGACGTACTGGGTCTTTCCCTTTCCGAGGAGGCCAGAATGGTAGGATCATGAGCCGGTATGGTGACCGTGACTTGCCCACCTGCCATTGGCTGCGTCAGACGCCCTGAAAATTCCGCCAGCAAGTCTTGAACTACCCTTTTCAGCAGGGTTGAGACTTGCTGCCTTTCAAGCTCTTGGTCTCTGGCTAGCTGTGTGAAGCAGAGACTGCACACTAATTTGCCTTCCATTGGGTCGTCTCCGCACGACCAGCATTTGCCTCTCGGGCGCTGCACCCGCTGTGGCGATGCTGTGTTTTTTCTTTTTTGAAAGCATTTGTGTCCTCGTGCTTGAGGCCTGCCAGGACTCGAGGAGTCACTTTCTGGCCTGGAGAAACTTTGGTGATCCAGAGAGGCTCTGCTCTGCTCTGCGAGAGGCTTGGGCTGAAATAGATAAAAAGGCACGCTCGTCAGGGCATAGGGCACTCTTACTTACCTGATGTTGGCTCTTACCTTATATGGTGGTTGTCCTGTGTGTGTGGCGGTAAGCTCATGTTGAAAATGGCAAATAATTATATAATACAAAAAAAAACCCTCTTTTTTTTTTCTTAACCCCCCCATCTTACGTCCCCCCATGAGACACTTACCTGTTTCAGTAGACTTTCCTGGCGCGCCGTTTCCTTGATGTCCTGTTCCAGCGGACATGTTTTTCTTGTTGGCTGGGGGGGTTTAAATAGGGTGCTGAAATCACCGTGACCCCCCCCCCCAGCTTTTTTTAATAGAAAGTTAATTTGGATGAGGGAAAACGACTTTTTCCCTCATCCAAGATGGCCGCCGAGCACCGAGGACGCATTGCGCATGCAGGACTTTGACCTGGGAGAGGCTGAACCCAGTTGGAACTCCGACGTAGTCAGTAGGTAAGAGCTTTTGTTTGGAATATGACGGTCTATGGGTGTTGATCTTTTGAGGACAAAAAGGAGAATGGGGAGGTTGCTCTCAGTCACGCTTTTATAGATTTAAACAGGTCCTGTGGGTGGATATAAGGGCGGAGCTATATCATGTGTATGCTGCCATGTTGGCGTCAGGAAAGTGAAGCTTTTGGCAGAGTTCTATGCATAACGGATGATTGCTGTTAACAGGCTGCAAAAACTACCTGCAAAAACTAAAGTATAGTTTACCTTTACAATTTTCCACAATTACATTTTCAAACAGAACTCTGGCTTAAAGCTGAACGCTAGGCATGGGCATCCGTAGGTAGGGGCAAGGTGGGGCAAATCCCCCCCCCCCCCTGGAATCTCAACTTCCCCTTTAAAGTTGTTGTTAAGCCACTTTATACCCTTCTGTCTGGTCTGTTTAATAATCATGTCTGCCTGTGTATGTATTTAAAAAAAATAAGGCGTTCTTTACTAGTTTTCAGAGAGCTGAGCACCGCTCACGTGACCAGTCGGCGCTCTCCTCTCCCCAAGTGACAGCTGCCTGCAGCGGGTGGGGCGAGTATTCCTCGCTGTTGTCAGTTGAGAGGGGAGGAGGAAGGGAGGGGGAGAGGCGGCGGGTTACATGAGCTGCCATTGGCGCTCTGAAAACTAGTAAAGAATGGCTTATTTTTATAAAACACAGACACAGGGGCACACAGGATTATTAAACAGACTGTAGACAGGATATGAAACTTTAAATTAAACTACAGCAGCAGGAGGGGCACTGACAAAGGAACAGACAGGCAGGGAGGGATGGAGGGGGGAGAGAGGACAGAGGAGGACAGGTGAACTGTGGATAACGGAGGCACATAAATTGACCTCGGTGTCAGGGCTCAGCAGCAATGGTATACTGTGGTCAGTTTACAGAGGGGAGGACATAGCCAGGCAGGATCAGCCAGGTATTTTAGGTGATAGAAGAGGCCAAATTACACAGCACAAGCACTGTGCTGTATAACATGCTGTAAGGGAACAGGATAAATTTTTTTTTTTTTTTTAGGTTAACAAATGCTTTAAAAATAATTGCTGCCATATGCTTTTTAAAAATAAATACACAAATTAACCACTTTACCACCGGAGGATTTTGCTGTCTTCCGTCCAGGCCACTTTTTGCGATTCGGCGCTGTGCGACTTTAACTGACAATTGCGTGGTCGTACGACGCCGTACCCAAAACGAAATTTACGTCCTTTTTTTCCCACAAACAGAGCTTTCTTTTGGTGGTATTTGATCACCTGTGCAATTTTTACTTTTTGCGCTATAAACAAAAAAAGAGCGTTTATTTTGAAAAAATAACAATATTTTTAACATTTTTTTATATGAAATTCCCCCCCAAAAAAATTTAAAAACCAATTTTTTTAAAAATTTTTGGCCAATTTGTTTTCTGCTACCTATGTTTGGTAAAAAAAATCACAATAAGCGTATTTTGATTGGTTTGCGCAAAAGTTATTGCGTTTACTAACAAAGGGAAAGATTTCTGTCATTTTTGGTGGGTTTTTTTTAACGCGTAATGGCGGCGATCTGCGTTTTTTTTTGCGGGACTGCGACATTGCGGCGGACAGATCGGACCCTTGACTGACATTTTTGACACTTTTGGGGGTACCAGTGACATTACTGCAGTAATCAGTGCTATATATATGCACTGTTACTGTAAAAATGACACTGGCAGGGAAGGGGTTAATTTTATTGGAGAGGGAGGGGTTAATGTATGCCTGGTGCTTACTGACGTGTGGGGGGGAGGGGACTGAGTGAGTCATGGACAAATCGGATGTCCAGCTATGCTGAACAGTCCGATCTGTCACTCCTTGTCACTTGTAAACACTCCTTGTGTTTACACAGGCGGGCGGATCTCCACACTAGATCCCCGACGATCGGGGGAAGAGCGGCGGCGATCGCCGCTGCTCCTCCCCTGGCCCGACTCCCGCTGTGACTGAAAACAGCGGGAGCGAGCCTCCGGCGGCGCGCAAGCGCCGCCCAGAAGGGGGAGTGTCTGACGACGTAGTACTACGTCGTCAGACGATAACGAGCCACTCTGCCGCAGTAATATTACTGTGGGCGGTGGTAAAGTGGTTAAGTATAATGACTAAGCCCCTCCCCTTAATGACATTGTTAGAAATGGGCGGAGCATGGGTGACCTTAAAATTATGCCCCCCCCGCCCTTGACGCTAGGTCACAAAATAATTGTATTTATTTTTTGTTTTACATGCAAACTGTGTAAGAATCTGAATTTGACTTGGAATTAGCCCCTTGCAGTCTACTGTACATGTACAGTCTCTGTCTCCCCCTCCCTCCCTCTCTCTCTCCCCCTCCCTCTCTCTCACCCCCCCTCTCTCTCACCCCCTCTCTTCCTCTCTCCCCCCCCTTCTCTCTCTCTTCCTCTCTCCCTCATCCCCCCTCTCTCCTTCTCTCTTCCCCCCTGTTTCTCCCTTTCTCCCCCCTTTCTCTTCCCCCCCTCTCTCTCCCTCCCCCCGTCCCTCTCTCTCTCCCTCTCCCCTCCTCGTCCCTCTCTCTCTCCCTCTCCCCTCCTCTTTCTCCCTCCCTCCCCCCACTCTCCCACTTGCTCCCCCCTATCTCCCCCCTCTCCCTCCCCCCTCTCTCCCACTTGCGCCCCCCCTCTCCCCCCCCCCCTAACTAAAATAATGTGCCTACACACAGAAAAGTTTCCCTTAAAAATTTTGGAGAATGTTGCCAGCTATGCAAGAGGATTAATGACAGGAGGAGAGAACAGAGACAGAGAAAGAGTTCATCAGTGTGCTTGCTGCTTCTTCTTTAATTGTCCAGGTTTGGGGTGGGTAAAGGATGTTAAACTGTTCAGAGAAAGATCAGGTCTCCTCCCCTCTAGACAGGGCAGTGCTGTGGGGTAGAGCTGTGTAAATTTCAGAATGGACGTAAATACAAAAAAATGAGATATCCTGCACACGGCATTACATTTCAGTCTAACTTTTACTGCCAAATAACAAATAAAACAGATCGCTGTCGCTTCCTCTGAACTAGAGTTTGTCATCAGTCTTTACAAGACATTTATATACATCTGATTGCATCTGGAAGCTTTCCATTCCATTACAAGAGATGTAAACAACCTACTGCTAATAAATAGACGAAGGGGAAGAATATCCCTTTTCCTTACACTGTGTAATACCCTGAGCCACTAAGTATAGCACAGGTCAAAAGTCTTTAATCCAACTTGAAGTCACCTATAATCTTTGGAGTCAAATGCACTGTATGTATAAAATACATTTCCTTTCATTTATTGGAACAGAAATTATCAATATTAAGCCTACCCCATGAGTATATACCTGGCCACAAACACTCCCAAACCCTAGGGTTGCCACCTCATCCCTTTAAACCAGGACACACATTAATTACACAGGTTCTGAGGCTGATTAAGGTGGTAATTAAACTCACTTAGTGCCTTATGTGCATTATATTAGCCTCAGAACCTGTGTAATTAATATGTGTCCTGGATTAAAGGGATGAGGTCACAACCCTACCAAACACACCAGCCCTCTTGGCAAAATGCTAGCCTGTATATGGAACATTGCTAAAGCTGTAAACATATTGAGACAGTTCATTCATTCCACTGTGAAGTACTGCCTTGCAGTATCTTATGCTGACCTTGGTTTCCCAAACTCAAAGTGCCTTTTTTATGTTTTTTTACCAACATGCATGGGATTGTCCATGGCTAAACTGAATGCACAGTGACTGAATGTAAATTTCAGTGGCTGTATGTGAGCTGTGGGAAAGTGTTATTTGTTGTTCTGTGATGTTATATAGTAGGTTTCTGGTTTTATAGCACTACCCTTGTGGGAGTTGCTGTAGTTAAGGATTTCCCACTTCTTGACAGCCAGGCACACCGAATCTTCACAGGCACGCAGAGTCAGAGAACCAGTTTTTTGTTATTTATTAGTGGGTTAACCACTTTCAAAGGAATGGGAGATTATGGGATGCCCACTTGACTTGAACAACATCTTCAGGGACAACTTTCTACAGTCTTTAATATACAGCTTCCTATACACAGTAGAACTCCAACTTTTTTACCCTTTCAGCTGCACACATTTTTCTTCTTCTCTTCCTCTGTACAGCTCCTGCTGGTTCACTCTTGAAGGAACTTACAGACCTCTTATCAGTTCAGTAGCAAACCATTAGTGCCGGTTCACACTGAAGCGGCACGACTTCGGGGGCGACCTGTGAAGTCGCGTGCACCGCGACTTCGGCACGACTTGCACAGACTTCATAAAATTAATGTCTATGCAAGTCGCTCCAGGTCGCCCTTTTTCTAAGTCGGAGCGACTTGTGTCGCTCCTATTAGAACCGTTCCTGTACTACACAATGGACAGCGACGGTGCACGACTTGTCAGGCTGACCAAGTCGCCTGACAAGTCGTACTAGTGTGAATGGAAACTTACAGGCAATAACTTAAAGTCCCTTAACCATTTGCCGACCAGCCACCATAGTTATACTGTGGCAAGTCGGCTCTGTTACGCGAAACGACGTAGCTGCACGTTGTGTCATGTAGCAGTTAGCGGGGGAGCACGCACACGCCAATTGGTTAGAGGGGGAGGCAATCACCGGGTCAGGCGGATGCGATGTCTGCCGGGCACCCGCGATCGCTCCCCATGAAGACAGAATGGCAGTCTGCCGATGTAAACATGGCAGACTGCTGTTCTGTCAGTAATGAACACAGGGATCCTGTGTTCCTCCTATGTTGGAACACAGGTCTCTGTGTTCATCCAGCGAATACATCCCCCACACAGTTAGAAAGCACCCCCATGGCACACATTACGGTAACTGCATATTTTTAGCCCTGATTACTGTAGTAATGTAACTGGTCCCCTTAAAGGTGTCAAAAGTGTCAGTTAGGTGTCCGATCTGTGCGCTGCAATGTTGCAGTCCCGCTAAAAATCACTGATTGCCACCATTACTAGTAAAAAATAAATAAAAATGATAAATCTTTCCCCTAATTTGTAGACGCAATGCCTTTTGGGAAAACCAATCAATATACACTTGAGATTTTTTTGTTTTACCAAAAATATGTAGATACGCTTCTAGCCGCAGCAATTTGTTTACTACATGCCTGAATCATACAGCTGACATGTGAGTGTTTTACCTTTGCTTTTATCCAATAAATGTACATACTTCACCATGTGAGCCTCACTTGTTTTTTGGAGGAACATCATTATCCAACATTTGGGGTCTTTGAAGTTCATATGGTTGTACTGTTCTACATGAATATTCCGTGGTGGATTGGGTGCTGATCTTGGAGTGGACCCTTCCCTGTTGATCGTTTTCACGCCTCATACTCGGTGGACCTTCCGTAACAGGGGGTCTAAAGCTCTGGTAAGGGGATTACCTTATTTATGCACGTGGTGATCATCAGGATTGTGCCTTCACTCACGGTGTTGGAATTTATTTGTATTTATTTCTGCACCTCAGCATCTGTTTCTGACGGACTTCATGGACTTTGTTCACTCATTGTCATTTAGGGTCATTTAATAATGTGGCGCTGTACTTGAATACAATTAAAATACATATTGGCCTAAAATGATGAAAAAAATCTGATTTTATTTATTTATTTTTATTGGGAATGTTTTATAGCACAAAGTAAAAACATTGTTTTTTTTTCAGAATTGTCGCTCTTTTTTTGTTCATAGCACAAAAATAAAAATCGCAGAGGTGATCAAATACCACCAAAAGAAAGCTCTATTTGTGGGAAAAAATTACATAAATTTTATTTTTGTACAGCGTTGCATGACCGCGCAATTTTCAGTTAAATCAACGCAGTGCAGTATCACAAAAAATGGCCTGGTCATTAAGGGGGTAAAACCTTCAGTGGTTAATAGTAGCACAATTGGAGTGTAACAGCTGCCCTTGTGGACACTGATTCCAGCACCACTTCTTCAGGCAAAGCCAGCCCACCGGGCTGCATCTGCCTCTTTCACCAGCCCTCTTGGCTGCCTCTCTACACCAGTCCACCTGACGGACTCTTCCTCAGCTGACTCTCAGGATATCTCCCAGGGAAAGGATAGAAGACTTAAAGTGGTTGTTAAGCCACTTAGTGTTCCTTCTACAATCCGCTCTGTTATAGTAAATAATGTCCCCAGTGTATGTGTTTTTTTAAAAATAACCTGCAGTATATATCATATTTTTTTTTTTTTCCAAAAACAATTTTTATTAGAATTTTTCATACAGGAAAAAATTAACAGCATTTGGTTCATACAGTCTGAAGCATAAAATGACTAACAGAGAGTTGGTATTACAACATGAGAATTAACATGTAAATGACAGTGGAGTTTATAACAAGAGTCACGTACATGTAAATGAAAGAAATATATAAATGACGGATAATGTAGCCTGAGTGGATTGCAACAAACAATCGATGTGGACAGGCTTTGCAATCTAGGATAACACTAGGATATAAATCGAGCAGTGGAATCCGCAATATAAAACGAATAGTAAACCTAAAAAACTGTAGAGTAACCTGTTGATACAATACGTAGAACATGAGGAAAAACTATAACACACCGGTAGTGTCGGTCGATTGTTCGACCATGGCTAGAGAACAATATTAACCTGTCCCCTTAGGGAGTAGTTGGTCAAGATCCGCGTCATGTAAGAATGGAGACTTTCAGATTGGGAGGGAAAACTATATGCGATAAAGTGAGACTGTAAGAAGTATTAAACCTTAAGGAGAGGGATCACTTCCTTGGAGGGGAAGGGGGCCCCTCAGGTAGAGGTAGAAAGGGAAGGGGGGGAGGGTAGGTAGCAGGGGGGATAGCTGGGGTGGATTGGCATGGCCAGGTCTCGGTCTCCATCCCTGGGAAATGCCCCAGCGGGGAATTGAAGGCAATTGTAGGTGGGTAGAGTGGAGGAAGGGGTGGGAAGGGAGTACTGGTGGGAACAAGGATATGTTAGGGAAGTCACTCACTTCCCATTTTTAGGGATGGGAGACATCCACCCGTGGTCCCATCTTAGGATAATAGATCACGTTCCACTTGGGGATATAAAGTAGGATGAGAATGTAGGCAATGCGTCAGGGTGCCGAGTAGGTCTAAGGTTAAAGTATATTTAGGTCTGAACTGTCGTGTCAGTGCTGTGTGTAGGTGTGGAGTATGTTTGGCGGAAGGACGTGGAATTCGTAAATAAGGTCCAAGGATGCCAGGTGTGGGCATGTGCGGAAGTTTTGTCTTTGGCAATAGCTACTAGTTCTTCTAACTTAGCAATTTTTTCAATTTTCTTTATCCACTCTTGGATTGTGGGTATTATGTCTGATTTCCAGTGCATGGGGATGCAGATTTTGGCCGCATTGATCAAGTGAGGTGTTAGGGATTTACAGTATTTGTATGGAGGGACTGTAGTATGGTGCAATAGATATTGTGCTGGGGAGAATGGTATATCTATGTTAAGGTTGGTTGTGATGATTCTGTGCACGTTTTCCCAGAAAGACTGGATTCGTGGGCAGGTCCAAAATACATGGAGTAGAGTACCAGGATGTTCATGACCAGCACTCATTCTGGCATGTCCGGGTAGTATGTATGTAAAAGCGAGGGAGTTTTGTACCATCTAGTCATTATTTTGTAACAATTCTCTTGGACTGCTACGTTGAGCGAGCTTTTGTGGGTGATGTAACAAATATTTTCCCATTCTTTGTTTGAGAGGGACATATCAAGATCTGATTCCCAAGCAAGTTTGGTTTTGTTAGTGTATTTTAATGGTTCTGAAGCAAGAAGTGTATAGATAGTGGAGATAAGGTGGCGTTTGGGAGAGGTACTACAACAAAATTTTTCAAATGGAGTGAGGTCTCTGGCGAGTGATGTGGTTCGGTTAAGGGAGTTAAGGAAGTGGCGAATCTGGAAATAAGCCCAAGAGGGGTCAATGAGAGAGTTGTGCTTGTAAAAGCTATGTGCTCTGATAATATTACCGCTCCATATTGCTGAAAGAAAAGAGGGTTCAAGTCCTGGGGTGAAATCTGGGTTGGGTTTAATCAGAGTCATGGGGCCTTGGTTAGAGGATATTGCGAGTGAATCTGAGGTAATCTTAAAAGAGTTAAGAGTGTTATTTATGAGGGGGTGTTTTTTTAACCGATTGAGGGATTTTGTCTGAGGCTATCCAAGGTAAAACCTGTAGTGGAAAGGGACTAAATGCATTTTCTAGGGGAACCCAATCTTTATTATTTCCATGTATAAGCCAATCTATTATTCGTGTAAGATGGCAGGCCCAGTAATATTTCTTCAGATCGGGTAGGCCTATGCCGCCTTGTGTTTTGGGTTTGGTCAGTACGGAGAAGGAAATTCTGGGTCTCATTTGGTTCCAAAGGAATTTGGTGCAAATGCTTTTGAAGGATAGGAAAAATGAATTTGGTATTTTGATTGGTAATGCTTGGAGGAGGTAGAGAAGCTGGGGTAGTACATTAATTTTCAGAATGTCTGCTCGGCCAAACCAGGAGAAATGTGGTTTATTCCATCTATGGATATCTTCCTTAATGGTTTTCAGTACTGGGAGAAAGTTAGTATGAAAAAGATCCGATAGGTTGGTGGTAAGGGTTATGCCTGGATATTTTATTGCATCCTGTTTCCAGAGAAAAGGGAAATTTGTTTTACATTGTCTTATTAGGTGAGAAGGGAGGGAAACGTTCAGAGCGTGTGATTTAGAAAAGTTGATCTTAAAGTTAGAGATGTGTTGGAAGATCTTAAATTCTTGGAGAAGAGTGGGTATGGAAATCAGGGGTTTGCTGAGAAAGAGGAGGATGTCGTCAGCAAAAGCTGCTATTTTGAAGGATCTATGCTGGATTGGTATACAGTGGATGTTCTGGTTTTGGGCGAGGGAGCGTAGAAAGGGTTCAAGTGTAAGGACAAATAATATGGGGGACAGTGGGCATCCTTGTCTGGTCCCATTACTAATAGAGAAGGTGTTCGACAGACAACCGTTAACTCTGACACATGTAATGTAAGGTGCTTTCCATATAGGACAAGGCTAGTCTGTCGAACGCCTTCTCAGCGTCTAAGGATAGCATGAAGCCTTGTATTTTGTTGGTAGTCATCCAGTGGTGAACGTTTATAGCCTTGATAGTATTATCGCGGGCTTCGCGACCGGGGACGAAGCCCACTTGATCTTTGTCTATGAGGGGTGGGACAAGTGGAAGTAGTCGGTTGGCAATCATTTCGCAAAGAGCTTTATATCCACATTCAAAAGGGAGATGGGCCTATAATTCGTGACTAGGGATGGGTCTTTACCCTCTTTGGTTATGACCGAGATGTGGGCCTCTAGAAGTCTATGTTTTGGAAAGGGGGGGTTGGAGAGTGAGTTGAAGGTATTGGTAAGTGGGACAGAGATGAGATCTGTAAAGGTTTTGAAGTAGGGAGCAGTGAAGCCATCCGGGCCAGGGCTCTTCCCTGATTTGAGTTGGGAAATCGCGATTTTAAGTTCGTCTTGGGATAGAGGGTTGTTTAAGTCTTGTGAATTCATGTGGGGAAGAATTTTGGGGCAGTTTTTTTTTGCAAGAATTCTTGGATGAGCTTTTCTTTTTTATTTCCAGATATTGAAGGATTTAAATTATACAGTTCGAACAGAGCAGCAATGTCGGGCATTTTGACCAAATTGTTTCCTTGGTTATCTTTTATTGAATGGATAGAGGATTTTGCTTTTCTTTGTTTGTAGAGCTTTGGCAAGAAATTTTCCGCTGTTGTTCATAGAATAACTTCTGTTGTAAAATAAATTTACGTTTAGTTTTAATGTGAAGTTTGTCTAGGAGTAGCTGTCTATTGTAAATTAGTTCTTGGTAAGTAGATTGGACTTGGGTTCTTTTGTGAGCCTTTTCAAGATCGCTGATTTTTCGGATTATGTCTCGGGTTTTAGCTTGGGAGGCTTTTTTCTTTGCCGATTTGAGGAACATCAGTATCCCTCTCATGGTGCATTTGTGGGCTTCCCAGATCGTTATGGGAGAAATATCTTTTGTGTCATTCTCTCTGAAAAATTCAGCGATTTTCTCTTTGAAGTACAAGATATCCGGTTCTTGTGTCAGGAGAGTAGCGTCAAGTCGCCAAAATTTGTTTTTCGGGGAGTCTGGGTGGAGGGCAAGGTTTAGGGAGATTGGGTGGTGATCAGAGATTAGCATTGGTTCGATTGACGTTTTCTTAATTAAAGGGAGATCTTTCTGGGACAAGAAAAGGTAATCAAGCCGTGAGTATTTTTGGTGTGGAGGGGAAAAGAAAGTATAGTCTTTAACGGAGGGATTGAGTGTGCGGCAAGTGTCATGAAGTAAAAGTTCCTGCAGTGATAGATTGACCTGTTTAAGGGCTCTATATGGGATGGACGAGGTCCCTGTGGATGAATCAAGTAGTGGGTGGAGTGTCACATTGAAATCGCCTCCCAGTATCGTGATACCTTGCTGGAATTGTGCTAGGTTGTTTTGCTATGCTTCTAAAAAAGGGTACTTGTGCTGTATTGGGGCTATATATGTTAGCCAGGGTGAATGGCCTAAGTGCTATATGTCCCTTTAGAAATATAAACCTACCATCTGGGTCAATGATGGAGTCTGTCATGGACCATTCAAGGTTTTTTGAAAGGAGGATGGCTACTCCCTTGGTTTTGCCAAGAGGGTTGGTAGCAAGGTAAGCCGTAGGATAATTTGAGTTTTGGAGCTTGGGAGTATTCTGTAAACAAAAGTGAGTCTCTTGTAAAAAAAACTACGTCTGCCCTGAGCTTGTGCATCAGGTCCAAAACTTGGGATCGTTTTTCTGGGGTGTTTAGTCCCTTAACATTTAAGGAGACTATTTTGAGAGGGACGGTAACTCCACTCTGACTGGGTGGATTAATCTTGATGAGGTGGGGGGAGTGTCACTAAGCGACGAGAGAGGGAGGGATAAAATAGTTTACTGGGAAGTGGACGGGCCCAGGGACGGAGACCAAGGGGGGGCCTGGTAAAATTTAGAGGATTGTAGTGGGTTGGGAGGTGGGGGGGGGGGAATTGAGGTGTAGTAGGTATTACCGAAGGTTGGGGAGATAGGAATGTATCACCCAACCTGTATGTACACAATTCGGAGGAGGCGACAAAGAGTGAAAGCATGACACTCTCTGTCTTGTGGGGGAGCAGCAGCGTCTGTGATGCAAACGGAGGTAGGAAAAAAAAGTTAAGTTTTTACGTTTCCGGCCAGCCAGGGAAATAGAAAGAATGTAAAGGAGGATCTTCCAGTCTGTAACAGAAAAGGTGTAGGAAAGGGGATGGGGGAGTTTATTGTAGTGTATAGTGTGGATATTGTGCGTTGAAGGGATGAGAAGGGGTTATGGTTCCAGGAGAGAGGTACATGGGTGGTATAGTTGTAGTGGGTGGCAATGATGTGATGTAAGCATATTACAAGACATGCGAGATAGGAGGGAGGCTAGTGACCTAGTGGACTAAATAAAAATTCTAACAACTCGTTGGTGCAGTATTAGAAAAAATACACATATAAGCTGAGAGTAGGCAATATCACCCAGATAAATATACACATAGAAAGTATAATATATCCCGAAAGCGATGGACCAACCCTCCACCCCCCTCAAGTTCCCATGTGGATAAAAAGGAGGGATTAGAAGTTACCCATATGAGAGTTCCGAATAGGGGTGGTAACAATGGATGACCTTAGGGAAACCAGAAAGTATATTGCAAGGATGGAGAAACGAGAGCGATTGATGAGGAGAGATATGGAAATGGATAATTCAATCAGGTGGGGGAAGGGAGAGGAGTGTCGGTCCACGTCAGGAATCCCATATTTACATGGACAGAGTCTACAGGGGGATCATGCATAGCAATGGTGAATACATGAGTAACCAAAACGGGGCAAGAAATTGTTCATATATCCTGGGAATACCTTAGTGATGGTGTTTCTACAGCGGGGTGAAAGGGCAAGATAGGGGATTTATCTCGATGAGAAGGTAAGAGCTAACAAGGGTCATGGGGAAGGAAGGGAGCATCAGGTGGGGTCTGTTGTTAGCCTCAAAAGATGGAAGTCTGTGGACGGTGTGAGGCCCTGTGTAGTGGAAAAAAAAAAGATGGTACATTACCAGTCCACGGAAAGAGGGCAGGGGGACACCGTTGTTCGGAAGTTGGAGACATGGGAGAGAGGGTTAAGTAGTCTTCTTGGTAGATGAGCAGTGTCTCGGAGAGGGAGTCTTTGTAGAGTCTTGCCTTGATCTTCTGGGTCGGTCTTTACTTGGGTAAGGGTACAGGGCAGTTCGTAACAAGGCGAATGGTTCACATTCGGGTCTGAAATCTAAGACAAAAATGAGAGGGGGAGAAAAAGTAGAAAAGTTGGAGGGGAAGGGGTAGGGAGCGGTAGATAAGGAGAGTAGTGGAATATGAGAAGAGGCAGGTTATGCATGTTCAGAGCAGGAGGCATCTAGTAGGATCTGTCATTTCTCGATCTTCTATGGGCCGGTGAGGCTGTTGGGCTGCCATTCCTTTGTGATCTGGATCGGGTGGAGGAGTCATTCCTTGGCGATGAGGATCTACGTCGTCTAATGTGGAAATCATCTCTCTCCGGAATGGTATCCATAGAGGTTGCTCTTCTGAGGGTCTGCGGCTGTGGGATTCTGTACCAGTCAGGTAGATCCACTTGTGGGATACCTAGGGTTGCACAAAAAGCGTGTAGATCTTCAGGGACGCGTAGATTAGCAGTGCGACCATTAGATGAAGCGGAGAGGCAGAAAGGAAATTTCCAGCAGTAGGAAATGTTTCTTGAGGGCAGGATTTCCAATAGAGGGCGTAGGTCACGTCTCCTTTGCAGGGTAATTGGGGATAAGTCCTGAAAGATTTTTATTTCAGAGCCGTGGTAGAGGAGGGATTGACGATCTCTGGAACCTCTTAAGATGTCTTCCTTGAGTCTGTAATTGACCAGACAGCAGACAATATCCCTGAGTGGGTCAGTATCCCTTGATCTGGGCCTCAGAGCTCTGTGTAGCCTTTCAAATTCAATGTGCATTTCAGGTGGTCTGCCTAAAACATCATTAAAGATTGAGATTGTCGCATTTGTAATCTATGTTTGATCAACCGATTCGGGTAGACCTCTGACCCTGAGATTATGGCGGTGTCCTCTATTATCCAAATCTTCGAGGTGCCTTTGAAGATCTCTGAATTGAGCACTGTGATTTCTGGCAGTGTCAGTGAGAGTGTAAAGCATCTTCATGTGCAGAGGACCTTTCTTCCACCTCATGGACTCTAATGGTGATAGACTGTATGTCCCTTTTCAGCTCAGTGACCGCAATGGCCCGGGATGCCTTTATATCATCTGCAATCGCTCTCAGGTCATGGATGGTGACAGGAATAGCTGCAGGGAGTGTTGGTGCTGGAGGGTTTGTACCTGTAGAAGCAGCAGGAGTAGAGGGAAGATCTAGAGCAGAGTGCACAGCGGCCGATCCACGTGGAGGTTCCATGTAGGCCCCGTTTGAAGCCGGGGGTTCGCGTGATTGCGGCGGCTGCCTGAAGAGCTCTGGGATGCTGCGGTAGTTTGCGGCGGCCTGTTCTCGCGGGGATCGGGATCGGGAGGGTGAGGAGCTGGCGCTGGACTTCCCCATCCTGAAATTTAGCTTGTTGGGGGAAGAATAAGCTGATTAAGAGACGTTTTTTCCCTCGCTGGCCGGGAGGAGAAGGACCAGGCGTCCATCCACATCAAGCACCAAGCCACACCCCCTATATCATATTTTATAGCGCCGCTCAGCACTCACATGGCTAGGCCGCCTCTATCCTCTCTCGATATGACAGCAAAGTGGACGGGGCCAAGAAACCCCCACTGACGTCAGTCAGGTGGAGGAGAGAAGAGGAGGAGAGAGGTGGCTGGTCACGTGAGCGCCAAGCGATGCTATGAAAAAGGTATATAGCGGCTTATTTTTATAAAACCACATACACTAGGGACATTATTTACTATAACAGAGGGGATTGAAGAAGGGACACGCAGTTATGATAGCAGGAGGAGGTAAGGGCTGGGGAGTGGAAGGAGCTGAAAGGCAGGGAGGGGAGTGGGGAGAAGACAGAGGAGAGCAACAAATGACGGTGGCACGCCAACTGACCATGATGTCAGGGGTAAGCAGCCATGATAAATTCTGGTCAGTTTACATGTGGCAGTCTCCCCCCCCCCCTTGTTAGTACCCACAGTGTTGCACTACTCACTCTGCATCCAAGCCCTGGCCCGAGACAAGACACCCCCCCCCCCCAGACTAGGGGTTCGTCTTAATGGCCACCAACAGCCTCCATCTTCCACCAGACTGCCCCTGCTGTCATGACCCATGTCTATGAGGCCCCACAAATATTCACAGTAGTCCCTCCTAACCATCACCCTCTAGTTCTAGAATATTCTTCAACCTTCCAGACCAGGGGAAGGTACCAGAGAGAGCTGGCAAGATGAGTCATCCAGCCCTGGCCTCTAATAACCCTGACCTAATTCCATGACTCAGGTTATTCCTGGCCAGCAATATGCTTTTCTCCTACACACAGTCCTATTATACACTAGGGCAGTGATAGCGAACCTTTGCACCCCAGATGTTTTGGAACTACAGTTCCCATGATGCTCAACTACACTGCTGAGTGCATGAGCATCATGGGAAATGTACAGTAGTTCCAAAACATCTGGGGTGCCAAGGTTCGCCATCACTGCACTAGGGGGTTCTACAGTTTCTTCTGCATATAAAATTATTTTCATTAGGAGTGAATATCACAACTGTAACCTGTTCTTACAGGGTTCCCTAGCAAATGTTTACCTGGTGAAACCCTGAATTATTACACTGTGGACATAGGTGTCACTAGACCAAGGCACATAGAGCACATGCCTCTGATCTCTTGCCTAGTACCCTGGAATCTAATGAGACCTCCAGTAGTGTATGTTGCTTTGTCTGTTGAGTGAAATGCTCTGCTGTAAGCCAGCAGCTCGTGGCAGAGTGATTCAGCCCAACACTGCCTGCATATTTCTGGTGTAGCATCACTCAGCACAGTCAAATGAGCTGGAAAGAAGCTGTATAAAACCTCTACAGCTTCTTTCAAATAGGTGAGCAATGAAACGCTCACTGACCACCAATGTATTGAGGGGAGGAGCCCCCACCTCTGGCCTCCAACGTAACAAGACTCCTGCACTGTATAAATAATTTTATTCATGACATAGTCCTGAATGCTGCACTCCATGAATTACAGTGCCTTGTAAAAGTATTCGGCCCCCTTGAACTTTTCGACCTTTTGCCACATTTCAGGCTTCAAAGATAAAGATATAAAACTTTAATTTTCTGTGAAGAATCAACAAGTGGGACACAATCATGAAGTGGAACAAAGTTTATTGGATATTTCAAACTTTTTTAACAAATAAAAATCTGAAAAATTGGGCATGCAAAATTATTCAGCCCCCTTCAGTTAATACTTTGTAGCGTCACCTTTTGCTGCGATTACAGCTGTAAGTCACTTGGGGTATGTCTCTATCAGTTTTGCACATTGAGAGACTGACATTTTTGCCCATTCCTCCTTGCAAAACAGCTCGAGCTCAGTGAGGTTGGATGGAGAGCGTTTGTGAACAGCAGTTTTCAGTTCTTTCCACAGATTCTCGATTGGATTCAGGTCTGGACTTTGACTTGGACATTCTAACACCTGGATATGTTTATTTGGGAACCATTCCATTGTAGATTTTGCTTTATGTTTTGGATCATTGTCTTGTTGGAAGACAAATCTCCGTCCCAGTCTTAGGTCTTTTGCAGACTCCATCAGGTTTTCTTCCAGAATGGTCCTGTATTTGGCTCCATCCATCTTCCCATCAATTTTAACCATCTTCCCTGTCCCTACTGAAGAAAAGCAGGCCCAAACCATGATGCTGCCCACCACCATGTTTGACAGTGGGGATGGTGTGTTCAGGGTGATGAGCTGTGTTGCTTTTACGCCAAACATAACGTTTTGCATTGTTGCCAAAAAGTTTGATTTTGGTTTCTTCTGACCAGAGCACCTTCTTCCACATGTTTGGTGTGTCTCCCAGGCGGCTTGTGGCAAACTTTAAACAACACTTTTTATGGATAGCTTTAAGAAATGGCTTTCTTCTTGCCACTCTTCCATAAAGGCCAGATTTGTGCAGTAAACGACTGATTGTTGTCCTATGGACAGAGTCTCCCACCTCAGCTGTAGATCTCTACAGTTCATCCAGAGTGATCATGGGCCTCTTGGCTGCATCTCTGATCAGTCTTCTCCTTGTATGAGCTGAAAGTTTAGAGGGACGGCCAGGTCTTCGTAGATTTGCAGTGGTCTGATACTCCTTCCATTTCAATATTATCGCTTGCACAGTGCTCCATGGTATGTTTAAAGCTTTAATTTAAAGCCTCTAAGTCATCACTGTTGGGATGTCCCAAAGCAGTATAGACATGAGGGGTGGGAGACGCAACCGTAGAAAAGGCAACGCAGTACCCACATCAGAGAAAGGAATCTTACAAGCACCGTAAGAGAACCAACTGGGCAACAGAAAAAAACAATGCTCAACAGGAGCAACAGCCCAGGAAAGCAAATGCCAACAGCCAGGGACCCAGAGAAAAATTCAAGGGTCCATCATGGCACTGCCGCACTGAGAACTTTGCGGCCAAAAGAAGCATCAGCTGATGCCAGAACGTCTACTTTGTAGAACTTGGAAAAAGTGTGCACCGACGACCAAGTCGCCGCCTTGCACACCTGGTACCCCAGGACCGCAATGCCCTGGGCCCGCAGTAGGCCCAGAACCGGTGCCAACACCTTGGTAAACACCCTGGGTGCCGAAGCGAGACCGAAAGGTAACGCCACAAACTGGTAGTGGTCCTCTGCGATAGCAAACCGAAGGTACCGCTGATAACTCTCGAAAATAGGGATGTGCAGGTACGCATCCTTCAGATCTATCAAAGCCAGGAATTCTCCTGGACTCAAGGAGGCCACAACCGAATGGAGAGACTCCATTCGAAGCTTCCGAACACGCACGAAGCGGTTCAGCGCTTTCAGGTCCAGAATAGGACGCACTTTGCCCTCCTTCCTGGGCACAGTGAACAGATTCGAATAAAAACCCCGAAACCTGTCCCAATGAGGTACCGGGACAATCACTCCCTGAGCAAGCAGGTCCTGCACCGCTTGATGCAAGTCCTGCAGACGCCCCGGAAGCAGATGGAGATTGGAGGGAAAAAATCTGTCCACCAGCCGGGAAAGGAATTCGATCATGTAACCTGATCGAACGATTTCCTGAACCCACCTGTCCGATATCCGGAGCAGCCAAGGTTGGAGGAAACCGCGCAAACGTCCCCCCACCCCCGAAACGGGTGAGGGCGCCCCTTCAGGCAGAGGCGGATTGTCCCGCCGAGCCGGCATTGCTGGACTTCTGCTTACCCGCCCAGGGCTTCTTCTGGTTGCCCTGGGCCTTGAAGGGCTTGCCCTTGGATTGGTTCCGAAAGGCACGAAAGGACCCCTGATTGGATCTAGGCGCAGAACCCCGCTTGCCTCGGAAAGACTTGTTCTTCGGGTTCTGGGGTAGCATAGTGCTCTTGCCCCCCGTGACGCCCTTCACCAGGGTATCCAACGCCTCGCCAAAAAGGCGAAAGCCAGCATAGGGAAAATCAGCAACTGTTTTCCGTGAGGACTGGTCGGCCGACCAGCTCTTCAGCCATATCAGTCGCCGGTTAAGTATCGCGACACTAGAGAGGCGGGCCACCAAGGGGGCCTCATTTAAGGCTGCATCACACAAATACATGACTCCTTGGTGGATCTGATCCACCATTTCCAGCCGGGCAGGCGGCACGTCATCAGACACGAGATTGCCTCTAAGCATCTTAGTCCAGTCAGCCACCGCCTGAGCCACCAGAACGGACGCGAAAACAGGTTTGAGCAGCGAACCCGCCACCGTATAGGAATGGCGGGCTAGAGACTCCAACCGCCGGTCCGTGGGATCCCGGAAAACCGGGGTATCCTCAGTAGGAACCAAGGTAGCCTTGTTCAACACGGCCACAGTGTAGTCCACCTGCGGAGGCACACACCATCGTGTTTCCGTAGCCGGCGCAAAAGGATAAAGCAATTTGAACTGACTAGGTACCAGGAATGGACGTTTTAACGTGCGCCACATTTCATTAACAGTGTAATGGAATTCCGCTGGGCAGGGAAAAACCTGCGCAGACTTGCGGGTCCTGTGCGTCCCAAATGAGGACACAACGCCCGGAGGACAGGGCTCATCCTCTAAATGCAAGGTTTCTTTAATAGAAACAATTAACTCATCCATGGTCGCCCGTTCTTCAGGTGACCCTGGGGAGGATGTATCAACACCCTCCAGTTCAGCCTCCCCCTCAGACCCCGGGGGGTCTAAGGATGAGCGGGACCCTGAAAAGGGCACGCTCGCAGCAGCAGCAGCCATATCCCCATCTGAATCAGAAGAGAGAGACAACCTGGGCCTCTTTCTCGCAGTCCGTTCAGACATCAGCATTTCCATATTTGCCACCAAAGTCGCTACTACAGCGGCCAGATTGGGTCTCAGCGGGGCCACAGGAGAACTGCCCCCCCCCCCCCCCGTAAAGCTGGAGGAAACTTGCTTTCCTGAGAATCCATGGCTCAAGTTATCAGAACAAACTACAGTGCAAAAAACGGTGTACTGTCCCCTTTAAGAGCGTTGCGTGTGAGCAGCCCACCGCTACTGTCACAGCTATGAAAGACCCCCAAAGGAGAAAAGAAAACTGAGACAGAAGCGATATACAGAGGGAAATTGAGAGTGATAACCTGCAGAGCCCGTAGAGCATTGCTACCAGTGTCCTTGCTGCTGATGGAAAGGAAGTGCTGTTGGAGAGGGCTGGACTATAAGCCAGACCCCGGGAAAATGGCTGCCCCATAGGAATGCATTAGAGGCTATGCCAAAATGGCCGCCGACATGCGGCCGGACCGATCGTTCCACCGCCCACAAAATGGCGGCGGATGGCGCCAAAATGACATGTACAATCGCCCCAGAGGAGCTATACATGTGTGCCCACAGTAAAGATGGCGGACCGCGCGAAATTAGCCCCGCTCCGGTCACCGCACAAAGCACAAACGTCTGCACCCCCAACATGCACCTAAGGTGACACAGGGACAGGGACCCCCGGCAAACATACAGATCTGCACAAGCGAACCCCGCAGGGATTGCACAGGGGGTCACACAGGCACAGACATGGGGACACACAGCAACACAGACTGCCACCCCAGACAGAGGCCCCATACAGAAAAGTACTTACCTGTACCAGATGGCGTGGGGGAGCCTCTATGCACAGAAAACCTCTGTCCTCATCTGACAGGGAGTGCCGTGAGCCAGGGACATGATGCTGCAGCACCGCAGATGAGTCCTGTGAGGTAGCCACCTCACGGCTGCATCCCTGCAGCGAACAGGGATGGGTCGTTCGTAATGCCAGGGCGAACCATAGCTGAACGCTCGATGGTGGGCTGGGGGTCCATCTGACCCTCTGTGCCCTGGAAAACCAGGGCGGTCAGTCCGAATCCCAGCACCGCATGATCCATCTTCATCCAAAGAGAAGACTAACACTAGAGCTGACAAAAAAAAAACAGCTAGTAAAGTGAGAGAAAAAACTGACAATTTCAAAGAAAATCAAATAAAAGATTAGGAAAGCTGAGACTGAAGCCCCAGCACAAGGTAAGCCTGACTATTCCTGATGCTAGGCAGATTAAAACTGAGCTGGGAGTGGTGATGCAGGGGGGGTATTGACCGGATGGGACAGCCCCAATGGGTGTGTATATGCTAATGCCTTTTGTCTTTGGACTAAGTCTATATGCCTAGCTATTCCTACGGATAGGAAGACAATACCCAACAGTGATGACTTAGAGGAGGACGTAAGAGAAAGTTTGATTTTGGTTTCATCTGACCAGAGCACCTTCTTCCACATGTTTGGTGTGTCTCCCAGGCAGCTTGTGGCAAACTTTAAACAACACTTTTTATGGATAGCTTTAAGAAATGGCTTTCTTCTTGCCACTCTTCCATAAAGGCCAGATTTGTGCAGTAAACGACTGATTGTTGTCCTATGGACAGAGTCTCCCACCTCAGCTGTAGATCTCTGCAGTTCATCCAGAGTGATCGTGGGCCTCTTAGCTGCATCTCTGATCAGTCTTCTCCTTGTATGAGCTAAAGGTTTAGAGGGATGGCCAGGTCTTCGTAGATTTGCAGTGGTCTGATACTCTTTCCATTTCAATATTATCGCTTGCACAGTGCTCCTTGGGATGTTTAAAGCCTGGGAAATCTTTTTGTATCCAAATCCGGCTTTAAACTTCTCCACAACAGTATCTCGGACCTGCCTGGTGTGTTCCTTGTTCTTCATGAAGCTCTCTGCGCTTTAAACGGACCTCTGAGACTATCACAGTGCAGGTGCATTTATACGGAGACTTGATTACACACAGGTGGATTCTATTTATCATCCTTAGTCATTTAGGTCAACATTGGATCATTCAGAGATCCTCACTGAACTTCTGGAGAGAGTTTGCTGCACTGAAAGTAAAGGGGCTGAATAATTTTGCACGCCCAATTTTTCAGTTTTTTATTTGTTAACAAAGTTTGAAATATCCAATAAATTTTGTTCCACTTCATGATTGTGTCCCACTTGTTGATTTTTCACAAAAAATTACAGTTTTATATCTTTATGTTTGAAGCCTGAAATGTGGCAAAAGGCTGAAAAGTTCGAAGGGGGCCGAATACTTTCGCAAGGCACTGTATGTTGTACATTACATACTCTTTACCGCTGCACTGTATAAGCTATGTTGTACATTATGTTGTACTTTACATAAAGTTGTCCAAATTGTTTATTGTCTAAACAGCTGATTGTTGATAAATAATCTTCAACTGTTTTAATTAAGTTCTTTTTTCCATGGCATGGGAATCCAAAAAATCCACAGCATGCTTGCACATTACAGCATATAGAGGTATGCCTCTCAGTGTCTCCTCATCCGGCTTTAACAGATCCAGCTTCCAGCTGCACTCCATTCGCCTATGACATCATCCCCACTGTAAACCACACCTCTTTGGTCACTGATTATGTCATTTGGAGTCTTTTGGAACTGTGTTGTCCTGCTACCCAACATGGAGAAAATGAGTGGGAATGTACCCACACGGCGCATTGACCTCACAGTGTTTATATAAAGGCAAAAGCTGCTCTTTGATAAAATAGACTTCTTTGCATGTCTTTTTGCCAAAATATTTGTTGAATTTTTTTTAAAGAGTTTATTTCTGTTTTAGGGTAGTCTGAGACAAAGTATTAGGCTCTATGTCTATACTTTGTAGGAAACAATGTAATGGAAGACTTTCATTTAAAAAAAATAAATAAATCTTTGTACCAAGGTTTATTTGTGTCTGTCAGGCTGTCTCTACTGGTAATTAAAATAGTCATAGCATACAGTATACTTTCATTTTATAACAACAGCATTGTATTAGCAATGTAAACAATAGTTCTTTTTGACATTGCAATTTAAGTTTACTTGAAAAATCTCCTTTCCTGTTGTGAGTTCTGCCTGTCTGCTGGCCATCTCTTTCCACACCGTCCTGGGATTCCTGCATGCTTTGCAGTTTCTCCTTTATGGTTTACTTTCACCTTCTAAGAATTACATATCCTTTGGCACCTTGCTGCCTGCAATCAGTTATTCCTGTACTGACTATGTCTCCTGAAACTCCTCCTTTCAGCAACTCTATAATTCAGAAGGCAGACTGTGAATTCTGTGACACATCAGTGCCTACTCGAAAGGCATAGTGAATATTTGTCACAGAATAAAGAAAATAAATGTTTGGAGAGCTTCACAAAGTAAGTTTACAACAAGCTTCAAGATCATTCAGATTAATCACTTGCCCCCCGCCCACAGTAGTTTTACAGCAAGCGGGTGGCAGCTACAGTCCAGGCAATGTACCTGTACGTCACCTGGCACATGTACACTGGCATGCCCCCTGGGGCATACAGCACACTGCTCACATGGATTGCGGTTCCCAGTACCTGGCCACTTTGAGCGGCTGCGGTATCAGTGATTGCTATGTAATCACATGATCACAATGTAAACACAGCTGTTATAAATGGGTTTCATTCATAAAAAGCTGTGCTTGGCATTGCGATGCTGTGATTGGCCTACAGCTTTCACATGATACCTGGACCAATCACAGCACCTTGTACTATATGATAGCAGTGGGCCAATCTCAATATCACAATAGTAATCACAGCTGTTATGAATGAAACCCATTATGACAGTTCAAAACATTGCTGTTATAGTAATCATAGTACAAACAACAAAAACATAAGCGCTCTATAGGCTGAGAAGAGGAGGGCATATGCAGGAGTAAGTTCTGGTTAAAATGTCCATAAAGTTCAATCATGGGCTGATTGCTGGACAATGGAGAAATACTGGCTGTAGAAGGCTGCAGACTCTGAAGATAGCTAGAAGGAACTCTGTGGAAATGTACAACAAAAGAGAAAGGAAAGCAGCGCCATCTAAGTGCAGTTTAAAGGATGCGTTTAATAACAACAGACAAATGCAAACTCACAGGACGAGCATGATAAACTGGCATGTAAAGGGTTCATTCACTCCAGTGGGAGGACGAGCAGCAGGGATCCGGGGAATCTTCGCTGGTTCCGACTGTGCTGGTGGCACCCAGCTCTTCCTTGCCTAAGGAAGAAGCATGCATGCTTCAAACGCGCGCACCTCCTTCTACTCGGAAGTGAAGTTAGCGGCTCTTCTCTGAGGGACACTGCGTACCTGGAAGTGCTGGGAGCCACCAGCACAGCCGGAACCAGCGAAGATTCCCCGGATCCCTGGACCCCCACTGCTCGTCCTCCCACTGGAATGGATGAACCCTTTACATGCCGGTTTATCATGCCCATCCTGTGAGTTTACATTTGTCTGTTGTTATTAAACGCATCCTTTATACTGCACTTAGATGGCGCTGCTCTCCTTTCTCTTTTGTTGTAGTAATCATCACTGTAACAGCAATCAAAGTGTAAAAAAAAAATCCCTGATCACCCCCAGAGTAGTACATTGTCACTATGGTGACATTGAACTACTCTGATTAAATTATGTAAAAAGAATAGTAAAAAAAAAATTGAATAAAAAAATTATTTATTATTTATTTTTGAACATACTGTCATCAGTCAGTGTCCCTGATCATTGCCACACCAGTCAAATGATGATGTTGTTCTGCACTGGGGACAGTATGTAAAAAAACCTGTGGAAAAAAAATATTTTATTTAATTTCTTTATTTTCCAAAAATTTGTGACAAAAAAAATCTAATCAAAAAACAACTTCAAGAAAATTGCCATGCCTTCTACTAAATATCAGACTGTCTACTTTCTAAAAAGAGATCTTTAGAGAGTATTTGTACTGTCCTAGCATTTTAGGACCCTTAAGAAATTAGATAGGCCATCATTACATCACAAATTCATCCATTTTCAAATATATAAACCACTCTATAACTTTCATAAAAACCAATTAATATACACTTATTTGGATTTTTTTTTTTTTTTACTAAAGGCATGTAGTAGAATACATTTTAGCCTAAAATCATAAAACAAATGTTATTTTATTGGATATGTTTTCAGTCTTTTTTCATTTATATAGCAAAAAAAGAAAGCTCTATTTGTGTGAAAACAATGATATAAATTTAATTGGGTACAGTGTTGCATGACCGAGCAATTGCCAGTGCCGAATAGAAAACAATCGCCTGGTCATAAATGGCGTAAAATCTTCCAGAGGTCAAGTGGTTAATAGGAGGAGGTTAGAAATAATTGAAATACAATGTGAAAATTAATATATGAATTTTTGACCATACACTTCAAGCCATTTTTTGAAAGTTTTAGGAAAATGGTACATCTATAATCCATCTAAAGTCCAACTGAACTTTAAGTTTAAAGTTTCAAGTTAAATACATTCCACTTGCATGAAAAAAAAGCCTCACAATTCCATTTCATTAGTAAACAGTCAAATCCTGAGTCAAAAAGCCAGTCTTCCGTGCCAGCATACTGCAGAGAAGGAACCTTTCCTTCTTTGGGGAAGCAGTGGTTTCTCTGCAGAGGTCCAACATGCTTTCTTTATTTTTTACCTTGTGTTTTTTCTGACTGAACAAACGAGTATGGAGCCTGGCAAGATAAGGCCACATAGCAGTATTAGGATCTGAGCTAGCTACAGTTAAAAATGTTTAGCCGTTGTTGGAAAAAGGGCAAATATCAAAACGTCATACCATAATCATACCAATTTTTTATAAATCAGTGGAAAGAAAATCTCTCTTCTTATGATCAAATCTTTATTTGTGAGTGTATTTTTCTTCTGGCAAGCTTTTGTGTATTTGAACACTATGAGCTCACATAGTTAATCATAATGTATCAATGCAATTTGAAAATCAATGTATAACCATAACTTTAAAACGTACTGTATATACTCTCTGATAACATAAATATACATTTTGCTTCTAAATCTATGTCTGTGCCAAAACAGCTCAACAAAAGGCATGTAATGTTTACCATGAAGGCAATAAAAACATTACAGAATTACACTATACATATTACAGAAATAAAAAACAAATGTTAGAAAAAAAAAAAGCTTGTCAGAGGGGGCCAGGTTTCATCTGTCTGCAAATGTTTAACATTCTGTAATTACATTCTATGTCGTAATACAGAAAACTGCATTGATAACAAGGTTTAGCATGGCTTTGGTTAGACACATCCAAGCTCAATCTGGGCCAGTGGTTCTCAACCTAAGGAACAGCTAAGCCCCCCTTGGGGTACCTCGGAGATGTCTTCAAGTATTGTGGATCTGGTACAAGAGTCATAATTTGATTAGTAGAAAGAGTTTTACTTAATGTAGCATATTATGAACAAACAGAGTGTAGCTTGAATGCAAACGTTGTTCTGACTACAAGGTGAATACTCTCCTCAGCTTGGATAAGCAAACCATATCTGTGGGACTGCTACTGGATGGAGGCTATAGCTCAGGTTTGATACATTGTAAGTATTGTTATGTACACAAATTAGGAATGAGCTACAGAATCGATCTGAGCACAGGTTTGGACCAAAACACATTTGCGGGCTGGGAATCTCCCTTGTGATTTCTCTGCACACCTGAAGATGACACATCTCACCCAGCACTTATTGACACACCTCAAAGTATTTTTAAGGATTTATTAGGCCAAACATAACCAAAGATAGGAGAGGATTAACAAGTGTACATTTACAAACAATCAATAAGACAATAACGTTACTCTGAGAGATATGGTTAAATACCTGCAGTGTTCTGACCAACAGTAATTACCAGAACTGAACCACATTCACCTAGTTCTTTAACAGTATTTAAACTTTAACAGTATTCAAAGACTAACTTGCTATAACTGTCCAGTTTTCTCACACTGGCCAGTGAATGATGGAAAAAGAAATGGCCTGCAAAGTTGGGGCCCTTGAAGAAAGCAAAGCAGTTCTCAGAAGACAACAGATTAACTTGTGCAATGTTAGTCTCTTACCAGACCCAGAGCATCCTATTCTGGGTATCTGGACATGAGCTCTGACACGGACAGAGCATGTTTTCAAGTCCTCAGACAGGGATAGAAGTTGCTTTAATTTCTCCTTACAAGTAGTGGGAGTACTCTCTTCTAATCACACCAGGCATCCAAATCACACCTTACACTCCTCCAGGGAGAAAGGTCCTGGTGTCTAAGGCAAGGACCTGTGCAATGAGTCTTCTCTGAGGTCTCAACCGATTGTGGTCAGCTATGGCAGAGTTCCGTTCAGCCAGTAGTCCAGTCTCTTTTTCTCACCCCCTGCTAGCTTTTTTTTTTTTAAACTCCCTGCTAGCTTTCAGACAGTCCTTTGCTTTCCTTTCAGCAGCTGGCTGACACCCTTCCCTTTGCTTTGTTGCATCGGCCAATCACTGTCCTTCAGGATCGATCCAGATCCAGCCAAGATGGCTGCTCCTGCAGTGTAGACACTCCAAAGACAAGCATTGCAAAGTGGTCTCCTTAAAGATGGTTGCTGCACTTTTGCAATAATGAATATTCATTTTAACCCTGTCCATACTACAGAAGAATAATACAGCAGCAACTAAGTAAGAAGTTCTGCAGCAGTTATCAGCTACAGCCCAGGTTACATATACAAGGGGTCAGGGATGTGGGCTGACATCATTGCCCAAGTATGCACCAGACCCAGTGATAACATTTTTTTAATTTTGTTGCTATACACTAAAAAACATCCAACACATTCCGGGGCCAGAAGAAACTCCACCCTCCCACCAGGGCTACAACAAAACCAAATATAATATAAATGTACAGTAAATGTGATTGATATAATCATAGGGCCAATAGCATAGAAAATCATTGGTAACACACAGTGTATATATATATATATACACAGTATATATATAGTACAGGATGCCAGGGATGGGTACCGGACAGTATATACACTATATTACCAAAAGTATTGGGACGCCTGCCTTTACACGCACAGTAACTTTAATGGCATCCCAGTCTTAGTCTGCAGGGTTCAATATTGAGTTGGCCCACCCTTTGCAACTATGACAGCTTCAACTCTTTTGGGAAGGCTGTCCACAAGGTTTAGGAGTGTGTCTATTGGAATGTTTGACCATTCATCCAGAAGCGCATTTGTGAGGTCATGCACTGATGTTGGATGGGAAGGCCTGGCTCCCAGTCTCTGTCTAATTCATCCCAAAGGTGTTCTACTGGGTTGGGGTCAGGGCTCTGTGCAGGCTGGTCAAATGCCTCCACCCCAAACTCGGTCATCCATGTCTTTATGGACCTTTTGGTGCGGACCCCATGCTTTTTTTTTTTCACTTTTTCAAGGAGATCCCCTTAAAATCCATACCAGACTCAGAGGGTCTGTTATACGTTATACAATTCAGGAGAACCCCCCACAACATTTTTTTTTTTTGAGTGGGGTTTCTTTATTAACATATCTACCAGACCTTCATCTAGGATAAGGGTCTGGTATAGATAAAGCAAATCCTCCCCAGATCTTTATGTAGAAACAGAAGTAAACAGCTGAGGCTGTCATTTACTGGCAACTTAAATTGCAATTTTTTTTAAGGCCCCACCCACAATTCGTATATTGGGAATGTGCATTCCTGGTCACAATTTTTTTCTTTGTGATTTACACATGTTTCTGCGTGTCACCATCATTTGCATTTGATGCAACATTTTTTTTATTTATTTTATTTATATATATATATATATATATATATATATATATATTTTTTTTTTTTACACTTTTTACATATTTTTTTTCATTCAACTTTATTGCTATCAAAAGGGGTGAACACCACCCTTGTGATAGCTTGGGCAGTGGCAGGTACTCATTAGGGAAAGATCGGGGGTCTAATATACACCTGATCCCTCCAAGGCAGCAGACCAAGTCCCCCCTCCCAGCACAAATCCTCTCTGCCTTCTAGCACAAATCAACCCCCCCCCCCAAGATTCCCTTCTGGTACAAATCCTCTTCTCTCCCTGATTCAAATCTCCCCCAACACAATGCCCCTCTCCCCCAATCACTCTTTCTAGCACAAATTCTCTTATTCACGGCAGCACAAATCCTGTCCTTGATCACCTCTCCCAGCATATATTCTCCTTCCCCTAACCCCTCCTTCTAGCACAAATCCTCTTATTTCCCCCACCCAGTAAAACTCCCCCACCCCCATCATCCCTCCAACCACAAACCCTCTCCCCACCTAATAGAAATGTTCTCCTCTCCAAATCCCCCCAGCACAAATCCTGTCCCCCCCTCCTTCCAAATAGTCCCTCCAACCTCAGATACAACGTGGTTCAGTATTAGGAGATGTCCTTCCTCCCAGGCTCCTCCTTGTGTTCTGTCATAAGACATGCCAATGAGGAGCCTAGAGGAAGCATCCCTCAGCTCTGACATTTAAATGTTCTAATAGGCAGCCTGCAGGTACAGATGTCGACTGCTGCAGCGCTGGGTGATCCCAACACCAGGGACCCGCAGGAGAGGCAGGACACGTGCCCTACATGCTGGATGCTAGCAACGCTACTGGCAACTCCCCCCCCCCTCCACATTTTAACACTGCACTGGGGCATGTGCTAAACGTTGTTTCTCATACAGGGGTTAATTTACTAAAACTGGAGAGTGCAAAGTCTGGTGCAGCTCTGCATAGTAGGCAAACAGCTTCTAACTTTAGCTTGTTCAATTAAACTTTAACAGAAAAACTGGAAGCTGATTGGTTTCTTTGAAGAGCTGCACCAGATTTTACACTCTCCAGTTTTAGCAAATCAACTTCACAGCGTCAATTACTCATATCTCCCCTGCTCCGAAGGTTAGAAATAACTTCCCAGCTTGTGAATTCAGGTTTTCGGTTAGGGCACTTTGTTGATGTCAGGAGGTTTCATCTTCAGGTGGCACTGCACTGTATTTGATAAATCTATGTTCCAGATGACTACAATCAATCATGAAGTCTACTATACTGGACTATTTTACATTATCTAACAAGCTGGGCCCTCTGATTCCTTCTGTATTGAATTGTATTGTAATTGTACTGTCTTCATGTTGTAAAGCACTGCACAAACTGTTGGCGCTATATAAATCCTGTATGATATTAAATTGGATTTTATTTTCCACAGATTTTTGATTGGATTTAATTATTGGTGACATAGTGCTGCACCCTCTGTGGGGTTTTGTTTATTGAGTTCAGTTGTTACCCTATGTAGATTTAGAAGCTCAGGCTCTATATAATAACATATTAAGCCAAAACAATATTGTTACCATCCCCATATTTCCCAATGGAATATGCCCCAGCGTTACACAGGATTTTTACAACATTAGCAACATACCTACTTTTAGTGGAATTCAAAAACCCCCATAGTTCAGTTATTTACATGGTATAAAATGATCTAGTAGGGCATAAGACTTGAAAATTGAATCCACATGATTGTTATATAGTGCACTCCTAGCACTCATACTGTGTGTTTATACTCACAACAGAAAGAGTTTATTATGTGAAAATGAACATTCATTATTTTAGACAAATGCTCAGAGGGGTTTCCTTAAATTTGATCCTGATTTAAATCTGATGCCTAACTGTACATCGAAATCACAGAGAGTGAATACAGGACTGTAAAAACATGAGGCAGATCATATGCAATATGTTACAAAACCACAACGGCCCCTTCTGTCATCACAGTGCTATTAGCTGAACGTAGCATGAGACTTAGACATCATTCTGAGGCCATATAGATACACTGTGAATGGTTATCTGCGGTTTTCAGTGTTGACGTCTGCTGGATCTGTAGCATGTAAAATTATGAAGAGAACTATTGAACTGCTGCTTTAGGCATACTTGTTTAATAGGCAATTGGTGAAATGGACCTATAAATCTTTTACAGTGTTTACAAAAAGAAACTGAAAAGATTACAGACATGTAAAATAATTTACCTGTTTCTAGCCAAGTATATTATCTAGCAACAGCAACTAAAAGCAGGCGAAAAATACAAAAAAATGAATTAGGGAGCTATTCTTTGCTCGGCAGCAACACATACCAGCCATGATGCAGATTGTGTATATATGTAAATGAATGTTAACGCATACATCCACATTTCCAACATATCCCATAAGGCAAGTCAGACAAAGTGCGGCACTTTGATTTGTTTTTAATACTCATGTATTGTTTATCCCTGTGGAAGCCAGTGTTCGGTTATAATATGACCAATCTGAGCTGCAGTGATGGAAAAACTCAGAGAGGATCTTTATCAAATATTGCAGCAATGGGGGAGATTTACTAAAACTGGAGAATGCAAAATCTGGTGTAGCTCTGCATAGAAACCAACCAGCTTCTAGGTTTTTTGTCAAAGCCTAAGTGCCGGTTCACACTTATGCGCTTGCGCTTGCAATGCGAATTTGCAGTGCGATGTTTACCTTGCGTTTCTAAATAGTACAGCGCGATTGCAATGCGAATTGTACTTGCGTAATCATGTTAATTAAGCTCAGATGCGATTTCTGCTCCGGCCAATCAAAATAAAATGGGTGTAAACTTCCTGTGGACTTCCTGGTTTTTGTGGGGAGAGTTCGTTGTGGAGTGTCAGCTGTGTTTTGGTGTGTTCTTTTTGGCAGTATGTTTCATTTGCCCTTGGTCATGGCAGCAGTTGCTACTGTCACTGCTGCAGTCCTGATCGATATGGACAAAGAGAGGAGGAGGAGGAGGAGGGTGAGGATGATGAGAAAACGAAGATATTGGGTTCATCCCATAATTTCAAATAGGGAAGACAGAGGTCAGTTCAGTGTCCTCTATAATCATCTCCGTCAACATGAAGAGAAGTTCTTCAACTATACTCGGATGTCAGTTAATAGGTTAGTATGTGAAAGGGAGTCTCTCCTTCTCCTTCTCTCTTTTTTGCTGCTTCCCTATTTCTCTCTTTTCCCCCTCTCTCTTTTCACCTATATCTACCCCCGAATCATTCCAGAAGCTCCACACGCGCCCCTTTTGCTTGCCACTTACATGTGTTGTGTTTTTTATTTCTTAGTTTTGACGAATTACTTGGACTACTCTTTTCCCGTTTGGAGCGTCAGAACAGCACCTTCCGGAACAGTGTTGTCCCTGCTGAAAGATTGCTTGTTACATTACGGTAAGTGTGATATATTTTGTGAAATGTCATGTATTTTTTTCTCCATATTATGCAGACAGATATGATGGCAAAGTCGCTTCCAAAAAAAGTTTTTCTTTATTTTTTATTTTGTTGCATATAATAACAAGAACAAAAACAGAAACATGATGTCATAAAAGACAAATTTGGACAACATGGCGGTAGAGTGGCAAGTGTCCTATCCTATAGATCCAAAAAATTAGGTGAACTCTCATCTGGATCAAGTGGTGTTGAAGAGCTATCCAAGGTGTTGGGATATAGCCTAAATGGCACAAGCGGGGATGGGTTTCTTGATGGTCCACTTGTGGGCCTATATTGTGGATAGGGTGGAGGTAAGTTTGATGCCAATGCACTTGATTGTGGTGTCGGTGGTGGTCTGCGGGAGGGGGGGAAATGGGAAGAAGTAGAGACATCCGATGTTCTCCTGTGGGGGGGGATTACAGAGGGAATTGGAGAAGGAATAGGATATGGGATTTGGGATCTAGGGGTTTCATGAATGCTCCGGTATTGTTCAAAACTGGATGGATAAGGGTTTGGTGGAATGGCAGATTGAATGGGTGTTAAATTTGGGGTCCATGTATTCTCTTGCGGGAACTGTCTTGGTACAGAGAATGAATGGATACAGTTTTGTACTGCCATTCTCATCTCAAAATATCTTTCCGGCGGGACCTCTTTGAGAAGAGGCACTAAACTGTGGGCAAATAGTGTGTGTGGGCATCGCTGTGCATCTATTTGCTGGCTGATGCCAGACATAATGTCTAATAAATGTTTTGTCTGCTCATTATCTTCCGCCTGAGCAGTTGCCCTGCTGCCTCGCCTCCTGTGGGACGTAGAGCCTCGACTGCCTTGACTCAGTGGCCTGGTGGAAGGCGTGGAAGCGTCAGTTTCATTGTACTCCACTTCCGGTTCCTGAGCGGATATGGACTCATCCAAGCCCTGTGCCTCAATTGCTATGTTATCTACATTTGATGAACATGCAAATGCAATGCCTTCCTCTTCATCAACTGCTGCATGCTCCTCCTCCTCCCGTTCCTCCTGCTCATTCTCCACCTCCTCCCAACTTGCTTGTGTGCTGCAATTACAAATATGTAACTACTTTTCATTATCCGCTCCAAATACAATAAAGATGATAGGTGGGGATTGGAAGGTGAGGGGGTTGGGGGTGGGGGGGGGCAAGAGGGAGGGGGAAGGATGGGTTAATAAGTGAAAGAGGGAATTTGACAATAACTTACTTCCGCATTTCTAGAACCGGTACCAGAAAATCCAGACATCTGGCAAAGGCATAGGGACGCTTAGGGGGGGCACCGGATCCACTTCTCGCCTCACGTTCTAGTCTCTTATACCTCTGCATGGTGTCCTTGAGGCTACGCCATCTTGTTCGGATTAGTGATTCTGTAAGCGATAAACATGACTAATAATAATTTTCTATTTTTTTATTTCAGGTACCTTGGAACTGGAAATTCATTTGCGAGCTTGCATTATGAATTCAAATTGGGGAAATCCACTGTGAGCACAATTGTGCGTGATACCTGTATTGCCATTTGGGAGGTCCTAAGAGATGTGGTGATGAGAAAACCAACCGAAGAGGAGTGGATCTCTGTAGCTGATCTTTTTTGGGAGCGCTGCAACTTCCCTAACTGTGTCGGTGCAATAGATGGCAAGCACATCAGGATTGTGAGACCAGTTGGTAGCGGTACCAAATATTTTAATTACAAAAAATATTTTTCAGTGGTTTTGCTGGCAGTGGCGGATGCAAATTACTCATTCACCTACATAGATGTTGGTTCGTACGGGAGCAGTTCCGACTCCAGCATTTTTTCCCACTCCAGTTTTGGAAAAATGCTACGTGCCAAAAGCCTGGACCTCCCACATGAACTACCACTGCCTGGAACATCTCAGCCCAGTCTCCCATTTGTTTTTGTTGGGGACGAGGCTTTTGCGCTTTCAGAACACCTGCTACGCCCGTATGCAAATCGCTCACTGACTATCGAAAAGAGAGTTTTCAACTACAGGCTCACAAGAGCGCGCAGAGTTGTGGAGTGTAGTTTTGGAATTCTAGCAAATAAGTGGCGATTTCTTCACACACCAATTACTCTAACCATAGATAATGCCATAATTGCTGTCAAAGCTGCCTGTGCACTCCACAATTTTGTTAGATCAAGAGATGGATACCTCTTCGAGGACTCGTTGATGGATGATATGGAAGGTGCAGAGTGGATCCACACCAGGGGAAACTACAGAGGGGCCAACATCAGGGAGGATTTTACAGACTTCTTTATGAGTCCTGCCGGTCAAGTGCCATGGCAGCTTGATGCCATTCAATAAAGAGTGTTCATCATTCTCTGTACTTTGTTTAAATAAATACACTATTGTTAAAATGTTCAACATTGCGTAATTCAATTCTTTTAGTTTGTGGTTACCTACTGAGCATGCATGGTCTTCCACTTGCTCCGTCCTTTGGAGCAGGGCCCCCCATAGATCCCCTTTAAATCAGGGCCCCCCATAGATCCCCTTCACATCAGGTTCCCCCCATAGATCCCCTTCACATCGGGGCCCCCCATAGATCCCCTTCAAATCAGGGCCCCCCATAGATCCCCTTCACATCAGGGCCCCCATAGATCCCCTTCAAATCAGGGCCCCCATAGATCCCCTTCAAATCAGGGCCCCCCATAGATCCCCTTCAAATCAGTGCCCCCCCATAGATCCCCTTCACATCAGGGCCCCCATAGATCCCCTTCAAATCAGGGCCCCCATAGATCCCCTTCAAATCAGGGCCCCCATAGATCCCCTTCAAATCAGTGCCCCCCCATAGATCCCCTTCACATCAGGGCCCCCATAGATCCCCTTCACATCAGGGCCCCCATAGATCCCCTTCAAATCAGGGCCCCCATAGATCCCCTTCAAATCAGGGCCCCCCATAGATCCCCTTCAAATCAGTGCCCCCCATAGATCCCCTTCAAATCAGGGCCCCCCATAGATCCCCTTCAAATCAGGGCCCCCCATAGATCCCCTTCACATCAGGTTCCCCCCATAGATCCCCTTCACATCAGGTTCCCCCCATAGATCCCCTTCACATCAGGGCCCCCCATAGATTCCCCTTTCTGTGATAAATATATACACACAGGAACCATAGAAAATATCTTCTTACCTTTATGTTTCCGCACTTGGGGTGTGAATCCATTCCAGTCCTGATACAGGCTTACACAAATCTCTTCCCTCCCTCTTTTCTTCAGAGCATTATTCTTGTACTCTGCTGTACGGCTGTCCCATAGATATGGCCTGGCACGGACAAGCCTGATCAGCTCCTCGTTGTCGATCCCAATAAGTTTGGGTGCCATGTTTGTGGATGTCCAAGATGTTTGTGATTTTTGTGGATGTCACATGGAGGCTCGGGACAGGAAATAGAGGGGTGGAGCTGAAGGGACAAACTGTACACATATTCGCACATATCTGAACTGTACATGCGAGTTCAGACCGATTTACATTCATGTCTATGGAGACTAAATTCGCAACGCAGCGCTGTAAACTCGCACAAGACCCTTTTTATGATCGCATCACATTCGCATCTGGATCGCAACGCATAGATGTGAACGGCCGTCACGAATTCAATGTATTTTGTAAATGCATGCGATTGGAGACTATTTAGAACGCATCGTATTCGCAGTACAAGCGCATAAGTGTGAACCGGCACTAATTGAACAAGCTGAAGTTAGAAGCTGATTGGCTAGCATGCACAGCTGCACCAGATTCTGAATGCTTCACTTTAAGTCCTGGTTCACACTGGGGCAACTTGTCAGGCGACTTAAGCCTCGTACACACGCGTCAAAATTCGGCTGGGAATTTTCGTCCGGCGACCGATCCGCCGATTTTCGGCTTGTTAGTATGATGCTTCCGACAACCGACTCCGACTTTTCGGCCGAAAAAATCCTGGTGTGCAGGCTATAAAATTTTTGTCGACCGTCAACACAACGTCCGATTTTCCTTCAGTCAGTACAGATTTTGTCAGACAAAAATCTACAAATCGGAACACGCATGATCGGAAGCAAATAACGACCCGGAAGAATTTTCTCAAGAAAACTAGCCATTGTATCAAGAAAGAACTTTCGTCTCGCGGCAGGCAAAGAAATATATTAAATGCGGTGCACATGCTCATCTTGGTTAATGTGAGAAGAAGGAAGCTGCTGCTCATAATTCTATACTTTAGAATTAAAGAGGCATGTGTTCTGTTATGATGATGATAATGATTTGGCTATTCTATATGTTGCATCTATTTTTTTTACTAATAATTGTTAAAACTCTTCACCATTCTCTTTGGTTTATGACTGGAAAATATCTAACTATTGATGTGTCCCTTTATTCATTTTTTCATTAATGTATCAAACATATATTGCTGCTTACTCCCAATATGCTCAATTTTAATAAATAAAGATAGGCAAGTAGTTTTTTGAACATTTTCTTTATTTTATAAATAAAGATAATCAAACATAAATATAGAGATACTCTCCTTATTCAAAATATAACAGAAAAAAAGGGCATTCCCTCCTCATATAACGTATAAATAAATAATAAGGGGTAACAGAAAAAACATATTATAAATTCTTTTCATTTATAATTGGGAATAACTGTAGTCATGTGACCATTGGGGTAGGTGGGGATCAGGGGCATATTGCCACTGACTACCACTGGCTGTGGTTGTTGGGGTGGAGGTGGTGGCTGTGGTTGCTGTGGTGGAGGTGGAGGTGGAGGGGGTGGTTGGTAGTCGGACAGGTGGGTGTAGCCATGGATTTCTCCACAGACCCCTTTATTGAGCACCTGTAGGACGAGGAGCTCTGCCCTTTGCCGCTGCTGCTCACTCATTAGGCGCAATTTATTAGCAGTGAGAGAGCCAAATGAGTCAGCCTCATCTGGCTTTCTCTGTAGGGCTATACAGGCATGGCTGAGTAACGAAGTAGAGGCCTGCTCCAAATTTTTGTTTTTTTTCCTGTGTTTTTGTGGAGGTTGGGTGGTTACAGATGTCTCCGATGCCGGCTGGCTTCCACTTGCCTCCTCCACATTGACACTTTCCTGTTGATGAAATTAAAAAATTATTATAATGTTATAGTGTATATAAAAAGTCATGTTTGTTTGATTATTTCAACCAAATAACAGACTTTACATTAAGGGTGAATTATTTGCTTGATAATATTTTTATTGCATCATTATCTTTATTGCAGACAATATATTGTTAAATGCTATACATGTGTCAAGCTTGGCTCCAGGAAATCTTCCTCCTGGCTTGCACCACATGAGCCCTCTGCCGAAGTGGAAGGGAGCGTCGACAGGGATGGCCTGGATTCGGATTGTTCCGTCAGGAACCGCAGGCTCTCGAAATACCAGAGCCTTGGTATAAATATTTCGTCGGTACCAGCTCCTGACCTCTATGACTTATGTATCTTGTTGAGCTCCCTTTTGTAGGTGCTGCGGAGGTTTCTGATTTTGCCCTTGACATAATTGATGTCGGCATTATGGCAAATAGGCTTGCATAAATCGGCCAATTTTTGATAGGCCTCACTTTTCAATTGTTTGTTAGAGTAATCCCTACTCTTTACCTTCCACAAACAAGGCAATTTGCGGTATTCCTCAGTGAATAGAGGCAAAAACTCTGGTGAGGTAAACTTGTTTACCATAATTATGTATATTGCCTGCAGGACACAACACAACACAAAACATAGTCAAAGATCATGTATTTTGTCACATAATAAAGATAGGCCCAATATAAGCTGTATAGGGCCCAAAACACCCGCTTTTGAATCAAAAGTCGTACCTTTGTTTGTTCGGAAGAATCGTGGTTCGCCGATCGATCGTGCTCCTGGAAAAGATCTGTCCGATGGCGAATCGGCGAGCGAACGATCTGGCGTCCTTTAAATACCACTCTGAACAAAAGACGGACGACCGGTCGGTGGAAATTCGTTGCGTGTGTACGAGGCTTTAGCCGTCTGGCAAGTCGCGCTCCATTCAGTGCAATGGAACCATTCTAAATCGGAGCAACTCAAGACTTAGAAAAAGGTTCCTGCACTATGTTGGGGGCGACTTGCATTGACTTCTATTAGAGAAGTCGTTTGCAAGCCACACTGAAGTTGCGCTGCACGGGGCGGCTTCAGAGTCGGGCGACTTTAAAGCCGCCCCAGTGTGAACTCAGCCTTATTGAATGTCTCCATATGTGCCTTTTAAACCCAGCAATGCTGAATAGAAGCTTGTACATCAAAAAGACCCAAACAACAGCCAAGAAACTTGGCATATGCAGTGCAGTGTAGTGAGGAATGCAAAAACATGTACATTGGGGAAATTAAGCAATCTCTTAACAAATGAATGGCCCATCATAAGAGGGCAAGTTCTACAGGTCAACATTAAGCAACTGTCCTGCACCTTAAGCTGGCCATAGATGGATCAAATTTTGGCAAGCTTAGCAGGGACTGGCTGAGATTCGATCTATCTATTGGCAGGCTGGTTGTACTGAAGTCAATCCATCAATCGACTTCAGTACAACCAGCCCATCAGATTTTTTTTATACGCAAGTGCTGCCGGCGGCTAAAGCCGCTTGCAGTAATCATTGTGTTTTGATGGTAGGGAAGGCTGCCCATTGGCAGAACACAATAGCACTGCTGGAGGGATTCCCCCATCAACACTGACCCGTGGTTGCAAAAAGAGAATCACATCAACTTTGGTTTGCCTTAAGGAGAAGGGCCATTCTTTTGAGGATAGTGAGGTGCACATTTTGGACAAAGAGGGGACAATTGGCTCACAAGAGGAGTGAAAGAGGTAATCTACACAGATCTGCTTTTCACATAATCCTGTATTAACATATCCACCCCAGTGTTCTGACAACAATTCATAACTACAGCCATGTAGATCAAAGGCTTAACATTAGTGGAGCACAAAAAAAACATTTTGGTGCCGAAACCAAAACCAAAAATTCAGGGATCACTTGGCTGAAACCGAAACCGACGCTTTTTTTTATAAAATGCATATATTTTTATAAATAATTGTATTATATTCAACTTTATAATTAATATCATGAATTTAAAGGAAAATGAATTTATTATCGGCCATTATCAGCACCTTTTGAAGCACCTCCCCATTAAAATTCATTAAAAACGCAGCCGTGTTGTGTTTTTAATGCATTTTTTTGTGTCACATGACCTATGAAAAACACACCATCAGCACAGTAAAATCAGGGCAAAATCACGGACATTTTCAGCAGCTATTATCGGCACTTTTTTTTCTTTCGGCACAATGCTGACAACCCTATTTTCGGAAGATACTTTTGAGTGGCTGAAATTTCGGTGCATCACTACTTAACACCTATGAGGTCTCACTGGCACCAAGGATGGGATTTTGTAATTTACACACACTCCATTCTGTTCTTGGACAATAACATCTGTCTTTTCATGCTGATTGGCTGAAGGTTTTAGTGCTACCTGTCTGGATATAAATGCTGGGGTATTTTCCTGATGCTCATTAAAACTGAAGAAGAGGTTTGGATGAGCTACAAAATGTCTTCAACATTACAGAACAAGTCTAGTTAAAGTGACTAACTACTACTAGATATACCGTGATCTGGATACATTCGAATATTCACAAACACTTGTTAAACTGGTTTATTTTTTTCTTAAGCATTGGTGATGCAGTGAGGCATTCTATGTTTTTAGAATAAATGTATCTATAATGCTTTTCCTCACAGGGCCCATTTCCTTATCATGATGATAATTAACCAGTTCCCCCCTGACCAATAGCAGATTCACAGCTAGGTGGTGGTTTTGTTATCCTGACTGGATGTCATATAACATCCTGTCCAGATGCGCCAATCCACGGGACACGGCCGATGACCAATCACAGTACTGGCTCGCTGTCAGTACCATGTGACCACCATGATTAATCACAGCAGTTCACATGACAGTTGTACACAATGGATGGCTATCTTTTAAGCCACCCAGTGTGTACATTGTGTTGCTAGCTGTGATTGCTAAATTCGATCACGTGGCACAGACAGGGCCAATCACAGCCCATTCGTACCATGTGATTTGCTTTGACCAATCACAGCCAATCACAACAAAACAGACTGAATTTGTTCTGCCCTCACTACACGTGGCTGAGGTGTAATTAGACAGACAGCTAACTCTCCTCCCTTAACTCCACATTAAGGCAGGCGCTAGGACTTTTTTTCAACTTTTATTTCAGGGAAGTTAGAGTAAAACTACAAATAAAAGAAATAACATTCAATCAGTATATAAAATATACAACATATACAGTCCTGACACACTAGTCTAACTAGGATAAGGGGTAACGATAGAATTGCAGGTCCTCTGGAGAAGATGCATTACTGGAGATGGAGGTGAAGAAAAACAAGATGGCTACTGGGGGCTGTCTCTAAGACCTCATGGTCTAGTCCACTAGAATGATGGGAAGCTACGGTGACTTTCAAGCAACAATCTGTCTACCTACAGTAATAAATCTATAGAACTATAAGTATACAAAAGAGCCAATAGATGGTGATATTACAATTTACTTTACATACCATTAGCATATTGAACAATTAACAAAAGAACATAAGAAGCATTTGCTGAAAGGCATGACAGAATTAACTAGTTTCATTCAGTAAAATGCTTGCTTATAGCAATGTAATGCACTGCTATAAGCAAACATAATGTGTTAAAAAAAAAAAATCCTAATAGAGTAGTACAATGTTACTATTGTAACTATATTATAATCTTTATTTTTTTCATACTGTCACCAATCAGTGTCTCTGATCACCGCCACACCAGTTATATGATGACGGTATACTGTACTGGTGACGGTATGTAAAAACAAAAATGGGAAAACATTTTTTTCTTCATTACTTCATTTTCTAAAAAAATATGACAAAGAATTATATCTTCAAAAAACCTACCATGCCTCTTTCTAAATACCTTGAACTGCCTTCTTTACAAAAAGGGGTCTTTTGGGGGGTATGTCTACTGTCATTTCATTATCAGGCCTCAAGAAATGAGATCACTCAGTACATCAGGCAGGGCCGATCCTAGGGTCACAGGCGCCTGGGTGCAGAAATTTTTCTGGCGCCCCCACATGGGCGTGGTCATCTTACTAACTCCTCCCCTTTACAAATGTTTTTATGGCAATGGCTCAAACACAGAGATGCTCCCCTAAGAAGTCTTCCTTATCCTGGGACCCTCACACGATCTCTTAACAATAAACAAATTACAGTAAGAGAAGCAGAGTACTCTAATGGGAACTGGAGGGAGGTCTCTCTAATGGACACAGAGAGGGCATCTGTTAGAGAGTCTGTTAGACAGAGCCCCCAGACAGGAGATGGTAAGTAAGAGACTGCAGACTTGATACAAGAGATGGTCAGAGACTGCGGATATGATACAAGAGATCAATGCATTGATGCAGCCTCATCAGTGCCCACCAAATGCAGCCTACTAGTGCCCACGAAATGCAGCTTACCAGAGCCCACCAATGCAGCTTACCAGAGCCCACCAAATGCAGCCTACCAGTGCCCACCAAATGCAGCCTACCAGTGCCCACCAAGTGCAAGCCTACCAGTGCCCACCAAATGCAGCCTACCAGTGCCCACCAAATGCAGATTACCAGTGCCCACCAAATGCAGCTTACCAGTGCCCACCAAATGCAGCCTACTAGTGCCCACAAAATGCAGATTACCAGTGCCCACCAAATGCAGCTTACCAGTGCCCACCAAATGCAGCCTACCAGTGGCCACCAAATGCATCTTACCAGTCCCCACCAAATGCAGCCTACCAGAGCTCACCAAATGCAGATTACTGAATAGAATCAATTCTTATTTGAAAACATTGTACACTAATCTACACTATTTTAATGTTGTACTACTCTGCCTCTGGTTGGTTGGCAAGTGATGGAAATAATGTGTCTTGTTCCACCCCCACCCACCACCGAAGCAACAGTGCAAAATGAGAGTTGTTTCCCTGTGTGACGCTTCATGTGTGTAGTTATGACAAGTCTATGGCGCTGGCACACTGATCCATGTCCTCCCTAGGATGGAAGCAAAGATACTCACGTTTCCAACAGTCCCTCTGGTGCTGGCATAAGCTCCTCTGTGGCAGTTTTCAGGCCTCTTTAGCGGTCAGTTTGGAGTCACATTACTACTGCGCATGCGTGGGAGCTAGTCATCCCGGCACACAAGATCAGGCCAGTTGCTGTAGGCTTGCGCAGCTCAGCTTACATTTCAGGGATTGCGGTGATCAGGTAGGTAGGTGTCATTTATTGCAGAAGACACATTGCATGTCTTTTCTGCAATTAATGCCTCCCTACTCACACTGACTTACAATGGAACTTCATTTCTGCTTTAAGAATTAGTAAACTGATATATTATTTTTTGTTTTGGGGTTTAGTACCAGTAGGGAAACCACTGCACATCTTATACACAAACCAAATAAAACAAGAAAGAAACAGACACAGGGATACTCATTTAATACTAATCAGAATAATATAGGCAGCTCTAAAATAAAGAAATGCTCTGATGAAGAATCCCAGTAAAAACTTCTGGTGGGACCCCACCACTTCAATAAGCATAAGGCCCCTTTCACACGAACGATCCAAACAGATCCGCCTGTCAGTTTTTTAGGTGGACCTGATCGGATCCTCCATGCATCCCTATGGGGCAGCGGATGTCAGCGGTAACATGTCCGCTGACACTCGCTGCCATCCGCATCCGATCCTGTCCGTGAAATCCGGACGGATGGAAACCCTATTTTCCATCCGTCCAGCGGATCGGATCGAATGAGAACGGACAGGCAGTCCGTTCTCTTCTGATTCCCCCATAGAGGACAGTGGGGAATCTGACACCTCCCTCTCTGCACACAGAGCGGAGACGGAGCTCTCATCTGCCTGCTCAGCTGGGATCGGCGGATCGATCCCCCGCTGAGCAGAGAACGGTCCGCACCGGACAGCAGACCGTGTGAAAGGAGCCTAAAGAAAAAAGAAAAGAAGATCCCACAGTGATTATACCTGAGTGATAGAGGGGGATGCACTACCTACTGGAAACACACATGGCTGACCCTGGTAGTGGTGCACTATACACATATTGTCAGTGATGCCCAGGGATGGAAAGTCAGGCTCAGGTCACCATCTTATCTGACTCACCTGTCTAGAGGAAAGAATATTCAGACCCCCCTGAAATTACACAGCGTTCGGGCACTCTTACTTCCATCTGCCAGGTAACAAGTTCCAGCAACACCAGCATTTCCTGCATGTAATGTGGATTGGTGCACTCTCTGAAACGGTCCCCAGTGTACTTTGTCACTGAACATAAAGTTCCTGCTTTTCCCTTCACATGATGTGTTAGTATGGTGCTGACATTTTCTAGAAGACATGCTGGTTGGTGAGGAAGGTGGCAGGGGGTGGGACCAATTGTGACTATTGTATATGCACCCACAGCAGTGTATAATTCAGGTTTATTATACACCACCACTATGTGTGCAGATAGAGTAGTTACAATTGTCCCGCCCCCCTGCCATCTTTCTCCCCGGCAGCTGCTGTTAGTCTGTGTATGGAGCACAAGCATCACTCGGGTCTTTGCCGATTCCCTATTGCCTAGAAACTTTTCTTTAATGTACTCCCCAGTGTGGGTTTTCTTGCTTCACTTTTGTATTCAACACCAAATGCCTTCTTGTCTATCTGCTGTCAATGAAGTGGCATGTAAGACTCATTAGTGATTCTGTTTGTCCTGACCAGCAGTCCGTTGTGAATGAGAGTGAGTTTGCCAGCATTCTCTGGTTGCAGCATAATCTTTACTTTGTCAACGACCTTTTGGGGAATCTTTTGCAGCATTTCAGTTTGATAAAACTTGTCACTCTTCAGTATATACCTTGGCTCGACTATGGACATCAACTGCTTAAATCTAGAGTCAGACACTATTGTAAATGGCTGGTTATCAGTCACCCTCATCTCTGTGATTACTCTTTCCAGCAGTTGGGATCTTCCATCAGATTTTAGCCACCTGTTTTTTTTTCTGAAACATATCTGTTATTGTTGCCTGAGATAGGGATGATTCACCTTGTGATTCATTTTGTTTTTTCTGTGCTGCATTATACAATTCAAGATGATGAACTCTTAGATGGGCCCAAAGATTAGACGTATTTTTGTTTTTTTTGCAGTTATTGATCCCATGCTCACATTGTTTTTGCAAGTGTTGCACAGTGCTGCTGATTTTCCAGGAGATGGAGAAGAGAAATACTCCCAGACCACCCATCTCCATCGAAACAAGAAAGAGTCAGACACTAATATAGGCTTACACAAAATGGCTGGCTGGTACACTGTGGTGGGTGGCTGTTTGGCTGGCACCCTGTGGTTGGGTGGCTTGATGGCTGGCACCCTGTGGTTGGTGGCTGGCTGGCACCCTGTGGTGGGTGGCTGGCTGGCACCCTGTGGTGGGTGGCTGTCTGGCTGACACCCTGTGGTGTGTGGCTGTCTGGCTGGCACCCTGTGGTGGGTGGCTGTCTGGCTGGCACCCTGTGGTGGGTGGGTGGCTTACTGGCACCCTGTGGTGGGTGGCTGTCTGTCTGGCACCCTGTGGTGGCTGTCTGGCTGGCACTCTGTGGTGGGTGGCTGTCTGGCTGGCACCCTTTTGTGGCTGGCTGGCACCGGGTGGGTAGGTGGCACCCTGGCTGGCTGGCACCCTTTCGTGGCTGGCTGGCACCTGGTGGTTGGGCACCCTTGGGTGTTTGGCTGGCTGTCAGGGCACCCTTGGGTGTTTGGCTGGCTATCATAAACCTTTGGTGGCTAGCTGGCAGACAGGCACCCTTTTGTACATAAGAAAAAGAGAGAAAGGAGGCGCAAACACCTAGTGCATTACCCGTGGTCACTGTTAATAATTTTAATAAAATGCCAAATGCATACTCACAGACATGAAGATATTAAAAGCGTGTTACAAGAATCCACCATACATGAACAGGAACATGTCCTTGAAGTCAGGACCGCTAACGCGTTTCGGGAGTCAAGCCCCCTTCCTCAGAGCTGCAGTGAGTATGCATTTGGCATTTTATTAAAATTATTAACAGTGGCCATGGGTAATGCACTAGGTGTTTGCGCCTCCTTTCTCTCTTTTTCTTATGTACCTATGTTGGAGTTCCCTGCCTGAGGAGAGCAGCACGCCAGTCTTCCCCTTCGGAGTGAGCGCTTGGCTGAATTTTTTATTAAGCACCCTTTTGTGGCTGGCACCCTGTGTGGTGGCTTGCCTGGCACGTACAGGCCCAATGCCTGTGGATGGCTAGCTGGTACAGTCAGGACTCAGGCAGGGCCTTTGGCTGGCTGGTTGGCTGGCTGGCTGGAACACATTACACAGTGGACTGTGTGGGACTGGGTTGCTGGCTGGCACTTTGCAGCTGTGGGTGGTGGGAAGGTGGGTGGCCGCGGCGGCTGTGTTACAGAACAGAACAGATACAGAACGTGTGTCAGAGTGTTGGTCACTGTTATCACTTATCACAGAACAGAACAGATACAGAATGTGTGTCAGACTGTTAGTCACTGCACTCACTACTAGATGTAGAAGAACTCTGTCCCGACTCCCGAACGACCGCCTGTGCCGCATGCAGACTCCAGTGTAGCCGCGGCAGGTAAAAGACACTATAAGGAGCAGAGGGAGGCGGCCTAAGAGCTGTCCAGTGCGCGGAGGCGCGTGGCGCAACATACGTGATGACGTCACAAAATATCGGCAATATCGGTAAATCCAAATGCCGATACAGATATATCGGGAAAAGTGCATATCGGCCCCCGATATATTGGTGTTGCCGATAATCGGTCGATCTCTAGTGCCTGGTATTGATTTGGTTAAATAGTTCATACACTCATAAGTTTATAACCACCTAATATTGGGTAAGTCCCACTTTTGCCGCCAAAATAGCCCCTGAACCTTTTGAGGCATGGACGCCACTAGACCTCTGAACGTATGCTGTGGTATCCGTCACCAAGTTGTCATTATCAGATCCTTTAAGTCTTGTAAGTTACAAGCTGAGGCCTCCATGAATCGGACCTGTTTTCTCAGCACATCCCTCAGATGCTCATTTGGATTGAGATCTGGAGAATTTGGAGGCCAAGTTAACACCTCAAAGTCGATGTTTTGTTTTTCTTGAACCATTTTTGCAATGTGACAGGGCACATTCTCTGGCTGAAAGGGGCCACTGCCCTTAGAGAACACAGTTTGCATAAAGTGGTGTACTTGGTCAGCAACAATGTTTAGGCAGGTGGTAGGTGTCAAGTAACATCCACATAGCAGGACCAAGGTTTCCCAGCAGAACATTGCCCAAAACATCTGGCTATCCACATGGTGTAAAAGATCATGTGATTCATCAGACCAGGTCATCTCCTTCCATTACTCCATGGTCAAGTTTTGTAAGTGCTCTTGGCTGTAGACACGGGTCAGCATGGGCACATTGACCGGTCTGTGGCAATGCAGCCCCAATCTGCAATAACCATTATTTCTGCTATCAATATATCAACTTCAGAGATGTCATGTTTATATCCCACTGACTTTCAGACGCCATTGTAAAGAGATAATCAATGTTATTCACTTAACCTGTCAGTGGTCATAAAGTTATGGCTGATCGGTATAAATAGGACATACTTACCTTTCATACTCGGCCCTGCAGATCTTTAATAGGTGACCTGCCTCACTGCATATTGTCTCTATTGCATTTACTGTAAGTAATATAGCAGTGCCACCTCCTTGCTTCAGCCGATGACAAAGGATGCAAAAGCACACTGATAAGGTCACCTAGGTACCTTTCCCTTTCCTTTCTCTAACCATATTCTCTGCATAGGACTGACCACATTGTACAATACATTAAAAGTCAATTGGCTGACACTACTTTTTCTAGTTTTTTCAGTCTCGGTACAGCTGTGCAGATTATTGCAGAGAGCTAATATAAATTCAAATTCCAATGCAATTTAATAAAAAATGCATTTAATTTTTAATTTATACACCTACAATAATAGTTATACTGTGCTCAGCATAAATGAGTACACCCCTTTTAAAAAGTAAGAATTTAATTAATATCTCAATGAATAAAACAACAATTTCCAAAAATTTAACAAAACTGAGTTTCTAGAACATTTGTTTAGCTCATTACAATGAAAGTAAGGTTAATAATATATCTTAGATTACAAAATCTTCAGTTTTACTCAAATTAGTTGATGCAAAAATGAATACACCCCACAACAAAAACTATTACAGCTAGCATTTTGTATGACCTCCATGATTTGTAAGGACAGCACCAAGTCTTCTAGGCATGGAAGTTGGCAACATATTGCAACATCCATTCTTCAAGAACAATTTTTTTTGGAGCCTGGATGCTGGATGGAGAGTGATTCCCAACTTGTCTCTTCAGAATTCCGTTGTTCGATTGGGTTCAGATCAGGAGACATACTTAGTCACTGAATTACTTTCACCCTGTTCTTCCTTAGCAATACAACAGTGTCATTAGATGTGTGTTTTGAATCATTGTCATGTTGGAAAAGTGCACGACAACCAAGGGCAGGAAGTGATGGTAACATTGTCTCTTTTAATATAGAGAAGTACATCTGTATATTCATGATACAATCAATGAAATGCAGCTCCCTGACACCAGCAGCACTCATGCAGCCCCACAGAAGGACACTGCCACCACCATGCATGGCTTTCTACTTTTTTAGCTAACTGCAGGGAACTTGCATGGTGATTTTCTTCAACCCTTCTCATCAGGAGAAGCTCCTGTCGAGGTGTTAACTTCTGTGGATGGCCTGGATACTTGCAGTTCTTCCATCTTTGTTAAATTTTTGTATCACTTTTGCTACAGTATTCTGACTGATAAGTAAGGCTCCTTTCACACGGCCGCTCCGTGTGTCCGCAAATCATCCAATCCGTTTGCGGATGATTTGCGGACATAATGTAAGTGAATGGCACTGCGGGTGTCAGCGGAATACCACCCGCTGACACCCGATTTTCCTCCATTCAGTTCTGTTCCGTTTTTACAAATGGAACAGAACCCATTCTTTCTTCCGTGTAAAACACAGAAAGGAAGGAAAATTGGATGTCAGCGGTGTCATCCGCTGACATCCGCAGTGCCATAGACATACATTATGTCCGCATATCATCCGCAAACGGATAGGATGATATGCGGGCACACGGAGCGGATGACAGAAATGTCATCCGCTCCGTGGAAAGAAAAAAAAAAAAGTCCCGCAGCGGACCTTTCACACGGAGCGGCTGTGTGAAAGGAGCCTAAAGCTTTGTTGATCTTCTTGCAGCCTTCACCCTAATCAACTGTCAGCTGGACAGTTGATTAATTAGAATAATTAGATTCACCTGCAGTTGAATTCTTGTGAATTAGGATTTAAATAAAAATTCTAAAATATAACTTTGCTCCTAACACTTTCATTGGGGTGTTTTCATTTTGCAACATGGTCTTGAATTAATTTGTTAGGAGAAAAAATGTTTTGTGTGTGCAAAAAACAAGTCTTGGCTGCAATCAATGGGCTGCATTTGTGAGTATTTTGTAATATAGTGTCCCATAGAAAATGTTGATTCTGAAAGGAAAGTAAAGGTTTTCTGACAAATCTGTTGGAGTGTACTTTATGCTGAGCACTGTAAATTCATATCAACAAGTGGTAAAGAATTAAGCCTTCTTTATTGCTTTGTGTGTTGCCTAAATATAATTTACCAGTTGGCGACCCCCCGCTACAGATTTACTGTGGCAAGGGGGCTTGGCTGTGCAAAGCGACGTACCTGTCACGCATTGGGCTAGGGGGGCTCGTGCGCGCCCCTGTAGACCCTACGATGTTCTGATTCGGCTCAGAATGGATCAGTCATCAGGTCCAGGCAGGGGAGGACTGGGCCAGGGGGGCAATTGCCCCCTGGGCCTCTCTAAAGCCCTGTAAAAAGGCTGCTCCGCTTCTGCCACAGACATGCCTAAATGATTCCTGGTGAAGCGAAGTAAAAAGTCCCCACTGCTGACCTACTGAGTGCAGGATGAAGACAAGGACAGAGCGCAGACCCCCCATGGTTGATGGAGCTCAGAGTAACTGGTGGCTTTGCCAAAGTTAGTAGTATTAAGAGAAGTAGATATTCGGCAAGGAACTCAGGTTAGCGGCGGTTATAGCGGCAAGTTCATTATATCTATGGATATAGCAAAGGTATTGCATGTCTCTAAAAAGAGTTTGTAGTTATCCACAGGTTGCTTATTGAGAAGCATTAGACGACATTACCATACACAAGTGATGTCTAGTCAAATGAAAGTGAACCAAACTAAAGAACAAAAATAAATTAAACATAACTGGTATATATTAAGATACTTGCGTAAATCCTTGGGTAGGAATCCTGAGTTAGGTCTAGTCTCTCCCAGCTTTTCAATGAGCCGGTTAGGCTGGGACACTGTTTCTTCCTGGGGATCACCTGTTAGCAGGTTGCGGTGAAGCACAAGGAGAAGATCGACGTCTCCTATATGTTGAGGGATCATTGTGGTGGTGCACTTCCATTGGTTCTCCTTGCAAGAAAAATGAAGATTGATGGTTGCGTTGCCAGTCTGGAGTCTCAATTGGAGGAATGTCAAGAGTCTCACAGAAGGGGTGTTCTGGGTGTCTTAAGTTTGCTGTTCTGCTGGCAGATCCTGCTAATAGACAAAAAGGTAATTTTCATCTGTATAGAAATTTCTCTCTCCCGGAGTGCTTCCAGAATGGGGCGAAGATCCTTGCGTTTATGCAGGGTGATCTGGGAAAGATCTTGATAGAGTTTGCTCTCAGTGCCACGATACAGGATTCATCCTCTGGTTCTGGCCCTCCCTTGGGGGGTCTGTGTCTCTACCTCTTGGTCTCAATGCACAATGTAAACGCTCCATTTCTATCTGGGTGTCTAATGGCCTGCTGTAAGGTTCTGGCACTCTCAGTGCCTCCTATCACATTATTTCCGGGTGATTTCCATCTACCTAGATAGAAGAAAAACATATAGGTGTGTTTCCCTTTAAGACTGATGCTGTCATCACTCAGCGCCGGACTAGATGGCTATTTAAAGCGCCGGTTCTCACTCACATGTGTTCGTTCAAACACCCTTACCTGGATGCTAACTTGGCTTGAAGCTTTCATGCTTGCAAGCATACCTCGCTGACGGAACCTCGCTGCGCTGATTCCTGCATCCCGCTCCGGATCATCCGCTCCTCCTGAACCAACCTTCGGCTGTATTGCTATTAGTGCTAAGTACCCCGCAGGGGAACCCTTTATAAACTTATTCTAAGCTTACACTATCTAGCTCTGCATAGTAAATACTATTTATCACATCTGCATATCTAGATTGCTAGCTCTAAAGACTACTGCTACTTATTCCTGCACTGGGTTGATCTCTCTTGTATGTCCACCTGCTACTCTGTCATCTGCTACCATACATGATTGCTAAACCTACCTGCATCCATCTGCTACTGTCTTACCTTCAAGTGTCTGTCACCTACCACCTCCACTCAACCTGTCTCTTAAATCTTCATCACTGTGTTACTACATACATAAAGTCACTCTAGGAACCAGCTTGTTGAGTGTGTGTATTTACTAGCTGAATTAAGACCTTCCACACATGATGAGTCATTGAGGTTGGGAATGGTATCTCAGCATCTCTCTTACATGACTACTGAAGTGGAATATTTCTGCAGCTGAAAATCCACACCATATATGAAACGCAGGAGCGTTACAGATTGAACGAACCCACAAATGGATTCAGCAGAAATAACCACTCAGGTGACACAATTAAAACAGCAAGTAACTGCGTTAATACACACACTTGCTGAATTAAAAGAAGACAATCAGGCTCTGTCGCAGCAGGTAATTAGACTGACACAACTTACCTCTGCTCAGTCCCCTGAACCCAAGATAAATCCCCCTTTGGTATTTACAGGCGATCGCAAAAAATTTCGCGAATTTAAGAACACATGTGAGTGAGAACCGGCGCTTTAAATAGCCATCTAGTCCGGCGCTGAGTGATGACAGCATCAGTCTTAAAGGGAAACACACCTATATGTGTTTCTTCTATCTAGGTAGATGGAAATCACCCGGAAATAATGTGATAGGAGGCACTGAGAGTGCCAGAACCTTACACCTGCCCAGCAAATCAATAAATATGGCAAGAATTGCTTGATCAAGTTGGGCATGATCTATCGTTTCAGACAGACCTCTTACCCTAATATTGTGCCTTCTTTCTCTGTTTTCGAGATCTTCTATTTGCCTGTGAAGATCTCTGAATTGAGTAGAGTAGTTCTCTATTGTCTGATGTGCCTCATGGCTGCATCGTGGCGCTCAATGGATTCTTCTGCCATATCGATCTTAGATGGCATCTCCTGCATGTCCAGGCGGAGATCTGTGATGGCAGCCGAGAGGGTATTTTTAATATCCGCTGCCACTGCTTTTAAGTCATCTAGGCACAAGGCTTTAGCTGAATGAGCTGGCACATCAGATGATGGAATGCGAGGGGATCTTGCAGGACTCCTGCTTGCCACTCTGGAGTAGCATGAGGCCTGTGCAGAGGATGTTGTCTCTCGAGCCTGTGTTTTGAATAGTTCGGGTATAATCTTGCCTGGTTGCATGCCCGAATCCCGATGAGAGCGGGAACGAGTAGCGGAGGAGTCGCGGTCCAGTTTTCCCATGGTGGGTGATGTTTTAGAGATTTATCTTCCCTGGAAAGCTTATGAAGGGACTCGTGAGTGTCAGAGCGAGGTGCTTAAGCTGCCATCTTCCTCAACATCCCGGCCACACCTCTATGGGGATTTTTAAGTACCAATGTTTGTTGCCATTCCATGAGCATGCACAATTTTGAAGCATGATATGTTGGGTATTTATTTATTTGGCATACCATTATATTTCACATTATAGAAAAAAAATTGGGCTAACGTTACTGTTTTCTTGTTTTTTAATTAGAAAAAGTGAATTTTTTCCAAAAAAATTTGCGTTTGTAAGATCGCTGCGCACATACGGTGTGATAAAAAATATTGCAACAATCTCCATTTTATTCTCTAGGGTCTCTGCTAAAAATAATATATTTATATATATATATGTGTGTGTGTGTGTGTATATATGTCCCTGTCCAGAAGTGGTGAAAAAAATATATAATATATAATGTTTGGGGGTTCAAAGTAATTTTCTAGTAAACAAAAAAATTATTTTTTTCATGTAAACAAAAAGTGGCAGAAAAGGCTAGGTCTTCAAGTGGCTACACAAAGTTGTCACTAAATGATATATTGCTCACACATGCCATGGGTATAAGTGGAATAACACTTCTCCTGAGCACAGGGATAACACATATGTGAGACTTTTTGGGAGCCTAGCTGTGTACAGGGCCCCTGAAAACCAATCATTACCTTCAGGTTTTCTAAGGAACATAAATTACCTATCACAGTTTGAGGCTCTGAAATGTCAACATAGCACAACCCCCTTCCCCCCAAATAACCCCATTTTGGAAAGTAGACACTCCAAGCTGTTTGCTGAGAGGCATGTTGAGTCCATGGAATATTTTATATTTTGCCACAAGTTTCGGAAAAATGACAAAAATGTTTTTGGTTTTTTTGGTTTTTGTTTTTTTACACAAAGTTGTCATTTAAATTATATATTGCTCAAACATGCCATGGCTATATGTGAAATGACACCCAAAAATACATTCTTCTGCTTCTCCTGAGTATGGGGATACCACGTGTGAGACTTTTTGGCAGTCTAGCCGCTTACAGGACCCCAAAAACGAATCATTGCCTTCAGGCTTTCATTTATTAAATTGTTGATTTCACTCCTCACTACCTAGCACAGAAAGTAGACACCCCAAGGTATTTGCTCAGAGGCATCAAACGTATTTTGCAGCTCTCATTTGTTTTGGAAAATAAAGAAAGTAAAGGAAAAAACTTTTTAAAAACTTTTTTCAAAACTTGACAAAAAGCTAGATCTGCAAAATACTCAAAATGCCCCTCAGCAAGGTGTCTACTTTCCGAAAAGGGGTCATTTTGGGGGGGGGGGGGGGGTTTGGGCTGTCATGGCATTCCATGGCCTCCAAAACTGTGATTTTTTGTAGTAGGTAGTGAGGCGGGAAATCAACAATTTACGCCCTTAGAAAGCCTAAAGGCAGTGATTGGTTTTCGGGATCCTGTACGTGACTAGACTGCCATAAAGTCTCACACATGTGGTATCTCTGTAATCAGGAGAAGCAGCAGAATGTATTTTAGGGTGTAATTTCACATATACCCATGGCATGTTTGAGCAATATATCATTTAATTGAAGACTTTGTGTAAAAAAAAAAAAAAAAAGTTGTAATTTTCCCAAAACCTGTGGCAAAATATAAAATATTCCATGGACTCAACATGCCTCTCAGCAAATAGCATAGGATGTCTACTTTCCAAAAAGGAGTAATTTGGGGGGGGGGGTTGTACTATCAGGCTAGATAGCCTGAAGGCAGTGATTGGTTTTCAGGGTCCTGTACGCGGCTAGATTGCAGAAAAGCCATACTCTCAGGAGAAACAGCAGAATGTATTTGGGGTGTCATTTCACATATACCAATGGCATTATCTTATTTCAATGAAAAAAAAAATTTAATTTTCCCAAAACCTGTGGCAAAAATATTCCATGGACTTAACATGCCTCTCGGGGGAAGGGGTTGTGCCATCTTGGCATTTTATGGTCTGCAAAACGGGGAGGCGGGACATCGACAATTTATGCCCTTAGAAAGTCTGAAGGCAGTGATTTGTTTTGGGGTCCTGTACGTGGCTAGACTGTGTGAGACATGGGGCGATGCTTCTCCATACTCAGAAGAAGCAGCAGAATGTATTTTGGGGTGTCATTTCACATATACCCATGTTTTTTTTTTCATTTTTCAAACACCTGTGACAAAAAAAAATTATTAATGGGTTCAACACGCCTCTCGGGAAATACCTTGGGGTGTCTATTTTCCAAAAAAGGGTAATTTGGGGGGGGGGGGGTGGGTGTACTGCCCTGCCATTTTAGCACTTCAAGAAATGAGGCAGTCAGAAAGTAAAAGCTGCGTAAATTCCAGTATATATACCATAGTTTGAGAACAGGGGGTTTGTTGTATGGGCGCTTCCATGGAATATAGCAGGCTTTAAGTGAGACACTGCACTTCAGCAGCACTGAAGAGGAGAAGCTGCTCTTAAAGTGATGAAGATAAAAAGACAAGGCGACTCTAAGTGCAGTAGGCTCTGAGTATTTATTAGGTTAAAAATGTAAAAGCACTCACATTTGGAAAATGTGACATGGGCATAGCAAAGATCTGTCTGGAGTCTTCCTATCCGCTGTGCTAAGTGGTTGCAATGAGGACATCCGGTGATCCTCTTCCTGTAGATGCGTCCTTTTGTCTGTGTCTCAGCTGAGGTGGCATGAGATTTCAGGCAGATTTCAAGGCAGGGTGGGGACGCAGCGGCCGGTGTCCAATAGAGCGGGTGGTGGGCGGTTACAGGTTTCGGAGCTCAGCTCCTTCGTCAGACCTCCACCCGCTGGAGGTAAAAGGACATTGATATACACCATAGTTTGTAGACGCTATAAATTTTGTGCAAACCAATAAATATATGCTTATTGAGGTTTTTTGTATCAAAGACATGTAGCTAGAAAAAGGGGGGAGAAAAAAGTCCAAATTTCCCCTTGTTTTTAAATTTACAAAGACATGTAGCTATATAAATTTTGGCCTAAACGTATAACAAAAATTTAGTTTATTGGATATTTTTTATAAGAAAAAGTAGAAAATGTCATTTTTTTCTCAAAATGTTTTCAATTATATCACAAAACATAAAAATATAAAAACCACAGAGGTGATCAAATACCACCAAAAAAAATCTCTATTTGTGGGTAAAAAAGGACATACATTTTGTTTGGGTACAGCATTGCATGACTGCGCAATTACCAGTTAAATTTTATGCAATTCAAATTGCATAAAATGGCCTGGTCATTAAGGGGGTAAAACCTTCCGGTCCAGAAGTGGTTAAGGGATAAAATTGTTTCAGAGTTTACTTAACCAAGAGCAATGTACAGAATTACGCTATACTTGGAATGTGTTATGGTTATAATTTGCATGTCAGGGAAACTAAAGAATCTATTAATAATTCATCTATTGATCCATGTGAAGAAAGAAATGCCACCCATCATCAGGGTAATGAATATTGTAGATAAGGGGTCACCAAAACATTCCTATTTCACACCCAAAGTGAGTATCAAAGTCTGCTTACCAGAATATATTGACCACTAGACTATAGGTGGTGGAATCAGGCACAGGGAAGTAGGTCTCCCTCAAACTATGTACCCTGGAACAACTAAGAAGACTCGATCCAATCTCAAAAACAAAAATCAAAAAATCGCTACCATCGTGCAGTAATCAAATAACGCTTTATTACTAAAAATCAATATTTGCACTTACAAAGTCCAATAATGCATGTCCTCATAAAAAAACGTAAACGAACATCTGAAGTCTGTGGCGTTTCTGCCATCTTCCCTATATGCTCCAGGCTCAAACAATGGAACCGACCAATCAGAGAATAATTGTGTGATGACATCACTGTCGTAGGCCCCCCCTATGCGTTGTCATAGATAACGTCGTCTGGGGATAGGACTAGACGTGTGTTTCCACATGGCCAAGAAGCAATTGTGAACATTCTGAGACATAACTTCTTTACATTACAAAAGCATAAGAAATTTGATCAGTAACAAACCAGCTTTTATGTAAAAGCAATCCATGGCTTATTAGGGTCCCCCCTCCCACCGTCCTCTGGTGCCTCTCTTGGCTCTCCCATCCCACCGGTGAAGCCCTGAACTGAAGCCGGAGGTTTCCCTGGCTTACCATAGATGTGATTGGGGACAGGGTCTTACCCGATTATCTTTATGGTATTAGAAACTGAAAGCGACAAGTATTTTGTCACTTCTGGTTTTCGGCAGAAAGTAAACAAGCCATTTTTGGCTTGGGAAAGCATCTGATCAAACCGATCTAGGTTTGATCTGATGCTTTCAAGGGCAGAGGAGATGTCTGGGATCTAAAAGACCCCAGATGTCTCAGGGAAAAGGACCTGTTTACATTACTAAAAAAAAAAAAAAGAGCCAGTATAAAAAAATATAAATAAAATAAATAATAAAATACGCATATGTAAACATCGATCGAACCACACATGTGAGGTATTACAACAAATGTCAGAGTAAGAGCAAAAATTCTAGCACCAGACATTTTTTGTAACTCTAAACTAGTAATCTGTAAAGGCGTTTAAAGCGTCGCCTATGAAGATTTTTAAGTACTATAGTTTGGCACCATTCCACGAGTGGAATTTTAAAGTATGACATGTTAGGTATCTATTTACTCAGCATAACCTCCATTTTTATATTTTACAAAAAATTGAGTATTATATTGTGTTTTTGTGCATTAAAATTAACCACTTCCCACGAATCGCTGCAGCCATAAGTGACATAAGTGACATTCAAGTGAGCCAATGAATGATATCACTGAAACCCAAAACATTCTGCATTAATCCATAGCTAATATGGTACTAATACACTATTACTGCTATACTACACACTGTACTGTACATTAACCACATCAATTGTCAGAATGCCATCAATTTCATGACAACGTAATGCAAAAAGAAATGATATGCCACAACTCATGACACAAATCAGTTTTTTTTTTTAGTAATTTGCCAATTTTTGCACTACTGCAAGCAGTTTCTTAAATTCTCAAGATTCTAAACCCACCACACACACGTAAATATTTGTTTTCAGTGATTTATTATGTTTGACAACTTTAGCTTATGTCATCTGTTGTGAAATAACTGCACTTGCAATAAACTATTAAAATGAGATGAACTTCATGTCATGCAGCCTATTGTTTCTGAATATCCTTTCAAATAGAGCAAAAATGAAAGCTATGTAATGCCCTCTGCTGGTTTTAACAACGATTAACATCACACTGCCAAGTAATGCAATAAATCCTTGAAGGCCATAGTTGGTTGGAACGTGTATTCATTTGTAACTTCGGGAGTCATTACTAAATCCCAAATTCACTTAGTGAACAGGCCAAGAGTAAGATACTTGGAAAGCAGTAGCAGAACATGAGGTCACTATCTGCCTCCCTATTGCTAACAGCAACCGTCTGATACAGCAAGGAACCCTTTCATACACACCTGTTCACAAGTAATTGCAATACCACTAGCATACAATAGCCGGCATCCATGCCGTGAGCTGAAGAAGAAAAATCGATATGTGTATGGCTAGCTTTGCTTTTACCCCTTAACAATAAAACTTTCCCCTGACACAGTCCCTACTACTAGAGGTCTCCATGAGTATAGCTACCCATAGGAATGAATGGAACTGTGGTGCATAGAATAAAGAGGTGCCAGCCAGGACTGATTTGAAAGTAAAATTGCTAGAGCACAGCTCCAGGTAAGTATAAACGTAAGGTCAACATACACTTTAATATTTGACCATACAATCTATGTACAATCAGCTTTAGATTTACTAAAATTATATATTATGTACAATAAATTTGTATCCATATAGGCAGGCCCTTGCACTACATTTTGTTGGTAGAATTAAAGGCAGTTGTACAATCAGATTGTAGCATGTGTGGTGAGCTTTGAGCTGCCTGCACTCAAGGGGGTTGTATTAAAGGACAACTTTACCAAAGGTGAGGAGTCCTAACTAGTAAGTCATCTGTCAGAATTCCAGGTACACTGCTGTCACATGATCCTCTAAAACCAGAGCAAGCAATGCTCAAAAAGTACTTATTCTCCTTGAAAATTATATATCAAGCAGTAGGTGTGTCAAACAATCAAGGTCCTACTAAGGAGTCTCATCCATGACATGATAAATGTAATTTTTTTCAAACATCTTTTATATTCAATTATTTTACAAAATAAAATAAGATCAACAAGCGTATTACTTAACAATTGAACATGTCAAATGTTTAGACCAGAAAATACAATCACATACAAAAAAGGGAAATTTTACCAAATCCTTTAGGAAAAAGGGACAGAGAGGGAGAGTATAGGAAGATCCCATTGGATATGAGCATAAGAATTTTTGAAAAACATTCACAGAGAAAGAGAAATTGTAATCAAAATGTTACTCTGTGGCCATAGGGTTCAATTAGTATAGTGGTATTGGTGAACTCACTGTGATGCAAGGGTACAGAAATCATGTAAATTCCTGTGAGCTTGCCAACATGTCTACAGTGAACAGGTCTTTTCAGGTTCAACACAGTCCTCAACCACTAATGATGTTACACGTAATGTCATAAAGAATCTGAGCCCAACAGGGGCATTGCTAGGTGAGAAAAAGACCAGGGGCTTTAGCCTGAAGGTACATTTGTTAACCCCTCCCATATTTTAAATTAAGTCCCGCCCAAGCTCCACCCAAAGCCCTACCATAAAATGTTATAAAATGTGACCACATGCATGTTTATCTCTCAACTTTCTAATCTCCACTTTTACTTGTAACTCTTCCCATAAAGCAATTGAGAGCACCAATTATGGCAATCAGGGTGCCCCATGTAGAAGCCTTTCTGGAGGCTCCTATGGAACTGCTTCAACCATCTTCGAAATAGCAGAGGTCCCAGAACATCCACAACACAAAAGAGAAATTAACTTCCCAGTAACCTAGATGAAGCACCAACACCAAATCTTTCCAAATTAGCTGTAACCAGAAAATGGTGAGTTAGCTCCTCTATGACTTCCTGGGAAAATTGAACATCAAGGGCTTGTTCAAGAAACCATGCACAAAGCAAAATGTTAAGTGCAAATTGCAGCAACCTAGAGTAACCAATCAGAATGTACTTATCTGACATCACACTAGCAAAAGATGAATTCTGATTGATTGCCACAGGGTTTAGTGTGCCTTTGTACAGTTTCAGTAAATTAGGTTGAAAGGCTAATATGGGCAAAGGATTCAAAAACCAGCCCTCCATCACTCACCAACAACCATCTGTGCAGTGGCGTACCTAGAGCATTTGGCACCTCGGTTGGACCCTATATCTGCCCCCCCACCCCCCAACTTTATAATGTAAAAAAAAAAAAAAATGTCTGCCCCCTCCACCCCTTTTTTCTAATCACAGTGCCCCCTTTTGTACTCTCTGCCTCCCCTGCACTGATAGCTAATACTATTAGCAATGTGTTTGAGTAAGAGATTGGAAACACACTACAGGAGATGGTCAGAGACTGCGGACATGATACAAGAGATGGTCAGAGACTGCAGACATGATACAAGAGATGGTCAGAGACTGCAGACATGATACAAGAGATGGTCAGAGACTGCAGACATAATAAAGCAGATGGTCAGAGACTGCAGACATGATACAAGAGATGGTAAGAGACTGCACACATGATACAGGAGATGATCAGAGACTGCAGACATGATACAGGAGATGGTCAGAGACTGCAGACATGATACAAGAGATGGTCAGAGACTACGGACGTGATACAAGAGATGGTCAGAGACTACAGATATGATACAAGAGATGATCAGAGACTGCGGACATGATACAGGAGATGGTCAGAGACTGTGGACATGATACAAGAGATGGTCAGAGACTGCAGGCATGATACAAGAGATGGTCAGAGACTACGGACATGATACAAGAAATTGTCAGAGACTGCGAACGTGATACAGGAGATGGCCAGAGACTGCGGACGTGATACAGGAGATGGTCAGAGACTGCGGACGTGATACAGAAGACGGTCAGAGACCGAAGACATGATACAGGAGGTAGTCAGAGACCGCAGACATAATACAGGAAGTGGTCAGACACTGCGGACATGATACAAGAGATGGTCAGAGACTGCGGACATGATACAGGAGATGGTCAGAAACCGTGGTCATGATACAGGTGGTCAGAGACCACAGACATGATACAGGAGGTGGTCGGAGACCGCAGACATGATACAGGAAATGATCAGAGACTGTGGACATAATACAAGAGATGGTCAGACACTGCGGACATGATACAAGAGATGGTCAAAGACTGTGGTCATGATACAGGTGGTCAGAGACCACAGACATGATACAGGAGGTGGTCGGAGACCGCAGACATGATACAGGAAATGATCAGAGACTGTGGACATAATACAAGAGATGGTCAGACACTGCGGACATGATACAAGAGATGGTCAAAGACTGTGGACATGATACAAGAGATGGTCAGAGACTGCGGACGTAATACAAGAGATGGTCAGAGACTGCAGACATGGTACTAGAGATGGTTAGAGACATCGGACATGATACACGAGATGGTCAGAGACTGCAGTTATGATAGAAGAGCATCAGGGGGGCTGGAGAGCACAGGGGAAGCAGAGAGCACTGGAGCAGCTGAAAGGCACAGTGGGGGGGCGACGACTGGACAGCATTAGGGGAGGACTGGAGAAAATTAAGAGGGGGGTTTGGAAAGCATTGCAGGGGGGTTGGAAAGAGCAGGGGGTGGAGAGCGTGGGGAGGGGACTGGAGAGTACTGGGGGGAACTGTAGATCACTGAGGGGGGGGAGCCAGGGAGTACAGTGGGGTTGAGAGCACTGGGGGAGCCAGAGAGCATGGGGGGAGGAGGTGAAAAGCACTGTGAGGAGCTAAAGAGCTCTGAGGGAGGGGAGGCTAAAAAGCACAAAAGCACTGGGGGGGCTGGAAAGAGAGGGGGGCTGAAGAGCACTGGGGGGGGGGGGTGCTAGACAACAATGGAGGGCTAGCAAAAGAAGTTGTATAGGAGGGGCGGTGGGGCAACTGCATATAGAGGAATTGATCTTTCCATATTCCTCCTGCAGCCGCTAAATGCCTGCAGAAGGGAGAGGAGGGGAATCAGGCGAGCAGCACGGACTGAAGGAGCTGCTACTGCAGCTGCCTTCACAGGGAGATGCAGGCGCCCCCCCCCCCCCCGCACCCCCCATTGGTACACCACTGCATCTGTGCCTTCTGCCCTTCTGTGCTTGACTGGGCAATCGTTTCGCTCAGCTCTAAACTGAGCTGCGCTGCAGCCCGAAGAAGAGGGAGGCAAAGCCAATTCTAGGCACTGAGGAGGAATTTGAAATCCTCCCCTGCTCTGAACGCTGGGAGCGTCTCCTGATGCTGCTGTCATGTGATGAGTGACATCACTGGTTGCTAGACGCCAGGCGATACTAGCAACCAGTGTGGCAAGCCAGGCAGTAGCGGCCCAATGGAGAGGAGGAGGAGGAGCATATTGGACACTCGGGGCTAATAATTGTAAATTATTCACAGGAGACCCGGGGCTTTTTGGGGGGTCCACTCGGGGCTATAGCCCCGATCAGCCCCCCTCGACGCCACTGGAGCCCACTCTAAAATGTGTAGTGAAGCTGTTTTCCAGTACCAAGAAATGGCTACACATGCAGACATCAGACAAGTCTCAAGATTCTCTTTTTGATCTTGGAGATGGATCTAGGGATCATGGAAAGAAGAAACAATTCAGGGGAAGCCCCCACATTCGCTATACTTTTATTATATGTAGTGAACACACCCTGCCTAGAACAATTAGACTACAAACAATCCTACCAAATATATGGCATGAGCCCTTTTTTTCTCTGCACATCGAAAACAAAAATGTTAACTTTTTTATTGGGTGCTTCAAAATGCAACAGGGTCACCTGAGGGGCAAACTACACTGTTGAATGTTTAGTCAGCCTATATTTGTTGTTGTTATTATTATTATTATTATTATTAATATCTGTATTATTATTAGTGTATATTAGGTAGTATTAGGTAGTATCTGCCACCTAGATAAAGGTAAGCCTGTGGATGTGGTGTATCTGGACTTTGCAAAGGCCTTTGACACCGTTCCCCACAAACGCTTACTGTACAAACTAAGGAAGGTAGGTATGGACCATAAGGTGAGTACCTGGATAGAGAACTGGCTCCAGGGGAGAGTCCAGAGGGTGATAATTAACGGGGAGTACTTGGACTGGGCGGGTGTGGAAAGTGGGGTCCCCCAGGGTTCGGTCCTGGGACCAATCCTGTTTAATTTATTCATAAATGATCTAGAGGAGGGGATATCTAGTACAATCTCAGTATTTGCGGATGATACTAAACTAAGCATGCCAATATCTTCTATGCAGGATGTGGAAACCTTACAAGCGGACCTGAACAAAATAACGGGGTGGGCAACTACATGGCAGATGAGGTTTAATGTTGAAAAATGTAAAGTAATGCACTTGGGGGCCAGAAACCAGAAAGCAAGCTACTCAATAGGGGGGGGGGAACCTCTGGGGGAGTCTTGGATGGAAAAAGACTTGGGGGTACTGGTAGACAACAGGCTTGGCAGTGGCATGCAATGCCAAGCAGCTGCAAGCAAAGCCAACAGAATACTGGGTTGTATAAAAAAGGGGATTCACTTCAGAAATAAAGAGATTATTCTCCCGCTCTACAAGACTCTGGTCCGGCCACATCTGGAGTATGCTGTCCAGTTCTGGGCACCGGTCCTCAGGAAGGATGTGATGGAATTGGAAAGAGTCCAGAGAAGGGCAACAAAAATAATTAGGGGAATGGAGGACATCAGTTATGAGGAAAGACTACAAGCACTGAACCTATTCTCTCTGGAGAAGAGACGATTTAGGGGGGATATGATATCAATGTACAAATACTGTACTGGCGACCCTAGCATAAGGAACAAACTATTCAGAGTAAGGAAATACAATAAGACACGTGGCCACTCACTAAAACTAGAGGAAAGGCGGTTTAACCTTAAAATGCGTAAGGGGTTCTTCACTGTAAGAGCGGTAAGGATGTGGAATTCTCTTCCACAAGCAGTCGTATCAGCAGGGAGCAATGATAGTTTCAAAAAACTATTAGATGGGCACCTTAGAGATCACAACATACAGGGGTATACAATGTACGGTTAAAAGCAATCACACACACACATCATAGGTTGAACTGGATGGACTGATGTCTTTTTTCAACCTCACTAACTATGTAACTATGTAACTATGTATTAGAGTCAGCAGTGACAGTAGGGCCATAACGTCAATTGGTAGGTCTGTGCGGGAAAACCTCAGACCAAACAGGAATAAACATAACCACCAATTACATTTAACTTCCGTAAAACTAAGAGGGGTATATGCTAATGCCAGGAGCCTAGCTAATAAAATGGATGAGTTGGAAATGTTAGTACATGAGGAGGACATAGACCTTGTGGGAATAACGGAGATTTGGTTCGACCCCTCACATGACTGGCTGGCCAATACCCAAGGGTATTCGGTGTACCGGAAGGACAGGGTAGGAAAAATAGGGGGAGGGGTATGTCTCTACGTCAAGTACAATGTAAGGGTGATAGAGAGGAGTGACATTACGGAAGGGATGAGTATGGAGTTAGAATCCGTGTGGGTAGAACTCCATAGGGAAGGAGAAAAGGGAAAAGTAATTGTGGGGGTTTGCTATAGGCCACCTAAACAAGGGGAGGAGGTAGAGCTGGAATTTTTAGCACTATTGGGTAAAGTGGCAAAACTAGGATCAGTCATCATATTGGGGGACTTCAATTATCCCGACATTGACTGGGTAGAGGGGACTAAACACTCACAAAAGGCCCGTCTATTCACGGAAACCTTACAGGATAATTACATGTCACAGTTGGTGGACTCTCCGACTAGGGAAAACGCAGTCCTGGATCTATTGATCACTAATGACCCAGACCTAATCTCGGAGGTAGGAGTCCAGGACTACCTGGGCTCTAGCGATCACAGGATGATCACATTTAGTGTAAATAAAAATATAACAACGCAAGTGGGGAACATAAGAACCCTAAACTTCAGAAGGGCAAACTTTCCAAAATTGTACTCATTGATGGAAAGGGTAAACTGGGACCAAACCCTGGGATCACTGACCACAGAGGAAACATGGGAATGCTTTAGGAACATATTAAGCAAATGCATCTTGCAGTGCATTCCTATGGGAAATAAATTTAGAAGAGACAAAGCCAAACCTGGCTGGCTAAACCGTAGCGTTAAAAAACTTATTAGGGGAAAAAAATTGGCCTTCAGGAAATATAAATCAGAGGGCAAAGTATCGGCTTTCGACCAATACAAGGAGGCAAATAAGAAAAGTAAACACGAAATCAAGATAGCTAAAATAAACTTTGAGAGACAAATAGCGGAGGATAGTAAAAAAAAACCCAAAGAAGTTCTTTAAATATATCAACAGCAAAAAAACTAGGGCAGAGCATATTGCACACATAATTAACGATGATGGGAGGATGGTTACAGAGGACACTGAAAAAGCAACCGTGCTGAATGCTTTTTTCTCGTCAGTCTTTACACAGGAAACGGAGGGGTACACTGACCATGACTGTATGGTTAGTAGTAATACACAGGACTTGCCACTACGGCTAACAGAGGGTGAAATCACGGAAAGGCTGGATAAACTTAACACAAACAAATCACCAGGCCCGGGTGGCGTACATCTGAGAGTACTCAAGGAACTCAGTAAGGTTATATCTAGACCACTGTTCCTGATCTTTGCTGACAGTATTAGGACAGGAGATGTACCAGGGGATTGGAGGAAAGCTAACGTGATTCCGATATTCAAAAAGGGTCAGAGGCATATACCGGGAAATTATAGGCCTGTCAGTTTGACATCAATAGTATGTAAACTTCTGGAGGGGATGATAAGGGACTATATCGTAGAGTTTGCTAAAGACAACAGCATCATCAGCAGTAACCAGCACGGGTTTACAAATGGGCGATTTTGTCAAACCAATCTCTTAACATTCTACGAGGAGGTGAGCTGTGAGCTAGATAGGGGCAGACCAGTGGATGTGGTGTACTTAGATTTCGCTAAGGCGTTTGATACAGTTCCCCATAAGCGCTTAATTTATAAAATAGGGTCTGCAGGTATCGACAGCAGGGTTTGCTCTTGGATACGGAACTGGCTAAAAGGGCATGTCCAAAGGGTGGTAATAAACAGCGCATACTCAGACTGGTCTGAGGTAGTAAGCGGGGTCCCACAAGGCTCAGTCCTGGGACCAACCTTGTTCAATTTATTCATAAACAGCATTGAGGACGGGATCAGTAGTTCAATATCAGTTTTTGCAGATGACACAAAATTGGCCAGGGCAATAACTGCACAGCATGAAGCAGATATCCTACAGAATGACCTGGACAAAATAACGGAGTGGGCAACGACTTGGCAAATGAGGTTTAATGTGGAGAAGTGTAAGGTTTTGCACTTGGGGACTAGAAACATAAACATAAACACAATACACATTAGGAGGGGAACCCTTGGGGGAATCAAAAATGGAGGAAGATCTGGGTGTCTTGGTTGATGATAGACTAGGCTATAGCATGCAATGTCAAGCGGCAGCTGCCAAAGCCAGCAGAATATTAGCATGCATAAAGAAAGGGATGTATTCCAGAGATAAGACTATAATCCTTCCACTTTATAAAACTCTGGTCCGACCGCATCTGGAGTATTCTGTCCAGTTCTGGTCGCCAGTCCTCAGGAGGGATGTGTTGGAGCTGGAGAGAGTCCAGAGAAGGGCAACTAAACTAATTAGGGGATTGCAGGACCTTAATTATGAAGAGCGTCTGCAATTGCATGATTTATTCTCCCTGGAGAAGAGACGCCTGAGGGGGGACATGATAGCAGTTTTTAAATATCTCAATGGGGATCTCAGCTTAGAAAAAAAGCTGTTCAGTCGAAGGGATTGCATGAGGACTCGAGGGCATACAGTGCGATTAGAGGAGAAGCATTTTAACCTCAGGCAACGTGGGGGGTTCTTTACTGTTAGGGCTACAAGATTGTGGAATTCTCTACCACAAGAGATGGTTTCTGCGGGTAGTATGGTGGCTTTCAAAAGACTCTTAGACGTACATCTCAAGGATCAGAACATTCAGGGCTATGTGAGATGATTAAAGCCACACACACCTACACAGGTTGAACTGGATGGACTAGTGTCTTTATTCAACCTCACCAACTATGTAACTATGTATATGAAGGTTAGATCACATCTTGGGGGTCATGTGTTTAGCATGGATGAATTATTACTATACTCCTACAGGTACGTATCAACTGGCAAGACTACAGCATCTGCCATTAAGTCAATTTAATCTGTTATTTTGTCAGATGGGTACATCGGCTCAGAAACCTATATTGACATCAAAAACCCTAATACCTTAATTAATTAAGCCAACAACACTAAAATCTCAACATCCTCCCACAGACAACTCCATGGATGCTGCTGTGTTATTCTGCTTTAATTAATAACTTCCCCGGTAATTGGGCTCAAGAGCTTGATCCTCCTGCTGATCAGTTCCACTAGCAGATCTTTGATGTCTGCACAGCTGTTATCATGTGACCTGAGAGTATAAGGTAATACAGAACAGACAACTCATGAGAGTTTATCACAAGCACTGGTGCCATTCAGAAATTAAATCTTACTTCCCACGGGAAAATTACTTTTTCATCCAGTAATAAATTATCTTTCTCTATAAAGATGAATCTATGGCATCTGTGTAAAAGTTAGCAGACATGTTAATTAAAACCTGAATGCCATAACATATTTTTCCCACAGCAAAGGAAAAAGGTTCTTTTAGGTTCAAAATTCTCTTCTATTTACAAATCTGAAGTACCATGTCATAGCTTGGCACTGGTAAAACAGATAGCCACCAAAGCAGATGTAGCACCCTCCTAGCCAGGTGCTAGATAGCAGGTATAGTTTTTGGCAGGTATAGTTTCTGGGTTTCTCTGCTTAACAGGAAAGCAGTAGATAAAGCATTTGAGCTCTCTGCTTATCAGGGAGCTGGATCTACTAGTTAGGCCTGCTCCATGTGTGATTCATGTGGCTAAGGGAGTGTCCCCACTGTATCCAATGAAGATGTACATTGGACAGTGGAGGAAACCCAGCCAATGACACACAGGCTTTGATACCATCCCATGGGCTTGGCACAGAGAGTGGTGCATCATGAGAAAGGGTATAAAAGCCAGGAGCACATAAGGCAGGGGGTCTTTGGGCGGGAAGCCAGGCCCCGGAAGGAGGGTGACAGCTGTCTCCTCTTCTGTAGCTGTGGATGGTGGTCACAGGCAGTTGTGGCCGAATCCAGAGGTCCAGGAGAAGCTGACTGGTGGAGTTGGAGGCAACGGTGACTCTGGAAAAACAGTGTCCGTGAGTACAGAGGAACTTGCCCGGGGGTCTGCCCAGGAAGCAGCGCCCTTGCCACATCCTAAAGTCAGTTGTCCTCAATATTGTGAATAGTTATTAGTTGGAGTACCCCACTCATCCCTTCTCCTATCCAAGTTCTAAATAAAACTACAAAATATCCTCATGGACTGATCATTTACATTGATCATTGATCATCAAGAACTTAAAGTGATATGTTTCTGCAAGCAGTTGCTACGGGTAACCCAGGGGAATCTAGAAAGTGTTATATCCAGCAGTCCTCTAGGGGGCAGTGCTACATTCGGGGGTTCGTCTGGGATATCGCCATGGGTTACCGGAATGGTTGCTAACAGCAACGGCCGAAAAATTCTGTCTAAAACCATCATTCTTCTTCAAGAAATGTGCTGGAGTGCCAGAGAGCAGAGTGAGGCCTGCTCTACAGGAGACAGGGAGAGTGGGATGAAGAGTCAAGTTCACAGTGATAGTTGCCAGTGGCAACGGAGAGACTTTGTTCGGGACTGTAATTTATTCTCTCAAGATAATGTGCAGTAGAGTTGGGGAGAGAGGGTTGAATCACGCTGTGAAAGAGGACTGTATCTGCTTAACAGTAAATGGTGCAAGTGTAGACAGAGAACTTGCCCAGGGCACGTGGATTGGTGTGCCGGGGCCATGTTTGTGCAAGTACTATACAGAAAAATGTTGACCGTGCAAACAATGATAGCGGGACACTTTTCCAAGACATTATGGTGAGTATTGCCTGCACAAGTGCTAAGAGGTGAAATGTTGGCCGTGCAATGCCTGACCACGGGACAATTCTACTAAATAGCAAAGAGGGTCAGCTGGCCTGGAGACATGGAGGTGCAGCTGGGGCCCTGGTACAGGCAGGGATGGTGGATGTGTGCGGATTGAGCAGCACGATTCGCCTTGCAGTAACTTTCTTGCTAGCTGAGCTGAGATGGAGCGGCATTGAAAAGGTTACTGTACCGCGCGGGAAAGCGCACACTGGAGAAATCTGCCCAGCAGGAGGAGCCACCGCCAAGCTGGAGTTGTGGGCAGAGACGCCGCTCACGCACAGCCAATCTGGAGAGAGGAAGGAAGCCCATAAATGTTTTTTTTCAATTATATATTTTATTAAGGTTTAGTAAAGAGGTTGTACATTTACAAATAATACACACAGCGAGTGAAGCATACCATAAGTTCATATATTTCTTTAACAGAGAGAAAAAAAAAAGAAAGTAAAAAAGAAGAGACATGATTCTTATTTTATTATTATCATTATCTATCAACCTCGAGGATCTCCTCTCTATTCTTCCCTTATATCAATTCAATCTGTACCTTCACCCTGGCTATATTTTTCTTTGTCTTCCAAGCAACCTCTAACTTCCCTATCTATTTTATCTTTGTATCCCAACTAAAAATAATCCCACAAAAAGAAAAAGGAAAAGAAAAAGAAAAAAAAAAAAAAGAAGGAAAGAAAAAAAAAAAAAAAGATCCTTATCTCCCACCTCTCCTGCAGGGTCCTCTCGGCACTCACCCAAGTGTACGCCTTCATTCTAATCTGAATGTCCCCTCTTAAGAAGGTCTTTTCCTTCCTTCGAGAGGATAAATAAATTCCATGCACCCCACGTAGCGTTATATTCTGCCCTCTTATGTTGTGCAGTCATTACCAAATCCTCCATGTTGTTTAATTCCTCTATTTTTTTAATCCAACCTGCTATCGTTGGTGGTGTTTGTTTTTTCCAACTAAGGGGTATACATGCTCTAGCCGCATTTGCAAGATGACATATTACCGATTTTCTATATTTTTTCTCTGGCATATTATTTGTTTGCAAAAGGAAAAACGCCGCATCTTCCGGAATCTCTACTTCTGCAAACCTTTGCATAATCTCTCTAACTTTTTTCCAATAATCTGTCAGTTTGGGGCATGTCCAAAAAATATGTGTTAACGTGCCCTCTCCCTCCAGGCAACGCCAGCACCGATCAAAATTGTTAATCAAAATTTTATGTAGCTTATATGGAGTATAATACCATCTTGTTAAGATCTTAAAATTTGTCTCTTGATATCTAGTACATATCGAGAATTTGAAAGCCAAGTTGATCATATGTTGTCTCTGCTCTGGGGAGAAGACCTGCATCAATTCCCTCTCCCATCTATCTATATAGGGTAGCTGGTATTGTGCTTCAGGAGTATTTATCAAGTTATATATTTTAGATATTGCATGCATGAAATTCCCTGATTCTGTACAATATTTTTCAAAAGTTGTCAATTGGCGATTATACTTTTGAGGGTTAGGGATTGAGCATAGAAAGTGATAAAGTTGCAGTGCATTCCAAAATGGAAGTCTAAAAACATCCGCCTCATTTACTAGTGTTTCTAGTGAGGGCCATTTATCCTCTCTTAAGAAATGCGAGGCTTGAAAATATCCTGTTTCTCTGAGGAATCTAAAAGGCTGTGCCTCTAGGCCCATCATAAATTTTGGATTTCCCAAAACAGGGAATAATGGCGATTCACATGTAAAGAGAGAATTTTGAAAACGCATTTGTGTGCAGATTTTTAATGTCGTACCTATTAATTGGTGTGTCCTCACCTCTATTGGAAGAAAATCATAGCACCATAATGCTCTGTTAAGGGGGATAGAAGTAAATGCCTGTTCAATTTGTACCCATAATTTACTGTCCTCGTGTTGACACCAATCAATTTGCCTTCACAAATGGGAGGCCTGGAAATATTTGCGCATATCTGGGAGTGACACCCCTCCCAGTTTTTTAGGTAGCGTCAACAGTTGTTTTGCGAGACGAGGTTTCTTATGTGCCCAGACAAATTTAATAAACAATGAATTTATTTGTCTAAAATAATAGGCTGGGATCTTAATGGGAAGTGTTTGAAATAAATACCAAAATCTAGGTAGTATTGTCATTTTAATCAGGTTACACCTGCCAAACCATGAGAGTAAACCTGTATTCCATTTCTCCAATTTGAGACGGACTTCTGTCAACAAGGGGGTAAAATTAAGTTCAAAGATCTGGGTCCGGTTAGCTGGTATTAACGTACCCAAGTACCTTAGTGCTTTCTTTGTCCATTTAAAAGTGAAATTCTGGTTTAAATGTGATAGTATTCTATTTGATAGATTTATTCCCATAGCTTCTGATTTGTTAAAATTTATTTTCAAATTAGATATATTCCCATATTGTTCGAACTGACTAATAAGGTTCGGTAATGATATTGTCGGGTTTACTATTGAGAAAAGTAAATCATCCGCATATGCAGAGATTTTCTATTGCTTTTTCCCCACCATAATACCTTCTATATCTGGATTTTGCCTTATTTTACACAGAAATGGTTCTAAGGAGAGCACAAAAAGTATAGGAGATAGAGGACACCCTTGTCTCGTACCGTTCTTTATAGGGAACGGTTCAGAGAGAATCCCATTAACCTAAACTTGTGTCGATGGGGCTGAATAGATTGAGGATATCCACTGCAGCATTGAATTACCCAGGCCTATATGTTTAAGTGTGGCAAACATAAATTTCCAATTAACTCGGTCAAACGCCTTTTCTGCATCAGTCCCCAGAAAAACACTAGGTGTTTGAGATCTATCCGCAACATGTAGTAGGTTCAGTACCTTTGTGGTATTATCTCTCGCCTCTCTATTTAATATGAATCCAACTTGATCCAAATGGATCAAAGAGTGTAAGTGTTGTGTCAATCTTAGTAAAGATTTTAATATCTATATTAAGAGGTGATATTGGTCTATAGCTACCGCATTGCATTGGATCCTTATCCTCCTTAGGTATAACCGCTACATGTGCTCTCTGGGTGTCGCTGCAGAAGGCAGAGTACGTTCCTGCACTATTATACAATTTTATCAAGTGTGGTCCCAGTATTGGTAGAAAAGCCCTGTAATATTGTAAAGTATAACCGTCGGACCCCGGTGCTCTCCCCGCTTTCATCGTATTTAAGCCCTGTTGGATTTCTGTCATCGTTATTGGAGAATCTAATTCTTTACTAATTTCTGCTGTTAATTTAGGAAGTTTGGATGCGGTTATATATTCCTCCATTTGTGTTGTTAATGGATTTTGTTCTGGGAGGTTATATAAGGAGGAGTAAAACTCTCTAAATGTCTGAGCGATTTGTCTGGGTAATGATATTTTTTACCTTTAGAGCAGGCATCACTAAATGGCAGACCGGGTCCAGATCCGGACCCAATTAATGTTTCATCCGGACCCCTGTGGTCCCACCCTTTAGAATCGTTCCGCCCACAGCCATCACCACTGCTAGTCTCACAGAGCCAACAGCTGGAGGCAGGACAGCTATAGACAGAGGGCGGGGGCTATCCAAGTTAACAAGCAGGTGATTGGTTGTGAGGAAACAGGGCGGTCATCGCACAAAAATGCGATTCGGACCTCTGCTGGAAGAATATTTTACTGACTGGACCTTTGTAAATTTTAATTCAATACCCCTGCTTTAGAGGATATAATTTGTGGAATATATGTAGCTGTTTTAATATTCTTTACGGCTTTCGCCAGTTGTCTCCCACATTTATTTCCTGACTCATAACCTATTTTACGGCATCTTTGTAGGGAAGCTTTGGCCTTGTATCTCAGTAGGTCCGCAATTTGTTTCCTCAGAGAAATCATCTCTATCTCAGGCTCCTCTAATAGTGATCTTTTATAATTGATCTCCAGCTCATGTAGTGTCGTGAGCATTGATGATAATTTCTTCTCTCTTTCTTTTTTAACTCTAGAACCATGTTTGATCAATATTCCCCGAATAACTACTTTATGAGCCTCCCACAGAATACCCGGATCCCCCTCAGGGCTTTCATTAATCTGAAAGTATTGTTGTAATTCCTCCGATATGTCCCTTAGGATCGATCTCCTGGTTCTGTAGGAGGCTCTCATTCAGTCTCCAAAACCGATTCGTAAATGAAATGGTTTCAGAGAGTGAATATATTAACACAAGTGGGGCATGATCGGACCAGGTTATGCTTCCAATTTCTATTTTATGTATAGCCTGTAACTGTCTGTGGGGGATTAAAAAGTTGTATATTCTTGTGTATGTCTTATGAACCGAGGAATAATAAGTGTAATCTTTTTCTCCCATATGTAGCAATCTCCACGCATCCACTAGTTGATGTTTATGTAGGACTTGTTTTATACGTTTACCTATTCTTAGAAGTTTTTGAGGAAGACCCGATTAAAGTATCCATCTTGGGAGTCAAAGAAACATTTAAATCCCCCCCTATTATCAACTGGCCTTCTGAAAAATTCATTAATTTATTTAAATGTTAAAATTGCTGCGCAATCAGATAGTAGTCGTTTCATCTCACTATCGTAGGCGGAAGCATCCAATATCACGATGCCTCCCCCTTTGTCCGTCGGGCGGACAACTATGTCCTTCCTTTCCCTAAGTGATTTTAATCCTTTCTGGAAGGTGGTAGTGATCCTAGGCTTCTTCAATACCAATTCGTCCAAATCCTTTGCCACAAGGTCCCGAAACACAGATAACGAAGGAGCCAAGGGACCCGGGGGATTAAACGTAGAAGAATTAGATAAAGAAGTATTCCTCACCCCCATAGTATATTCCAACCTAGGGCGAATCGGATTACTGATGAAGTACCTTTTAATACTAAGTTTGCGGACATACTTCTGGAGATCAATGAACGTTTCGAATTTGTTGAGAGTCTTTGGAGGTGCAAATTTAAGACCCCAGTTCAAAACGTGTTTCTCTTCATTAGAGAGAACTGCCGAACTTAGATTAAATAATCCACTGTCTTTCAGAATCGCCTCCTTTTTTGTTCTGATCCTCCTCCCCCCTCTGGTGCCTCTCCTTGATTTTTTGGCCTTTTCAGTCTTGGGGTACCCCGGGGAAAAACCTGATGTCTATCCTCGTAATGGTAACCCTGATTAGAGGGAGCCCCATTTCTATAATCATGATGGTAACCCTGATTAGAGGGAGCCCCATTTCTATAATCGTCCTCCTGATTGTATCGCGGGGAATAATAATCATTATTATGTTGGGAGGAATGAGACCAATCCTCGCTCCTATTATTGGCCCTACTAGGACCTGAGGGGAGAGATGTAATATATCTCTCAGGCTCCACTAAATTTCTCAAAGGTGAAACCCTATTGCCACCTGAGGGATATCCTCCCTGATTATGTGATTGGGGTGGGGGGCCTCTCCCCCTACCCCTGCCCCTACCTCTTCCTCGACCTCGATGTGTCCCCTGGCCAGATCTAGGGGCCCGGCGACACCCCAAGGTCTCCCCTACTAGGAACCAACCTAGGGGTAGTAGGAAGGGGGGCTGGTGTAACATCCATGTCATTAGAAGCCTCAATATCAATGGTTGTTAAACTTGGGTTACTTTGTTGCCATTTAAAAACCCGACCATTTTGGTAGTCACCACAATCTCTGGCATATTTTTTCCTCTTTTTGTTCTTCTGTTCCAATTCCTCTTTCTCTTTCTCTAGATGTTTCTTTAGAGAATCTGATTTTTTCTTATAATCCTCCTTATCCTTAAAAACACTAAGTTTTTCTTTAATAGAATTGATTTCCGTATCCAACTTTAATAGTTTTTGCTTCTTTTTAGATAGCATAAAGTTCATAAGGCTCAACCCGGCTTTGTTGAAAAACTGGTACCAATCATTAATGTCCAGTAAATCACTTTGGGGATAAACCTCCTAACGTAGACTCCTCGGGACCATGTTTTCCACAATGTATCTCTCGAAGAATACTACGTCCCAATTAGTGTGTAATTCAGTGGTGAGCAGATTTTTTAATCTCAGGAAGAGACCACTCATGTCGTCAGTGGTCTCAGATCCTGACGCAAAAACCTCATCCACATTAATGGTGTGGGTGGTACGGAAATCAAAAATATCCATGACAGATAAATAATATATGCAAAAATATAAAGATATATATGTAAGATAAAAGCTGCAGCACTGATAGTTTCAGTACAAGAAATATAAATGTTAAAATTGCTGCGCTAAAATCATATCAAAACCTGCACAAATAAGTAAAATTGGTACATTAAAAGTCAGTCTCAGGAAAGCAGCTGACACAAAAAGATAGAAAACATATATCCTCAAAGAAATATTGTAAAATGATGTCGCGCTAGTCCATATCCAACAATGCTGATAAACAGACTGATATATAAAGGTGAGTCCCAAATGTGCTGGCAGAGTCCACATCCACTGTAATGATGGAGAAATGTGAAACAGGAAAGACCACCACCAAGCAAGATATTAGGGTACTCTTACCGACTGTACAGACCCCTATGGGTCAAAACAAGCCCAAAATGTGTTGCTGACACTGGCAGGAAGGGACCAAACAATTTCCAGAAGCCTCTTTCCAATGCTGATAGAACTGGGTTCCCCCAACTCCTCCTTCAGGCACTCTAAAAATATAGAAAACAGAATCCCCTCATGGTGTAGCATTTCAGTACAACGTTTATTTTAGAAGATAAAAAGCAGCTTACATTTCCATAGAAGTATACTCGCACATCGGTAGCGTGGGTTTCTAACCGACAAGATGGCCGCCGCGACCCTCGTCTGCGCATGCGTCTCGGCGCCAGCCAATCCCGACGCGTTTCGTCATAGAGTGACGTCGTCAGGGGTGTGGCTTGGCCCGAGACGCTCGCCAATAAATAGCTGAGGGAGGCGGGATAATCAGGCCTAGTCTGGAAGTCCGCCCATCACAGGCGCCTTATGGAGACCGGACGTGACATCTAGCCCGGAAGTATACGCCCCTCATGGGCACCATAGAGACCGGACCTTGCTCATAGCTGTCTGCAATTCCTGTCTACCCACAGAGAACAGACAGATATGAGTAAATTGTAGAAAACCCGATGGAAGCAATTTGGCATACAACGGGCCTATTAAATCATATTTAATGATAAAAACGAATCCCAAATTAAATTAAGAATAGTTGTTTTAGTACAAAGGCACAAACTGGGAAGCAGCTCCATCTTGTGGCCAAGAAACCCATTACATCGCTACAACGAAAACAAATATACATATTTCACATTAAAATTCACATATTATAAAATTATAAAAAGTGACATCCCAATGGCTAAAAGCCTTTAGATGCTAAATTTAAACGGCTCCATGACTAACGAAATCAATGGCCGTGATGTCAAAATAATCAACTTAAATGACACACAAAACATTACATAAAATAGTAATATATAAAAACAAGAATAAGGAGGTACTGGAAAAATCAGAAGAGTGGACGATACTATGAATTGTTAATGAAAGCGTTTAAGTCCCAGTCGATATTCAAACCGAAAGGGACACTGCTCTGTCAAGAAGATCCTTAGAAGACACTGGCAAGTCCTACGCAATGACAGTGTTCTAGGTCCCTCTCTCCCTGAAGTACCCTCGGAGGTGTTCAGAGGGGTACCACCACTACGTTTACAGATAGCGTCAAATATTCAAAACCCACCCAAAAGGGTTTCTTTCTTTCAGGAGAGGGGAGGATATTATCCCTGTAGGAAATGTACCATTTGCAAAATAAACATTGCAGGAGGTAGGAGAATTGACTCCTTCCAATCATCAGCTACACAGGAACCCCATAAGATACGGCCATTCATGACCTGTTGCACTACGCATGTAGTATACCTATTAAGGTGTCCATGCGGTAAGGATTACGTAGGCCGCACTATTCGCCAGCTCCATGTTCGCCTACAAGAGCATGTTGCGAACATTGTAAAAGGGTTCCCAAAACACAGTGTATCCCGACATTATGACTTATGTCATAATCGGGATCCTAGTGGCACTTTGTTTCTGGGCATAGACCGCTTTGAGGGCAGTTGGAGAGGAGGTAACAAGACGAGAGGTGTTTCTAAGCTTGAAACCTCCTGGATCTACAGGATGAAATGTTATGTCCCTTTCGGTTTGAATATCGACTGGGACTTAAACGCTTTCATTAACAATTCATAGTATCGTCCACTCTTCAGATTTTTCCAGTACCTCCTTATTCTTGTTTTTATATATTACTATTTTATGTAATGTTTTGTGTGTCATTTAAGTTGATTATTTTGACATCATGGCCATTGATTTCGTTAGTCATGGAGTCGTTTAAATTTACCATCTAAAGGCTTTTAGCCATTGGGATGTCACTTTTTATAATTTTATAATATGTGAATTTTAATGTGAAATATGTATATTTGTTTTCGTTGTAGCGATGTAATGGGTTTCTTGGCCACAAGATGGAGCCGCTTCCCAGTTTGTGCCTTTGTACTAAACAACTATTCTTAATTTAATTTGGCATTCGTTTTTATCATTAAATATGATTTAATAGGCCCGTTGTATGCCAAATTGCTTCCATCGGGTTTTCTACAATTTACTCATATCTGTCTGTTCTCCGTGGGTAGACAGGAATTGCAGACAGCTATGAGCGAGGTCCGGTCTCTATGGTCCCCATGAGGGGCGTATACTTCCGGGCTAGATGTCACGTCCGGTCTCCATAAGGCGCCTGTGATGGGCGGACTTCCGGACTAGGCCTGATTATCCCGCCTCCCTCTGCTATTTATTGGCGAGCGTCTCGGGCCAAGCCACACCCCTGACGACGTCACTCTATGACGAAATGCGTCAGTATTGGTGGGCGCCAAGACGCATGCACAGACGAGGGACACGGCGGCCATCTTGTCGGTTAGAAACCCACGCTACCGATGTGCGAGTATACTTCTATGGAAATGTAAGCTGCTTTTTATCTTCTAAAATAAACGTTGTACTGAAATGCTACAACATGAGGGGATTCTGTTTTCTATATTTTCGGAGTGCCTGAAGGAGGAGTTGGGGGAACCCAGTTCTATCAGCATTGGAAAGAGGCTTCTGGAAATTGTTTGGTCCCTTCCTGCCCGTGTCAGCAACACATTTTGGGCTTGTTTTGACCCGTAGGGGTCTGTACAGTCGGTAAGAGTACCCTAATATCTTGCTTGGTGGTGGTCTTTCCTGTTTCACATTTCTCCATCATTACAGTGGATGTGGACTCTGCCAGCACATTTGGGACTCACCCTTATATATCAGTCTGTTTATCAGCATTGTTGGATATGGACTAGCGCAACACCATTTTACAATATTAATTTATTTAAAGTCAGTGAAATAAAAATATCTTGTTTCTGGTTTGGTGCGTACATAGTTGCCAATGTCACTTTCACTCCTCCTATTGAACCCTTAACAAAGGCAAATCGTCCTTCGGGGTCCATTTGTGTCTCCTGTAGTGTCCATGCTAATCTATTAGAAATGAGAATTGAAACTCCTTTCGATTTAGACAGTATATTAGTTGAGTGATATCCCCATGGGTAATTTCTATTTCTAAGAATAGGTCATTTATTTTCTTTAAAATGCGTCTCTTGTATCATTGCCACATCAATTTGGGACCGTCTTAAATTGTTCAGTAACATGTGTCTTTTTTCTGGTATGTTAAGGCCTCTTGAGTTTAATGACATCACTTTTATGTTGGCCATTTGTCCCTACTATGCAAAGAGAGGTAGGAGAAAAAGGAAGAGAAAAAAAAAAAAAAACACAAACAGACAAACAAAACAAAAAAAAAAAAGCCCATAAATTACTTCCGCTTTCGGCTGTGGCTGAGAGACACGTGTGTGGAGGAGCAAGATGGCGAGTACCGGAGTGAGCCAGAGCGCGGAGGCTATCCCACGTGTTGGCGGAGAACCTGTGGAGCAGATCGGAAAGCAGATATCGACCCTGTGTGATACAGGGGTGCAGATGGTGCCCGATGGAGGACTGGCGTTATGCACTGGAGGAGGCGTTGAGCACTTGGGCCTGGTATGTAGTCAGTGTCTGAGTGTTACCAACGCAAATGCAAGTGTGGGGCCAGTGCGGGCACTTTGGCAATCTGCTGCTGTGGGCAGAGAGGAGTGAAGGTCGGCCCAGAGGACTAAGTGTGTCACTCGGGTCACCGGGGTCACTCGTGCCCTTTCGGCTGTGGAATCAGGACTCTTTGTGGGCAGAGTAAGGGCTGTGCTTAGAGTGTTAATGGAACTGGGCTCTATGCAATCTGCCGGTGCTACAGTAGGCAAAGTGAGAGAAACCTGAATTTCCAAGTCTGTGTGCATGCAGGTAGTGCGGGCCATGGGAGCGGCCACCTGATGTACAGAATGCTGCAATGGCAGAACCCATATCTGCTCCAATCAAGGCAGAGGGGAGAAGATGGCCAGCAGTGACCAGAGCTGCAAGTGTGAGCAGCGAGAAAGAGGCCGGGGTCATCAATGTGGGGTCTCCCAGTTTCCAACATCGCTATGGATCTTTGGAGGAAGGACTAGATGTGTGGAGATCGGAGGAAGAGACTGAATGGGACTGGGTGTCAGAAGATCGGAGCAGACCAGTCAGTTTAGGCACCCCTGATGAGGAGACCAGGGATTCTGTGGTGCGTGGACAGTGCACAAAGAATCTGAGGTTCTGTGTGGCCTACTCTAACTGGGTCCCAGATTTATCCCCACCTCAGAGCTATGCCCGGGCTCGGGATCAAAATGAGGCCTATGCCTCCCTCATCAAAAAGGAGGAGACCCTGTATTCCCCACCTGGGAGAGGAAATCGACAAACCCTCCCCAGATTATCCAGGATGCAAAGGCTGATGCAATGGAAGGTGGCCTTGGAATATGGCTATGACTACCCCTATGCTCCAGGGGAGGTCATGTTGGAGATTGAGGCCAGAAGAGAGGCTTAGTGTGACAAGGCTGTGTGGGATTTTCTCTTTATCCTGAAACCCCACCGCAACCAGTCCAAGCCGAAGTTGTAAAAGACCTTCCAGTCAGTGAAGGCAAACTGGAATCATGGGCGGGCTATCTATATACAGTAGACCGGGTAGAAGTCCGACGCCCAGATGGATCTGGCCAGGCTTGGTCGATCAGAGTAAAAGATGAACAGGGGACAATTGTGCGAGTTCCCCATCCGGACTACTACTGTTAGAGACAGACTGTTAAATCCTGTTAAGGCTGGCTAGCCTAAGTTGTTGGCTGTGAAATATGCAGCACAGTCTGAGCTCAGTTACGGTTAGGGCTCAAGTCCTATTTCCACTACCCCTTCCCCTTCTATCTTTGCAAAAAGGGTTAAGGACTCTGCAACATACCACTGTTAAGTGGATTCACCTAAGAGGGTTGACCCTCTAAATTTCAACAGAGAGAGAGACTCTGAAGAGTTTGAAGTCATGCTATTGAGGAGATCCCTTAGGCCATCGGGCCAGGATCCAACATCCTCGCAAGTTAAAGGAACACTCTGACTAATTTGGGCCAACGGGCTGGAGATGGATCTATGTTGGGTTGCTGCCCAGAAGGGGCGGGTAGCAGCCTGAAGCTTCTTTGGTGGGTCGTGCCCTGGTGCAAGGGACCCCTGAAGAGACTGTCACTCCTGCAGGTGAGACAGGTTGCTTGGGCTCCAGCAGAAAGAAAATTCATGTCAAAAGAGGACTTGTTATCCCAGTGTTGCAGAGGGAAAGAACGCTGCACACACTAATGTGACACAACACGTCTTCCGGACCTCGGGGGCGTGACCAGTGATAGATAGCCAGTGACAGGGTTAGTGTTGCCTCAGAGGAGCGATACTACACGTCGTGTCAAGACTGGCGGTTGGAACGCTTACCGGATCCCTTAGTTAGGGATGTTGGGTGAAAAGGTCGCCTCTGCGGAGAGGACCTGCTCCCTATTGTCAGTCAGTTATGTGGTTACTCTAATATGTAACTTAACAGAAGTGCTTAACTTGTGTTTTTGGCTTTCTCTGCTTAACAGGAAAGCAGTAGGTAAAGCATTTGAGCTCTTTGCTTATCAGGAAGCTGGATCTACTAGTTAGGCCTGCTCCATGTGTGATTCATGTGGGCTGAGGGAGTGTCCCCACTGTATCCAATGGAGAGGTACATTGGACAGTGGAGAAAACACAGCCAATGACACAGGCTTTGATACCGTCCCAAGGGTTTGGCACAGAGAGTGGTACATCATGGGAGAGGGTATAAAAGCCAGGAGCACATGAGGCAGGGGGTTTTTGGGTGGGAAGCCAGGTCCCGAAAGAAGGGTGACGGCTGGAAAAAAAAACTATAGAAAAGTAATGTAGCGGACCCCCAGAACCCCCTAGGGCCTAGTGATGACCTTCAGAGGCAGAGAGGGCTACATACCTCCTGTGGGTGTGGATTGTCAGGCATGGTGGGTAGTGATGCAGGTAAAATAAAGGTTGGGCGCCAGTCACTTTTATGCTGAAGGAACAGGATAGTTTATTTCTTCACAACAGGTCAAAATAAACTGAGGGAGAGAGGGGTAGGGTCCAGGACACCCTTTAAGAACAGTCTATTAGGCAGACTCCTATTGCAAAAGACAGGTTATTCAGACAGCAGTACAGGATAGCAGACCTTGAGACTTATTAGGTATCCATGAGCTTCAGATCGATCTGGGAGACAACTTCTCTCCACCAGATTCAATCCCTTTTTGTGGTCTGTACTGTCTGGACAGCTATCCTCCATAAGATACAAGCAGGTTACTCACACAGGTTACTGGATGTCTGTGGATGATCTTTCCCTTGTGGGTCGCTGGCTCTCCTCAGCAGAATCCCAGGTATCTGACTAGGCCTCAGGCTTCAGGCCTAGTCAGCAGCAACAGCAGCACACACCCTTCCCCAAGGGGGGTAGGGGCGGAAGAGACCGATCATTGGACCTCCCATCCTTTTTATAAGATCCCCCACAATGCCGTAGTGACACTGTGATTGGTTGAGGGACACCTGAACATTAACAGTTTGCTTAACTGTAATTCTCACTCTAGTGCCAGAGGCTACAGTGCCACCTACTGACGGAAGGGAGAAATGCAGTCAAACAGATTAGGAGGGAAGTCCAATTAATCACAGAATAATTACAGCCAAGCTAAGTAAGGCTCAGCAACTAAATTTAACAGCAACCTTGCATAAAGACAAGGGTGCTACACACTCCCCCTGCCAAGGAGACTACGTCCTCGGAGTCTGCCGAGACAGAGACTCTCAAGCCTGAGAGTGGATGTCCTGGTGAACTTGGATGGGTAAGGGTGAAAAAGGAAAAGGATAAACTTTGGTGTACAAATACGTGTGGCATTCCACACGAAGCAAATATGAAACAATATGTACATTACAATACTTCCTAACTGACTAACTGACTGTCAGTACATCCTACAATGTTATAAGGCAAAAACCATACTCACCAAAGGCACTGTCTCACCTCAGCCGAGAGAGAACACTGTGGGTATGAAAAATTAGCAACATACTCATAATATCAATTACTATACTATAGACATATATACATCTAAAATGTTGTTTAACCTCAGCCGAGGGAAACAAGATTTTAATAAGCAGACACATATTATCACATCCTAATACTCTACTCAATTTACCATGAATATATACAAAATATTTGCATGTCAGAGAGAAGGTGCCTATCTCCAGGGGTAAGAGACTGACCGAGAACCCCCCAAATAAGGGCACATCCCCTGAAACATACCAATACATCAGAGAAAATAATCCACTTTAACCACTTAACGACCGGCGCACGACGATCTACGTCGGCGCTCAGCCCCGGCCAGGCAAACTGACGTAGGCCTACGTCAGCACTTTTTGCCGGCCCTGTGCGCGCTCCCGCGCCCCGCCGCCGCCGCCGATGACTCGATTGGGTTCAGAACCGATCAGTCATCAGGTCCAGGCCAATCATTTTTGGTCTGGACCTGTTGATCGGTCCTGCCCAATCAGATCTCCCTCTAAGCCTGTGAAATGTAAACACAGGCTTAGAGGAGATGTGCCCTCCCCTCCCAACGGTCTTTTCGGATCCAGCGTGAGAGGAGAGCACATCTTACTGTGAGTAATTGCACCAAGCACATCACACACAGCTAGATAGGCACATTTCACCCCCGATCGCCCCCCCAATTAACCCCTACAGCACCTGACACAACACACACTATATACAGCATATAGCATATACCTATATACCTGTATAAGTGTGATTTGTGAACAGGTGTAGCCCTTGCGACCCCCCCTTTTCCACTCAAATTACCCCCCACCCCCCCCTAATAAAGATTTAACCCACTGATCCCCCCTGAACCCCCCCTGATCACCGCCGTTAACCCCTACACCCTCTGTCACATCAGCACTAATACAAACGCAATATACGGTGTTATTGTATTTTTGTATTAGTGTCATTGTGATCAGAATTAGCGCAGGCGACTAAGTTTCTGTCCCAAGAAGGTTTAGGGTCCCCGCCACCCGCCCAATAAAGATTTAAGCCCCTGACCCCCCCCCTGATCACCCCTACACCCCCTGCCATAACACACACCGTATACAGTATATAGCATTTTGCTATATACCCGTATAAGTGTGATTTGTGGTCAGGTCTAGCGCTTGCGACCCCCCCTTTTCCACTTGAATTACCCGCCACCCCCCCCCTAATAAAGATTTGAGCCCCTGATCCCCCCTGATCCCCTCCTGATCACCGCTAGTTAACCCCTACACCCTCTGTCACATCAGCACTAATACAAACGTAATATACTGTGTTTTTGTATTTTTGTATTAGTGTGATTGTGATCAGAATTAGCGCAGGCGACTAAGTTTGTGTCCCAAGCAGGTTTAGGGTCCCCGCCACCCGCCCAATAAAGATTTAATCCCCTGATCCCCCCCTGATCACCCCTACACCCCCTGCCACAACGCACACTGTATACAGTATATAGCATTTTCTATATACCTGTATAAGTGTGACTTGTGACCAGGTTTAGCGCTTGCCACCGTTCCTTTTATCCTTAGGATACCCGCCAGCCCCTTCCAATAAAGATTTAAACCCCTGATCCCCCCCTGATCACATCCCGTTAACCCCTACACCCTCTGTCACATTAGCACTAATACACACATAATATACTGTTTTTACTGTATTTTGTATTGGTGTCATTGTGACTTGAGGTTGTGCTAGCTAGCTAGTTTCTTTCCCAAAGGAGGTTTAGGGTCCCCGCCACCCCCCCCAGATCCCCAGCGCATAGTTTAGAAATAACCCCTTGATTGCCACACACGCACGCACCTACACTTCCATTTCTAGTATAGTGTTTGAACAGATCAATATCTGATCTGATCAGAGCTATACTAGCGCCCCCATAGTTTAGGGTTCCCAAAACGCAGTGTTTGCACGATCAGCACTGATTCCTGCCAGCACCTGCGTTTAACCCTTTCACCCAGGTAAGTGTAGTAATCAACAGATTACTGTCACTTACAAAAAAACACAAGACACAAAACCGCTGTGTTAGCAGAGTCAGGCCTGATCCCTGCTAGCATTAGCAGTTTTTTTGGTAGCGCTTGAAATAGTCTTCGACAACCAGGTGCTTTTATTACCTGTGAGTCGCATCACTGTACGGGTAAATTTAGTTACCAAAATGTCTAAACGTTCGTACAGTGATGAAGCTATTTACAGTATAATGACCATGCCAGGTGAGAGCGATGGGGAAGCCTCACCGGCAGAATCAGGGTCAGTATACGAACCAAATGACAGCAGCGGCTCCCTGACAGATAGCTCCGACGACAGATGGGTCCCTGTTAGACCCAGGCGTACCCGACCCCATTCTGGTGTTGTTGAGATGCAGGAATCGCAGGGTGCTCGTATGGAGCAGAGTGTGGGTACTAGTGCCGCTCATCCTTCTGGCGACCTGGCAAGCGCCAGCGGCCTAGTACACCCTGGACCTAGTACAACCAGCACTGCAGTAAGACCTGGTGACGTGGCGAGTCCCCTAAGTGCAGTTGAAGCTGGTGCGGTGGCTAGCACAAGTAGTGGCCCGCAGCCACCGCGTATTCGAAGACAGGCCCGTAGAGCCCATAGTGCCCTCCCTGATGCGCTGGCATTTCCTAATTGGCAACCCACTGATACTACAGCGCCAGTACTTCCCCCATTCACCGCCCAACCTGGAATCCACGTGGAGACAGCTGGTTTTACGCCCCTGAACTTTTATGAGCTGTTCTTCACGGAAGATCTTTTCAGATCTATTGTGGATCAATCAAATTTATATGCTCAACAATTTATCGCCGCCAACCCAAATTCGCCCCTTGCCAGACAATTCGGCTGGAAACCTTTAACGGTTTCCGAATTTAAGATCTTTCTGGGCCTTTCCCTCCACATGGGCATAACTAAACAGAGTGAATTGCGGCTATATTGGTCCACTAGCCCACTTCACCATATGCGCATGTACTCTGCCTCCATGTCCAGGGCGAGATATGAGCAAATTCTGCGATTTATGCATTTCAGCGACAATGAAATCTGTCGTCCTCGGGGAGACCCTGCATACGATCGGCTCCACAAAATTCGGCCCCTCATAGACCACTTCAATCAGCGGTTTGCAGCCTTGTTTACCCCCGAACAAGTTGTCTGCGTTGACGAGTCCCTGATTAAATTTACTGGCCGCCTTGCTATGAAACAGTACCTCCCCAGCAAGCGTGCCAGATACGGGGTCAAACTGTATAAATTGTGTGACAGGACCACAGGCTATACAGTTAGTTTCCGGGTCTATGAGGGAAAAGATAGCTGTGTGGAGCCCCCCAACTGCCCAGACTACATAGGGAGCAGCGGTAAGATCGTTTGGGACTTGGTGTCACCCTTATCCGGAAAGGGGTACCATTTGTACGTGGACAACTTTTATACAAGCGTGCCACTATTTAGTCACCTGCTCGAATTACAAATTGGCGCATGTGGCACCGTGCGACCTAATCGCCGGGGCTTCCCCCAACGGCTTGTAGATTCCCGTCTTAGTCGGGGGGCGAGAGCCTGCTTGAAAACGGACAAATTGCTTGCGGTGAAGTGGAAGGATACACGGGATGTTTATGTTCTGTCCTCCCTTCACGCAGACACGACAATCCAAATCACTACGGCAACTGGCGTTGTGGAGAAACCCCTCTGTGTCCACGAATATAACCTTAACATGGGAGGGGTGGACCTTAACGACCAGATTTTGGCGCCGTATTTAGTTGCCCGTAAAGCCAGACGCTGGTACAAAAAAGTGTCTGTTTATTTATTCCAATTGGCGATGCTGAACGCCTTTGTCCTATACAAGGCGTCAGGACGAACTGGATCTTTCCGGGAATTCCAGGAAGAGATCATCCTTGCCTACCTGTACCCAGGAGGCATGCCTGCCCAACTTCCCCTTCCAGATGCAGTGAGCCGGCTGCATGAGAGGCATTTTCCTTATGCCCTCCCGAGTACCCCTACCCAAAGATGGCCCCAAAGAAGATGTCGTGTCTGTAGCAGGCGCGGATTTAGGCGTGACACCCGTTATTATTGTCCCAAATGTCCTGACCAACCTGGTCTCTGCATCGGGGAATGTTTTGAGCGCTACCATACACTAGTGGAGTTTTAGTGTAGGGTACAGCACGACACAGTGTAGGGCACACAAACACAGGGTCTCGAAGGATGTTGGATGTCCATCGACATTTTGAGAGACCCAAGCTGGAAGAGAAGATCGCAGAAGATCGCAGTCCCTCCCAAATCAAGACATGAAGAAACAGTTAGAAAGAAAAATAAAAGGATCCAAAAACTGTTGTTGTGTCAGTCATTTTATATGTCCTTCTACTCTTCTTACTGTACATTTAAATGTCCTTTGTTTGTTTTTTCATTCTTTTGTGACCTGTTTCTCCTGCAGGTACTCGTCGGCTACCACGCATTGATTTTATATATTCTGACACAAACAGTGTTTGCGCTCAGCATATATGGATACCTTTGCTGATAGCAGCTGTGGTGATTTTCTGATTTCAGCACTGCAGTTAAAATCCTATTTTGGTATACGTGGATAGCGCCGTGTATACCCATCATTAAATTCAGTGGGTGGTTGTTTGGGCGGTTAATGATGAGAATCCAAAAACTTTTGTTGTTGTCAGTCATTTTATATGTCCTACTCTTCCTAATGTACTTTTTTTTAATGTACTTTGTTTTTTCATTCTTTTGTGACCTGTTTCTCTTGCAGGTACTTGTCGGCTACCACGCATTGATTTTATATATTCTGACACAAACAGTGTTTGCGCTCAGCATATATGGATACCTTTGCTGATAGCAGCTGTGGTGATTTTCTGATTTCAGCACTGCAGTTAAAATCCTATTTTGGTATACGTGGATAGCGCCGTGTATACCCATCATTAAATTCAGTGGGTGGTTGTTTGGGCGGTTAATGATGAGAATCCAAAAACTTTTGTTGTTGTCAGTCATTTTATATGTCCTACTCTTCCTAATGTACTTTTTTTAATGTACTTTGTTTTTTCATTCTTTTGTGACCTGTTTCTCTTGCAGGTACTCGTCGGCTACCACGCATTGATTTTATATATTCTGACACAAACAGTGTTTGCGCTCAGCATATATGGATACCTTTGCTGATAGCAGCTGTGGTGATTTTCTGATTTCAGCACTGCAGTTAAAATCCTATTTTGGTATACGTGGATAGCGCCGTGTATACCCATCATTAAATTCAGTGGGTGGTTGTTTGGGCGGTTAATGATGAGAATCCAAAAACTTTTGTTGTTGTCAGTCATTTTATATGTCCTACTCTTCCTAATGTACTTTTTTTAATGTACTTTGTTTTTTCATTCTTTTGTGACCTGTTTCTCTTGCAGGTACTCGTCGGCTACCACGCATTGATTTTATATATTCTGACACAAACAGTGTTTGCGCTCAGCATATATGGATACCTTTGCTGATAGCAGCTGTGGTGATTTTCTGATTTCAGCACTGCAGTTAAAATCCTATTTTGGTATACGTGGATAGTGCCGTGTATACCCATCATTAAATTCAGTGGGTGGTTGTTTGGGCGGTTAATGATGAGTAATACTACGCATTATTCTTGTGCTGATTTCTGATAGGTTCTCTTTTTTTCCGTTCAGCCCACAGGCTGCATGAAAAAAAAAAAAAACCTATATGCCAAACAAGGACTAGCAATGTACTGGTACGTTGCTGGACTTTGAGTGGTTATACCAGGATGATGCCTGCAGATTTAGGCATCATCTTGGTATCGTTTTTTACAGCCAGCGGTCGGCTTACATGTAAAAGCAATCCTAGCAGGTAATTGGCCGCTAGACTGCTTTTACATGCAGTGGGAGGGGCCTCCCCCCCCCCACCGCCACCTTCCGCAGCCTTCCGTGGTTTTTCTCGGGCTCTCCTGTCCCACCGGTTAACCCGAGAGTGCAGCCGGTGGTTCAGTTATCTAACCATAGAGCTAATTGAAGATTAGAATGGCTCCAATCATCTCTATGGCCTAAGATGCCGGAGGCTACGAGCATTTCATGACTTCTTTTTCGCCAGAAATAAACAGGGCCATTGGGAAATTGGGAAAGTATTTTATCACACCAATTTTGGCGTGGTCAGAAGCATTAAGGTCAGAGGAGAGATCTAGAGTATAAAAGACCCCAATTTTTAAAAAAAAGAGTACCTGTCACTACCGATTGCTATCATAGGGGATATCTAAATTCACTGTGATAGCAATAAAAATGATTTAAAAAAAAAAAAAATTAAAGGAAAGGTGTCAAAATAACATAAAAGAGCAAAAAAAAAGAGCAAAAAAAAAAAAAAAAATCGAGCTCCGCCCCCTTTCCCCCGTGCTTGCGCGCAATGGCACACGCACGCGTTGGTCTAGTGTCATATGTAAACCGCAATTTCAGCATGCATGTGAGGTATCGCCGCGATCGCCAGATCGAGTGCAGTAATTCTTGCAGTAGACCTCCTCTGTAAGTCTAAAGTGGTAACCTGTAGAGACTTTTAAAGGTTTTTAAAAATGTACGTACGTTTTTGCCGCTGCGCAGGTGTGCGCAATTTTTAAAGCATGTCATGTCAGGTGTCTATGAACTCGGCATAAGATCATCTTTTAAATTTTACCAAACAAATTGGAATTATATAGTGTATTTGTGCAATAAATTTAAAAAAAATGTATTTTTTTCGCAAAAATTGCGTTTGGAAAATCTGTGCGCAAATACCGTGTGACAAAAAAAATTGCAACATCCACCATTTTATTCTATAGGGCCTCTGCTTTAAAGAAATATATAATGTTTGGGGGTTCAAAGTAATTTTCTAGTAAAAAAAAAATATTTTTTCATGTAAACAAAAAGGCACAGAAAAGGCTTGGTTTTCAAGTGGTTAGAAGAGTGGGTGATGTGTGGCTAAGATTGAGCGTAAAATGCCGGGACTGTTCAAACACCCCCCAAATGACCCCTTTTTGAAAAGTAGACACCCAAAGCTATTTGCTGAGAGGCATGGTGAGTCCATGGAATATTTTATATTTTGCTACAAGTGTCGGGAAAATTATTATTTCTTTTTTTTTTGTTGTTTTTTTACAGAAAGTTGTCACTAAATGATATATTGCTCACACATGCCATGTGTATATGTGAAATGACACCCCAAAATACATTCTGCTGCTTATCCTGAGTACAGGGATACCCCATGTGTGAAACTTTTTTGCAGTCTAGCCGAGTACAGGTCCCCGAAAACCAGTCCCCACTTTCAGGCTTTCCAAAGGCGTAAATTGTTGATTTCACTCCTGACTACCTATCACAGTTTCGGAGGCCCTAAAATTCCAAGATAGCACAAAACCCCCCCAAATGACCCCATTTTGGAAAGTAGACACCCCAAGCTGTTTGCTGAGAGGCATGGTGAGTCCATGGAATATTTTATATTTTGCCACAAGTTCCGGGAAATATATATATATATATATTTTTTTTTTTTTTTTACAAAAAGCTGTCAGTAAATGATATATTGCTCACACATGCCATGGGTATATGTGAAATGACACCCCAATATACATTCTGCTGCTTCTCCTGAGTACAGGGATACCCCATGTGTGAGACTTTTTTGCAGTCTAGCCGAGTACAGGACCCCGAAATCCAACCTCCACTTTCAGGCTTTCCAAGGGCGTAAATTGTTGATTTCACTCCTGACTACCTATCACAGTTTCGGAGGCCCTAAAATTCTAAGATAGCACAAAACCCCCCCAAATGACCCCATTTTGGAAAGTAGACACCCCAAGCTGTTTGCTGAGAGGCATGGTGAGTCCATGGAATATTTTATATTTTACCACAAGTTCCGGGAAATATATATATATATATATATATTTTTTTTTTTTACACAAAGCTGTCAGTAAATGATATATTGCTCACACATGCCACGGGTATATGTGAAATGACACCCCAAAATACATTCTGCTGCTTCTCCTGAGTACAGGGATACCCCATGTGTGAGACTTTTTTGCAGTCTAGCCGAGTACAGGACCCCGAAATCCAACCTCCACTTTCAGGCTTTCCAAGGGCGTAAATTGTTGATTTCACTCCTGACTACCTATCACAGTTTCGGAGGCCCTAAAATTCTAAGATAGCACAAAATCCCCCCAAATGACCCCATTTTGGAAAGTAGACACCCCAAGCTGTTTGCTGAGAGGCATGGTGAGTCCATGGAATATTTTATATTTTACCACAAGTTCCGGGAAATATATATATATATATATATATTTTTTTTTTTTTTTTACACAAAGTAGACACCCTGAGCTATTTGCAGAGAGGCATGTTGAGTGTTTTGCAGATCTCACTTTTTGTCACAAAGTTTTGGAAATTGAAAAAAGAGGAAAAAAAATGCATTTTCCTGTTTTTTCTTCATTTTCCAAAAAAAATGAGAGCTGCAAAATACTCACCATGCCTCTCAGCAAATAGATTGGAGTGTCTACTTTGCAAAATGGGGTCATTTGGGGGGGTTTTGTGCCATCTTGGCCTTTTATGGACTTCAAAAGTGTGATAGGTAGTAAGGAGTGAGATCAACAATTTACGCCCTTAGAAAGCCAGAAGGTGCAGATTGGTTTTCCGGGTCCTGTACGCGGCTAGACTGCAAAAAAGTCTTACACATGGGGTATCCTTGTACTCAGGAGAAGCAGCAGAATGTATTTTGGGGTGTCATTTCACATATACCCATGGCATGTGTGAGCAATATATCATTTACTGACAACTTTGTGTAAAAAAAAAAAAAATATATATATATATATATATTTCCCGGAACTTGTGGCAAAATATAAAATATTCCATGGACTCACCATGCCTCTCAGCAAATAGCTTGGGGTGTCTACTTTGCAAAATGGGGTCATTTGGGGGGGTTTTGTGCTATTTTGGAATTTTAGGGCCTCCGAAACTGCGACAGGTAGTGCAGAGGTGACATGAACAATTTACGCCATTAGAAAACCTGAGAGTGTTGATTGGTTTTCGCGGTCCTGTACACAGCTAGGCTCCCAAAAAGTCTCACACATGGGGCATCCCCATACTCAGGAGAAGTGGCAGAATGTATTTTGGGGTGTCATTCCACATATACCCATGTCATGTGTGAGAAATTTATCTTTTAGTGACAACGTTGTGTAAAAAAAAAAAATTAAAAAAAAAAATTGTAATTTTCCCGAAACTTGTGGCAAAATATAAAATATTCCATGGACTCACCATGCCTCTCAGCAAACAGCTTGGGGTGTCTACTTTCCAAAATGGGGTCATTTGGGGGGGTTTTGTGGTATCTTGACATTTCAGGGCCTCCAAAACCGTTATAGGTAGTGAGAAAATGCAATGAAAAATGTACGCCCTTTGAAATTCTGATGGTGGTGATTTGTTTTCCGGCTCCCGTACACAGCTACGCTCCCAAAAAGTCTCACATATGTGGTATCCCTGTACTCAGGAGAAGCAGCAGAATATATTTTGGGGTGTAATTACACATATACCCATGGCATGTGTGAGCAATATATCATTTCAATGACAACTTTGTGTAAAAAAAAAAAAAAAAATTATTTTTGTCATTTTTCAAACACCTGTGACAAAAAAATAAAATATTCAATGAGCTCAACATGCCCCTCAGAACATTCCTTAGGATGTCTACTTTCCAAAAAGTGGTAGTTTGGGGGGGTTTTGTACTGCCCCGCCATTTTAGCACTTCATGAAATGAGATAGGCAGTCAGAAATTAAAGCTTCGTAAATTTCAGTATTTACACCATAGTTTGTAGACGCTATAACTTTTGCGCAAACCAATAAAAATACGCTCATTGATTTTTTTTTTGTCAAAGACATGTAGCTAAATATATTTTGGCCAAAAAAAATGACATAAATTGAGTATATTGGATATTTTTTAAAAGACAAAGTTGAAAATGTCATTTTTTTGCAAAATTTTCGCTCTTTTTTTATTAATATCGCAAAAAATAAAAAGCGCAGAGGTGATCAAATACCACCAAAAGAAAGCTCTGTTTGTGGGAAAAAAAGGACGTAAATTTCGTTTAGGTACTGCATTGCATGACCGCGCAATTATCAGTTAAAGTCACGAAGTGCCAAGTTGAAAAAAGGGGTCTGGACCTTTAGCAGCCAAATCCTCCGGGGCTTAAGTGGTTAACCTATTTTACTGATAGTATAGAATTTTACTGCTCACTAGGATAGACACTCTCACGCCATCTAGTGGAGAAAAACAGGAAACACTCTGCATCATCAAAAAAAAAAAACTTTTCAGTCCATGAGTTCCAAAAATGCAGGTGAAAGACTTTCTGGTTTCCTATAGCACAGCCTACCTGACTAACTAACTATTTTACAAGGTCTCTGTGACCCCAGAGTCCCAATAGTCTACACAGTCACCTTGCTAGCGAAGATCATTTCTTGCTGGCTCTGTTACACCAAAGTCCAGCAGGCACTTTACTTATTGCATTTGTTTCAAAAATAGAAAAACACACTCCTTTCTAGGAAAGTTCGAGTTCAGTAGTTTGTACCAAACTGATGATAGTGTTGCAAACAGGCAACACCAATAACTGAAAGATAGCATCAGCCATTTTCTCCAGGAGGCTGAGGCTAGTTTTCTTCACACCTGGATGAGAGGCATGCTGGCAATTCAGGAACATAAGCCAGCAGGTATTTAACTTGAGCTTGTTTGCATGGCTACTTCCAGAAGCAACACAGCCACACAAATTTGCAGAGGACTATCATCATCATGAACTTTGCTGATTCACTTTTCCAGAGCAAACAAAGTCCCACTGCACATGTAATTTCATCTCACCTTTTTCATAGCAAGACACACTGACAATGAAGAGCAACAGGTCAGCATGTCACTTTTCAGGGCACCTCCTGTAACTGCTGGCAATTCAGAGCACAGCCCAGCAGTAACATAGCACAGACAGGAGTGTCCCCAAAGCAACTTTCAAAATTGGAACAGCTTCTGGTGAGACGGATACAGCTTCAAACTTGACATCACATAGCTGTATTCCATAGGATTTTGACACAGAAACTCAAGCTTTATACATCACCAGTAGTATCGTGGATCAGGCAGTTGAATAGGCTTCCCAGAAGATCCAATAGTGGTGATGTAATGCCTTGCATCAGCTTGATTGGGCCTCCTTATAATGACACAATCCGGGTATATATGACGACCATAGTCCCAGGTTTTCAGAACTTTAGTGTACTGTTCTGCTTGTCTGGGTGACAACTCAGAGATTTTACGGTATGCAGAAATTCTCAGGTAATCTCTGATTGCACTGTCAATCCATTGAGCCCGCTTGTCTTGAATTTCAGCTACAAGAGACTCTGGCACATAAGGATACAAATAGCCATATTCCTCAGCTATTTTCTTCATCACAATTCGCTGAAACTTAGACAATTTTGACAAGATTCTAGGGTCTCCATAGCCAAGCAACACAGGCGTATCTGGAGCACACTTGACAGGATACCCTGCAACTGTATCTGGTCTTGGAGGGACACTTGCAGGACCAGATTCATGACTTGTAGGCAAAGGCAAGGTAGGCCTAATACTGGAGGTAATATTGGGTGAATGGACATCCTCCTTTGTAGGCTCAACTTGCGGTTCAGTCTCACTATCAGACCAATTTTCACAAAATGACACAGTGTCAGAGAACAGTTCTGAGATTCGGTCAGACATTATATCAGAGTCTGACTCTGCGGAGAACTCTTCAGCTGGGAGCAGGTTAGGCAGGGAAATTATAGCAACAGACTCTCCTGACTCTGCTCCCAAGGAAGACACTGGCCTCACAGTCCCAACAGGTACGCCACCCTCACCCACATCAGGCTTACCAGGTTCAGGCGATTTCTTTTCCGGTGATCCCATCATCAAAGCAAGTAGGCGACCTCGACCGCAGCCACGGCGGGAGGTCACTGGGATGTCCGGCATTGCAGCGGTCACTTTAGCTGAAGAAGTAGAAGGAACAGGAGCTTCAGCAGGTAGAGCAACAGTAGTAGTGACCACTGGAGCCGGTCCGGAATCGGCAGCTGCAACACATTTGAGCCAGTCCACTTGCAGGACCCGAGGTGATAAGGCCGGTGAGACTACTTCCAGGAGCGATTCCCCGCAACTTCCGCAGGTGATCCAGGGCCGAATACTAGTAGCCAGTCCAGAACATTTCACACATGTCAGCCCGATCGCTTCGTAGCCTCCAGCCGTGTACAGCACCAGGTTCCCTTTAGGTGTGTACCGCACCCCGGTGTCAGTGATGACTTCCTTCAGCCCAGCGGGGCTAGAACCGATGCCTGGCACAAACACTCTCAGGTCAGAAGAGGGAATTCCAAAGTGCGCCATCTTCACACTCTTCCAACACGTGCAGCCAGGTAACTGCGCACACAAGCGCGGTTTAATTTCCTCCGCGTGGGAACAGCGACCCCTCCCCCTGCCAAGGGATAGGTCCAGCCATTCGGCAATATCTTTAGCGCCCGCCTCTTTTCCTTTGCGGCGCCAAAAATCTTCTGGAGTCTGCCTTAACCCCTTCAGCCCTGGCGTAAAGTGACAAAAGACCAGGCTGACACTCTCCCCAGAGCAAAGAGACAGTTAGGTTCTTCCCACGTTGTAAAAAGGACAAAACACAGTCTTTGAGGTACAAAAGATGTTACTTGCCACTCTCCCACGGAGCCAAACGGTGATTCCTGCGCGGTTGCTATAGGCGACCACCACAAAAATACCACTTCGCCCCACGTTGGGCGCCAGATGTAGCGGACCCCCAGAACCCCCTAGGGCCTAGTGATGACCTTCAGAGGCAGAGAGGGCTACATACCTCCTGTGGGTGTGGATTGTCAGGCATGGTGGGTAGTGATGCAGGTAAAATAAAGGTTGGGCGCCAGTCACTTTTATGCTGAAGGAACAGGATAGTTTATTTCTTCACAACAGGTCAAAATAAACTGAGGGAGAGAGGGGTAGGGTCCAGGACACCCTTTAAGAACAGTCTATTAGGCAGACTCCTATTGCAAAAGACAGGTTATTCAGACAGCAGTACAGGATAGCAGACCTTGAGACTTATTAGGTATCCATGAGCTTCAGATCGATCTGGGAGACAACTTCTCTCCACCAGATTCAATCCCTTTTTGTGGTCTGTACTGTCTGGACAGCTATCCTCCATAAGATACAAGCAGGTTACTCACACAGGTTACTGGATGTCTGTGGATGATCTTTCCCTTGTGGGTCGCTGGCTCTCCTCAGCAGAATCCCAGGTATCTGACTAGGCCTCAGGCTTCAGGCCTAGTCAGCAGCAACAGCAGCACACACCCTTCCCCAAGGGGGGTAGGGGCGGAAGAGACCGATCATTGGACCTCCCATCCTTTTTATAAGATCCCCCACAATGCCGTAGTGACACTGTGATTGGTTGAGGGACACCTGGACATTAACAGTTTGCTTAACTGTAATTCTCACTCTAGTGCCAGAGGCTACAGTGCCACCTACTGACGGAAGGGAGAAACGCAGTCAAACAGATTAGGAGGGAAGTCCAATTAATCACAGAATAATTACAGCCAAGCTAAGTAAGGCTCAGCAACTAAATTTAACAGCAACCTTGCATAGAGACAAGGGTGCTACAGTAATAAACAACTATTTACAACTCAATACCTATGATTTAGAAAAAACACAAAAATTAACACAAAAATGAAAACTTATTTTTTTTTTTTTAAAAGTGCAAAATCAAAACCCACAAAAAAAAACAAAAAACAAAAACATATCACACATTTAAAGTCCATATCAATTAAATTTATAATCCATCATAAAGTGTCCATGTGCTTTCAAAGTGCTCTGTGGCCAAAATAATAAAGGTGCTCCAATGCATTAAGTGCTTCTCAGATAATAAGGCCTCTTACCAAACAGGTATGATCCCAAATTACAAAGATAACATACACTTTATCTCCCCATGGATGGCACACATCTTACCATCAAACCTCAAGGTAGCTCCATGACCTCATCAGTAAGATACAGCAGTAGTGTCTCCACAGCAGGAACACACGCCATAACTTTCTCTCCAAATAGAACTCTCCAGCAACCATATACACTAAGCACAGGAAAATAAAAGCCTCAAAGTGTACTATTATAAAGAATCTTCATTAATAAAATGTAAATGCGCTTAAATTTAAAAGAAGCAAACTTTACAAAACCAACAGCACAGCCACAGGGCCGTCCAGTGCACTTGTGTGTGATGACATCACACTCCAGCTCCAGCTAATGCTTTCCTCTGTAACAGGCATCCTCTGAGATTATTGGTTATTGAATTTCCACTTTAAAAAAAAATAATAAGTTTCAATATGCACTGCTCAAAAAAAAGTAAAGGAACACTTTGAAAACACATCAGACCTCAATGGGGAAAAATATCATGGGGAAAAATATCATGCTGGATATCTATACTGATATGGACTGAGTAATGTGTTAGGAAGGAAAGGATGCCACATCGTTTGATGAAAATGAAAATCATCAACCTACAGAGGGCTGAATTCAAAGATACCCCGAAAATCAAAGTGAAAAAATGATGCAGCAGGCTAAACCATTTTGCTGACATTTCATTGCAGCAACTCAAAATGATACTCAGTAGTTTGTATGGCTTCCAGGTGCTTGTATGCATGCCTGACAATGTCAGGGCATGCTAGTAATGAGACAACGGATGGTGTCCTGGTGTATTTTCTCCCAGATCTGGACCAGGGCATCACTGAGCTCCTGAAAAGACTGAGGTACCACTTGGTGGCGTTGGATGGACCAAAATGTAATGTCCCAGAGGTGTTCTATTGTATTTAGGTCAGGTGAGCATGGGGGCAATTCAATGGTATCAATTCCTTCATCCTCCAGGAACTGGCTGCATACTCTCGCCACATGAGGCTGGGCATTGTCGTGCACCAGGAGGAACCCAGTACCCACTGCACCAGCGTAGGGTCTGACAATGAGTCCAAGGATTTCATCCTGATACCCAATGGCAGTCAGGGTGCCATTGTCTAGCCTGTAGAGGTATGGATATGGATATGCCTCTCCGGACAATTACTGACCCAACACCAAATTGGTCATGCTGAATGATGCTAAAGGCAGCATAATGTTCTCCACGGCTTCTCCAGACCTTTTCTCGTTTGTGACATTTGCTCAGGGTGAACCTGCTTTCATCTGTGAAAGGGCACCAGTGGGAGACCTGAAAATTCTGGTGTTCAATGGCAAATGCCAATCAAGCTCCACAGTTTCGGGCAGTGAGCACAGGGCCCACTAAAGGACGTCGGGCCCTCCGTCCCCCTCATGAAGTCTGTTTCTGATTGTTTGGTCAGAGATACTCACACCAGTGGCCTGCTGGAGGTCATTTTGTAGGGCTCTGGCAGTGCTCATTCTGTTGCTCCTTGCACAAAGGAGCCAATACCGGTCCTGCTAATAGATTAAGGACCTTCTATGGCCCTGTCCAGCTTTCCTAGAGTAACTGCTTTCTCCTGGAATCTCCTCCATGCTCTTGAGACTGTGCCAGGAGACGTAGCAAACCTTCTGGCAATGGCACGTATTGATGTGTCATCCTGGAGAAGTTGGACTGCCTGTGCAACCTCTATAGGGTGCAGGTATCACCTCATGCTACCAGCAGTGACACTAACCCCATCCAAATGCAAAACTGGTGAAAAACAGTCAGAAAAGATGAGTAGAGAAACTTTTTTAGTGGCCTCACTCTGTAAAGCAATTTTTATTTTGGAGGTTGTCTCATTGTTGCCCATCTAGTGCACCTGTTAATTTCATTAACACCAAAGCAGCTGAAAATGAACAACTCCCTCTGCTACTTAACTGACTAGATCAATATCCCAGGACTTGAATTGACCTAATGCTATACTCTGATTAAAAAAAGTGTTCCTTTAATTTTTTTGAGCAGTGTATATGGATATATAAGTTTGCAAATGGTTTAACAATTTGTTTTCATAATCTTATAGGAGCAGGTCCCTTAATTTCATTTTACAGGATATAGTTCAACCAGACCATAAAATCATGCAGGGACCATTCTAATATTTATAACCCTTATATATTGAGAAGTCTTAAAACACTCACCCAACAAAAAAAAAAAAACACAGAAATGAAAAAATAAAGGGGACAAAAAGAGAGGAAAAAAAAAAAGTTCTCCCCCCACTTCCAATCCCCCCATCCAGGGACACACACACCCCTCCCTGTTCCCCAATCTGCTTTACTTTTTTTACAACATATCCCACCCATCAGTTCCCACATCTCCAAGGATGCACAGAAAGAGATCCACAGGAACCACACTGCACAGAATTTCTCATAATTATTGCTTAACATTGCAATCAATGCCTCCATTCTCCACAGGTATAGCATTTCGTCTATCCATTCTACTATTTTGGGCGAGTCAGAAGATTTCCAATATTTTGATATCACAGCCTTTGAGGCCATTAACCACTTGCCGACCGCTCACATGGAGGGTACTGCGGCAGAGGGGCTCTCCTGGGTCCAGCGACGTAGACCTACACAGCGGGAGTCGGGCCAGGGGAGGAGAGGTGGTGATTACCGCCTCTCTTCCCCGATCGTCGGGAAAGAGTGAGGAAATCCGCCCGCTTGGGTAAACAAAGCCTGGTGGATCTCCTCTGTGACAGGCAGGGACAGATCACAAGATTCAGCATAGCTAAAGCTGCGATCTGTGTCTGTGTCACACAATCCCCTACCCCCACACACGTCAGTAAGCATGAGGCACACATTTAACTCCTTGTGTGATAATGATAAAGAGAAATGACCAGCGCTATGGACTAAGGTGCATATGGGGGGGGAAGGGTGTTGTGAATGGAAGGTGTAAGCTGCCACCAATCAACCCTTGAGTACAAGGGTAAGAGTGCAATATAAAATGTGATGATTGATATCGGCGCTACCTTATAATGTATGAAGTAAAAACACACAAATATCAGAGTGTCACCAATATATAGTGAGTGAACTCCTAAACGAAATAAATAAATAACCAATGTGTTTAATAAAATTCCAAATAAAAACAACCAATGCGGTGATAGGTGTGCTAAATAACCATATACAATGATGGTGAACGTAAAAGGAAAAAAAAAGGGGGTTATCCCACAACCACAAGTGTATTTATCATGTATAGAATTTCCTGATATATGTGCCACACATGTGATATAAAAATAAATACTTGCTGCTGGGTGAAATTAAAACTGTCCATTAGGTGGCGTTTCCAATAAGAGCTCATGCAGCAGTATGTGGTAAAGAAGGTGAATAAGTGCTGCTAGATAATGTGCAAATTGGCCACTAGGTGGCGTTTTTCCAATACAACCTGTGCAGCAATATGGATGGGGGTCTCTTCTCCGTGACGAGGGAGCAACTTCGAGCCGGCACTTGCGCCCTAAATGCTCACACAGAGAGAAGGCCCCATAATGAGTAGTTAATCCATACAGTATAGAAAAAAAACGCAGTACACTCACTGTTAAGTTACGGTGATCAGGATCAGAATGCAGTCGGTGCGCGCCGGGATGCTTCCGCGTTCCACGGCCGACAACCGGAAGTGACGTAGTACGTAGCAAGACTCCGCCCTACGCGTTTCGTCAGAGGGACGTCAACTGGAGCGGCGTCAACTAGGCGTACTCCCGGACTTATTATAGCCGCCCGTATCCTTATTTAACTCCTTGATCACCAACAGTGTTAACCCCTTCCCTGCCAGTGTCATTATTACAGTAACAGTGCATATTTATAGCACTGATTACTGTAGTAATGTCACTGGTCCCCCCAAAAGTGTAAAAAATGTCAGTTAGGGGTCCGATCTGTCTGCCGCAATGTCGCAGTCCCGCAACTAAAAAAAAAAACGCAGATCTCCGCCATTACTAGTAAAAAAAAAAAAATAAACAATAAAAATGACATAAATCTTTCCCGTAGTTAGTAAACACAATAACTTTTGCGCAAACCAATCAAAATATTGTGATTTTTGTGATTTTTTTTACCAAAAATATGTAGCAGAAAACAAATTGGCCTAAAATGTTAAAAATTTTTGATTTATAAATTTTTGGGGGGGAATGTTATATCAGAATGTCAAAAATATAATTTTTTTTTTTCAAAATTGTCGCTCTTTTTTTCAAAAATTTAAAATCGCGCAGTTGATCAAATACCACCAAAAGAAAGCTCTATTTGTGGCGAAGAAAAAAGGAAGTAAATTTAATTTGGGTACAGAGTCGCACGACCGGGCAATTGTCCGTTAACCACTTGCCGACCACCCTGCGATCCGATCCTGATCTGATTCGGCTCAGAACCGATCAGTCACCAGATACAGACCAATGATTTTTGGTCTGGATCTGGTGATCGGTTCTGGCCAAAGGCATTGTGTCCCCTGGGAATATGTGGAAGTGCGCTGATAATTATTGACGTGTAAAGCTGCAACCAAGAAGCTGTGCCTAGCAAACTAATATGTGAAAAATGGGTTGGTGCGCTAAACAAAATGTGTAGGACAACAAATATGTTGATATACACTACATAAAAGGTGTGTGAAATGTGACAAAATCAAAATAAACAATTCCAAACAGCTGAAGAGACTAAAATGTCCAAAACTGTGATTCACAACAAAATCAAAGTTCATCAGGTGATAACAAATGAATTGAAGTATCTTGACATGTGGGTGCTTGAAATATTCAAAGGAAGGTGATGTTAACCACTTAAGCCCCGGAGGATTTTCCTGCTAAAAGACCAGGGGGTATTTTGCGATTCGGCACCGCGCGACTTTAACGGACAATTGCGCGGTCGTGCGACGCTGTACCTAAACGAATTTGACGTCCTTTTTTTCCCACAAACAGAGCTTTCTTTTGGTGGTATTTGATCACCTGTGCGATTTTTTGATCACGCGCTATAAACAAAAAAAGAGCGACAATTTTGCAAAAATAGCAATATTTTTCACATTTTTTTATATGAAATTCCCCAAAAAAAAATGTAAAAATCAAAATTTTTTAACATTTTTGGCCAATTTGTTTTATCCTACCTATGTTTGGTAAAAAAAATTGCAAAAAGCGTATTTTGATTGGTTTGCGCAAAAGTTATCGCGTTTACTAACAAAGGGAAAGATTTTTGTCATTTTTGTTGTTTTTTTTTTTAACGCGTAATGGCGGCGATCTGCGATTTTTTTTGCGGTACTGCGACATTGCGGACAGATCGGACCCTTGACTGACATTTTTGACACTTTTGGGGTTACCAGTGACATTTCTACAGTAATCAGTGCTATACATATGCACTGTTACTGTAAAAATACACTGGCAGTGAAGGGGTTAACTTTATTTGGGAGGGAGGGGCTGTGTGTGTCCCTAGGGGCGTGATTCTTACTGTGATTGGCTGTGGCTCTAGCTGTAAGGACACTGATCAACGGATCTACATACTAGATCCGTGTAATCAGTGTCTTTACAGCGAGGGGAATGACAGGTGGCTTGTTTACACAAGCTGCCTGACATTCTCCCTCTCCCCCGCCGATCGCCGAGTGGCCGGCGGACATCGGGTCCGCTGGTCACACGCGCGGGGGGGGGTGCGTGACCGCGCGGGAGCGGGAGCGCGCCTCCGCGGGCGCGCGCTCGCTCCCCAGACCCTCCCAGGCTAGTGACGTTAATTAACGTCACTCTGCCTGGTAGGGGCTGACCGCCGCAGTAAATCTACTTGCGGCGGTCGGCAAGCAGTTAAAGTGATAAAGGATCCCACCACCAGCTGACAATCCTGCTTACCAGATAGATAAATTTCTCAGGCATTAACTCTATGCAATGGCATGCACAGTTCACCCTGGTGTGACACACAGTGGAGCCTCTTACCAGATGTCTCTAATAACTTGCGTATCTGAGATAATTCCCCTGGTTAAATTGGATAATGATGTTGGTATCATCCTGAGTGTTCCCCAGACTATCAGTTTATTCACTCTTCCAATGATATAGCTCAGCTTGTAGCTCCAGTGCATACCATGTAATGAAACAAATGAACCGCCCGTAGTGTATTATCCTTGGTTTATTAGGAAAACATAGGCAAATGTACTTACAGGAAACAGGTCTTGGTAGTGGCCCGCAGCCACCGCGTATTCGAAGACAGGCCTGTAGAGCCCATAGTGCCCTCCCTGAAGCGCTGGCATATCCTAATTGGCAGCCCACAGATTCTACAGCGCCCGTACTTCCCCCATTCACTGCCCAACCTGGAATTCGAGTGGAAACAGCTGGTTTTAATCCTCTAAATTTTTTTGAGCTGTTTTTCACTGAAGATCTTTACAGATCTATTGTGGATCAAAGTAATTTGTATGCTAGTCAATTTATTACCACCAATCCAAATTCGCCCCTTGCCAGAGAATTCGACTGGAATCCTATAACGGTTTCTGCATTTAAGACCTTTCTGGGCCTATCCTTCAACATGGGCATTACAAAAAAGGGGGAATTGCGGTTATATTGGTCTACTGACCCAATTTACCAAATGCGCGTGTTCTCTGCTGCTATGTCCAGGGCTCGATACGAACAAATATTTTGGTTCATGCATTTCAACGACAATGAACTCTGTCGTCCTCAGGGAGATCCTGAATATGACTGGCTCCACAAAATTCGGCCCCTCGTAGACCACTTCAATCAGCGGTTTGCAGCCTTGTTTACCCCCCGAAAAAGATGTCTGCGTTGAGGAGTCCCTATCAAACAGTATCTCCCCTGCAAGCGTGCCAAATACGGGGTCATACTGTATAAGCTCTGTGACAGGGCCACAGGCTATTCAGTTAGTTTCCGTGTCTACGAGGGAAAAGATAGCACTGTGGAGCCCCCCGACTGCCCAGACTACATAAGGAGCAGCGGTAAGCTAGTTTGGGACTTGGTGTCACCCTTTTTCGGAAAGGGGTACCACTTGTACGTGGACAATTTTTATTTGAGCGTGCCACTTTTTAGACACCTCTTTCAATTACAAATTGGCGCTTGTGGCACCGTGCGATCTAATCGCCGGGGCTTCCCCCAACAGGCAGTAAATGCCCCACTGAGTCCGGGGGAGAGAGCCTGCTTGTCATGTATACCTCCATTAAATAAGTGGGTTTGGATGTTTGGGCAGTTAATGGTGCATATACTACACAATTTTCCTGCGGAGATTTCTGTTAGGTTCTCTTTTTTTCATTCAGGCCACAGGCTGCATGAAAAAAAAAACCTACACTATATGCCAAACAAGGACCAGCAATGTACTGGTACGTTGCTGGACTTTGAGTGGTTATACCAGGATGATGCCTGCAGATTTAGGCATCATCTTGGTATCGTTTTTCACAGTCAGCGGTCGGCTTACATGTAAAAGCAATCCTAGCAGATAATTGGCCGATAGACTGCTTTTACAAGCTACGAGCATTTAATGACTTCTGTTTCGCCAGAAATAATCAGCGCCATTGGGAAATTGGGAAAGCATTTTATCACACCAATTTTGGTGTGCTCAGATGCGTTAAGGTCAGAGGAGAGATCTAGAGTCTAAAAGACCCCAATTTTTTTTAAAAAGAGTACCTGTCACTACAGATTGCTATCATAGGGGATATTTAAATTCACTGTGATAACAATAAAAATGAAAAAAAAAATAAATGAAAGTAAAGGTGTAAAAATAACATAAAAAAGCTAAATTAAAAAAAAAATCAAGCCCCCCTGTCCCCCCGTGCTTGAACGCAAAGGCACTTGCAAGCCTTGGTCTAGTGTCATATATAAACCAAAATTGCAGCATGCATGTGAGGTATTGCCGCGAATGCCAGGTCGAGGGCAGTAATTCTTGCAGTAGACCTCCTCTGTAAGTCCAAAGTGGTAAACTGTAAAGACTTTTAAAAGTGTTTAAAACCTTACGTAGTTTGTTGCTGCTGCACGGGCGTGCGCAATTTTCAAAGCATGTCATGTTTGGTGTCTATGTACTTGGCATAAGATCAATTTTAAATTTTAAATTTTACCAAACAATTAGGAATTATACAGTGTATTTCTTCATTAAATATAAAAAAGTGTTTTTTTTTCCGCAAAAATTGCGCTTGGAAAATCTGTGCGCAGGTACCGTGTGACGAAAAAAATTGCAACATCCACCATTTTGTTCTGTAGGGCCTCTGCTTTAAAAAAAATATATAATGTTTGGGGGTTCAAAGTAATTTTCTAGTAAAAAAAATATTTTTTCATGTAAACAAAAAGTCACAGAAAAGGCTTGGTCTTCAAGTGGTTAGAAGAGTGGGTGATGTGTGGCTAAGATTGAGCATAAAATGTCAGGACAGTTCAAACACCCCCCAAATGACCCCTTTTTGGAAAGTAGACACCCAAAATTATTTGCTGAGAGGCATATTGAGTCTATGGAGTATTTTATATTTTGCCCTATGTTTCGGGAAGGTGACAACTATTTACACAAATTTGTCGCTAAATGATATATTGCTCACGCATGCCATGGGTATATGTGAAACGACACCCGAAAATACATTCTACTCCTTCTCCTGAGTACAGGGATACCACATGTGTGAGACTTTTTGGGAGCCTAGCTGTGTACGGGACCACGAAAACCAATCCCCACCTTCAGGTTTTCTAATGGCATAAATTGCTTATTTTACATTCGCACTACCTGTCACAGTTTCAGAGGCCCTGAAATTTCAAGATAGCACAACCCCCCCCCCCCCCAAATTACCCCATTTTGCAAAGTAGACACTCCAAGCTATTTGCTGAGAGGCATGGTGAGTCCATGGAATATTTTATATTTTGCCACAAGTTTCGGAAATATAATTTTTTTGTTTTTTTACACAACGTTGTCACTAAATGATATATTGCTCACACCTGCCATGGGTATGACACCTCAAAATACATTCTGCTGCTTCTCCTGAGTACAGGGATACCACATGTGTGATACTTTTTGGGAGCCTAGCTGTGTACAGGACCCCGAAAACCAATCCCCACCTTCACACTTTCTAAGGGCGTAAATTGTTGATTTCACTCCTTACTACCCATCACAGTTTTGAAGGCCATGAAATGCCAAGATGTATCAGTTGTGGATTTTTTACAAATGTTCCTAATACATGTGTAATAATAATCTCTCACCCACAGGTAGTTTTAAAATGGCTGCTGTATATTTAATGAGCTATGTGGTCGTGGGGGATGTACAGCCATGTGTTGATGCAAAGTGACCTAGGAGTGGTCAAAAGATATGACCACATCCTGTGGGTGGTCTTTTTGTGTACAGGACTATAAAGGAGTGATTTGCATGAGAAAAGGCCCTTTTGCCTTTTCTCTCTCTCTCCTTGGATTCAGCTGTGGGCACAGCCATGATGCAGCAAGGATTTCTAACTGCTCCAGAGATCCATTGGAAGCAACCACCAGAGCTAAGTATTTATATGATATTCTTGGGACAAGGGTTGTATGTTTAAGAAGCGTATTTCTGCTCTTTACAGACCATAGGCTGTTCATGTGTTAGGCATTGTTACATCTGCCAGTCTTGTGATATGTTCCTAATATTGTAATAGTTTGTATGTACAGCATGCTTTTGTTTACTAAAAGTACATATATACTCTGCAGAGATCTGAGCTTCCTTGTTTATACCGGAAAGTAACCTTGCTAGACGCAAGCAAAACAGTTGGAGGCTTGTCCGGGATAATTGGGGGCTTGTCCATAACAATTGCGTGCACAAGCAAAACAGTTGGGGGCTCGTGCCAGGATTGTGCTATAAATTCAACTGAAGCAGACCTGTTTTCTGTGGTGTATTGTGTAGCTTGTGCTAGGTAAAAATGCTATGTAAGCTGTTTAGGAAAAGCAAGGCTGCAGAGAGGTCTGGTGTCCAGAAGGGAGTGTGCAGCTTACCTATCTGGGCCAGAAACAATGAGTGGGAGCCTCTTGCTAAAGTATTTGCAAAGTATGCTTCTCCCTTGAATAAGACTTGGGGTGATAAAGTCTCAGATCATTTTGTAGATTTTAGCCTTAAGGGGTTTGGTTTAAGTAAAGTAGAGAAGAGGACAGTGTCCACAGAGGGTTGGTATTTTTTACATGCTCTCTATATAGAATCACAGAGAAGGGAGAAGGCAGAGGATGAACTTAAGGTATTAAAAGGCCAACTAGCAGTTGCTTCAGAGTGTGTGCGTTCAACTGCTAGTCGGGCTGATGATTTGCAAGAGCGGTGTACAGCCCTCATGACCAAATCAATTAATGCCTTAAGGGAAAGGAAGGGCCGAAAACCTGTTAGTAAATAGGGATGATCGAACGGTTCGGGTCCACCATCGGTTCGGCCCGAACATTGGGTGTTCGAGGTTCGGCCGAATTTAGAACTTTTTGCCCAAAAAGTTCGGAATTCGGCAACCAGAACCGACCAAAATGCAATGCTTCAGGAAATGGGCTTTAAAAGCCTGTGATTGGACCAGAACCATTAGCAAAAGCCAATTGAGGGGGCAGGAGAATGCTAGGAATGTGATTGGAGTTACTAGGGAGTCCCTAGACCAATCATTAGTGAATACGCCCCCCAGTATATAAGATCGCCCCCGCCAAATTCCTAGCATTCTTGTACGGGACATGGAAGAGAGTGGAATGCTGTTCTGTTCTAATGTGTTACAAAGTGTCATTTAGCTATTTTTAGTGTGAGGAAAGGGATATCTAGTGTAGTTAGAGTGCTCCTTTACACTTAAGTTAGCTTCAAAAATTTAGTTTCTGTAGGGAAAGTATGAAGTGTCAGGGGACCGTAGTGTAGTGTAGGGTTAACTGACAGTGACTGCTATGGAAGGGTGACAAAACCCCTCCATAGCAGGGTGACCACTATAGAGAAATGATCATTTCTCTGAGTTGCTTCGGCACAGGCATATGGCTTCTCACCAGCCAAGCATTTTTTATGCTGCAGGGGCTGCCACTGCCAGTGCTTTTTTGAGGACATGTTTGATGTCAGACATGACATCTGAACATGTGTATAGGCGGTATATATACACATATATGTCTGTATATATACCCCTAGACATATATAGGTGTGATAGTAGCAGAAATATATGCTTGCGCTAATGAAATCATTTACAGTAATATATTTCTGCTACTATCACACCTATATATGGCTAGGTGTCTATATACATATAATTATGTGTGTATATACACCACTATACACAAGTTCAGATGTTTTGCCTGCCTCAAAAGAACCCCAAAACATGACAAAAAAAACGCTAGCGTCCAAAAAAAATGCCCAGGTGTGTTTTTGCTGGCATTTTTGGGGGGTTTTTGGAGGCAGGCAAAACATCAGAACTTGTGTATAGTGGTGTATATACACACATACATATATTTATATACACACCTAGACATATATAAGTGTGATAGTAGCAGAAATATATGCTTGCGCTAATGAAATCATTTACAGTAATATATTTCTGCTACTATCACACCTATATATGGCTAGGTGTCTATATACATATAATTGTGTGTGTATATATACCACTATACACAAGTTCAGATGTTTTGCCTGCCTCAAAAGAACCCCAAAAAATGCCAAAAAAACGCTAGCGTCAAAAAAAAAATGCCCAGGTTTGTTTTTGCTGGCATTTTTTGGGAGTTTTTGGAGGCAGGCAAAACATCAGAACTTGTGCACAGTACCACTATACACAAGTTCAGATGTTTTTCCTGACTGCAAAGAACCCAAAAAAATGCCTGCTTTGAAACCGGCAAGGTGTGAAAACCGAGGAGAGAAGCTAACCCCCTGAGCTGAAAGTTTTCTAATACAAACAATCCTTTTTTTTTATGGTTCTGGACATGCTACAGAGCTAAAACTTCACAGGTACACCTTTTAGACCCCCCAGACACATAATCACACAAAAAAGTTCTTAAAAATTGTCATTTTTGATAAAAAAGCCAATTATTGAAAAAATTAAAAAAAAAAGAGATTTTTTGATTTTTACTTTGGATTTCGTACCTGGGGGGTCTAAAAAGTGTACATGTGAAGTTTCAGCTCTGTAGCATGTCCAAAACCATAAAAAAAAGATAGTTTGTATTAGAATACTTTCAGCTCAGGGGGTTAGCTTCTCTTCTCGGTTTTCACACCTTGCCGGTTTCAAAGCAGGCATTTTTTTGGGTTCTTTGCAGTCAGGAAAAACATCTGAACTTGTGTATAGTGGTACTGTGCACAAGTTCTGATGTTTTGCCTGCCTCCAAAAACCCCCCAAAAATGCCAGCAAAAACACACCTGGGCATTTTTTTTTGACGCTAGCGGTTTTTTTTGCATTTTTTGGGGTTCTTTTGAGGCAGGCAAAACATCTGAACTTGTGTATAGTGGTGTATATACACACATACATATATTTATATACACACCTAGACATATATAGGTGTGATAGTAGCAGAAATATATGCTTGCGCTAATGAAATAATTTACAGTAATATATTTCTGCTACTATCACACCTATATATGGCTAGGTGTCTATATACATATAATTATGTGTGTATATATACCACTATACACAAGTTCAGATGTTTTGCCTGCCTCAAAAGAACCCCAAAAAATGACAAAAAAACGCTAGCGTCAAAAAAAAAAAATGCCCAGGTGTGTTTTTGCTGGCATTTTTTGGGGGTTTTTGGAGGTAGGCAAAACATCAGAACTTGTGCACAGTACCACTATACACAAGTTCAGATGTTTTTCCTGACTGCAAAGAACCCAAAAAAATGCCTGCTTTGAAACCGGCAAGGTGTGAAAACCGAGAAGAGAAGCTAACCCCCTGAGCTGAAAGTATTCTAATACAAACAATCTTTTTTTATGGTTCTGGACATGCTACAGAGCTGAAACTTCACATGTACACTTTTTAGACCCCCCAGATCTGAAATCCAAAGTAAAAATCAAAAAATCTCTTTTTTTTTTTAATTTTTCAATAATTGGCTTTTTTTATCATTTTTTTATAGTTAATGGGGCATGACCCAGAACCCTAGGGACTTTTTAGGGGCATTTATTGGGTTTTAGGGCTTAAAAAATTGTGTTTTTTGATTACCGAAGTTCGGGTCCCATTGATTTCAATGGGGTTCTGAAATCCGGGCCGAACTTTCGGGAAGTTCGGATGTTCTGGCCGAACCGAACTTTTCAAAAGTTTGATCATCCCTATTAGTAAAGCCAGTGTACGTGCCATTGTCACATCCCAAAACTGGAATTGTGAGGATGTTTCCTCCAGTGAGGATGAGGAGATAGAGTTTGATGTTTCAGATGATGACTATGCGTCTTATTCTGATGATAGAGATGATCTGAATGAGTTTCATGAAAGTCCAATAATGCGGAATAGTGCTTGTGATGAACTGAATAAAGTGGAAAAGGGGCCTACCCAAATTGAGCCCAAGGAGCAGCTTGCAGTGGTGACCAAAGACACTGCAAGCGAGGTGAATGATTTCGGTAAAGTTAAACCTGCAGTGGCCTTGAAGTGTGTTCAAACTTCTGTAGGCAGAGCTGAAGATTTGAATGAGCGGTGTGCAGCCCTCATAAGCATTTCTAATGATGTCACAAAGGACAAAGGCCCTAAGCCTGTGAGGAAGACAAGGCCTATGGTCTCCAGAAGAAACATATGGACTGATTTACTTAAGGCGGGGGTTCCTAAAGAGGATAAAGATGGGATCCCCACACCAGCTTTGTTTGAGAAGTGGGAACAAGTGAATGGGAATGGTTTATTCAGCCACATTAAGTGTTTCTGCTGTCATACAATGGGGCATCTTGCTAGATACTGCCATGCTGTGAGGATTGGACAACAGCAGGCCAGCAGAACTTTCATCATTTAGGATTTTCTTTCCACAGACTGCCAAGGACATTGCTAACCCTGTTTAAAGTAATGTTGTAGCTGCCAGGGACTTAGTCTGACCGCTCAGATGATACGGGGGTCGAAAGGGAATTTTTTCCTCCCATTGAACGGGGGGTTTATTTTTGCCCTTTCCTGGCAAAGGCTTTAAGAGATGTTGAAGTTTTTATTGCATAGACATTGTACATGCTTAAGATAATTAGCTTGTGCATGTTGTAGGCATATTTTTTGTAAAGAAGTAGAAATGTTTGTAATGTTGGTAATTATTGTCAATGTATGGTATCAAGACCACCAGCCATACCAGAAATATGTTAACAGGTGCTTGATCACATATCGAACCAAAAGTCCATAGAGTTAAAAGTCATTAATGGCACAGGGGGAGAAAAAGTCCACCATGTAGGGCAGCCATCCAGAAACAAAAGCCAGGGGTTCCACAGGGCTAAAACAAAGACAAACAGAGGCGCCTCTAAATGTAGACTTTATGCAACAGGTTTAATGAATAAAATTATGCACTCACGTTAGTAAGCATATATTCATGCCCATAAAACAAGGTTCCAGTGTGGAGGAGTGTACACCATCCGGTCATAGACATCAGTCCTGCTGGAGCCGAAATCCTTTCGCCGTGGCCGTGGTGTATGGCAAGGTTAGAACAAGGAAGTAGGCTCAGTGTATTTGCTTGACAGCAAGGCTTGGTGGATAGTCGAACCTGGATGCTGTCATCTGCATGCGACGCGTTTCCGAGCGTGCTTGCTGCCTGGGGGAGGGCAGCAGCGCTCCTTCTTCACGGCAAGTATATATACCAGGCCTGCATACCAAGACCAGCGAGCCCATTCTGGTGCCACCAGAATGACTGGAATCCCTTCTACCTCGATTCTACATAGCAGTCTCAACAGAAGTTGTATTGGAGGAAAAGCGTAAATCAGGCGATACTGACCACCAAGGGGCCACCAGGGTGTCTTCGGCGTTGGCTAGAGGATCCTGAGACCTTGACATGAACCTTCCTGTTGAGATGGGAGGCCAACAGGTGAAGAGACCATTCTTTCTGATCAAACGTCTGCCGACTGAGATAGTACGCTTGCCAATTCTCTACCCCCAGAATGTGCACAGCAGAGAGGGTCAGAACATTTAGTTCTGCCCACTTCACGATGCCGGCTACTTCCCGGGCTGCCAGGGCACTCCTTGTGCCCCCTTGATGATTGACATATGCCACCGCCGTGGCATTGTGCGATTGTATCCTCACCGGGCATCCCTGCAGATGATCAATCCCCTGAGACAGACAAAGCCTGATCGCCCAAATCTCCGGGATGTTGATCGGCAGACTGGACTCCTCTCTAGTCCAAACACCTTGAGCCGAGTATACTCCCAAGACACCTCCCTACCTGAACAGGCTGGCATCCATGGAAATCTCTATCCAATGCAGGGGAAGAAAATACTTTCCCAGGCAAAGCCCTGGGCAGCAGAGCCACCATATCAGAGACCCTCTCGTACCCCGACTCAACAGGATTCGATCGTCCAGTGACTGCGGATCCTTGTCCCATTTGGCAAGAATCTCTCTTTGCAGAGGTCTGGTATAGAACTGAGCAAATGTAACTGCCTCGAAGGTGGAGACCATCAGACCCAGCACTTGCATGCAAGTCCTGAGCGACGACTGACGGTTGGACAACAGGAGCCGAATCGCATCCTGCAACTTCAGTAGTTTTGCCTGTGGAAGAAACACCCGGGCTAATGCTAAATCCAGCGACAAAAACACAAGTAGTCCAGCTTGGTGGATGGAGTCAAAGCCGATTTCTGAAAATTCAGTGTCCATCCAAACTCCTGTAGAGTTCGCACAGTAAAGTCCAAGTCGACTTCTAGAGCCGAAGAAGACTCTGCACACAGAAGAAGATCATCCACATAACCTAGCACCATGATCCCCTTCTGCCAAAGCAAGGCCAACACTGGGGCCAAAACCTTTGGGTCTGACATATATTGGAATCTGAAGGTGAGATCGATAGAAGCCAAAAGATCCCCTTGATGAAGGAAAGCCACTACCATGCAAATGGACTTCATCCGAAATTTCTCAACCTGCACAAAGTGGTTCAGAGCCTTGAGGTCCAAGATCGGGCGGACCTTGCCTTCCTTTTTGGGAACAGTAAACAGATTTGATTAGAAACCTTGAAAACGTTCTGACTCTGCAACCGGCACAATGACTCCTTGTGCTAACAGGTCCTGCACTGCCCCATAAAGACCCTGCAGCCGATCATGAGACAGGCATAAATTCGAAGGAAAGAAACTTGTCAGAGGCAAGGACCGAAACTCGATTTTGTAGCCAAACCAAATTAACTTGTGGACCCATTTGTCCTGAATGAGCAAGGTCCACGGGTCCCTAAAGAATCGAGTTTGCTACTTACCTTAGGGGCCACCTAGCACCTCACCACTTTACCCACCACAGGGTCATCACTGGTATTGCCGCATGAAGATATATCACCTGTTTACACTATTTATGGACTGTTCCTGTCAGTTGGCACATTGTCACTTTATCTGATATTTATGTGTGCACAGTGTCACTTTATTGGCTAATATATAGTTTTTCTTTAGCCATTTATGTGTGCACAGTGTCACCTTATTGGCTAATATATATTTTTTTCTTCAGCCATTTTCATCAGTAGGCACGTTGTCACCTTACCTGATATTTATGTGTGCACAGTGTCACTTTATTGGTTAATATTTTTCCGTTTAGTTTTTTCCGTCAGATGGAACATTGTCACTTCATCTGATATTTATGTGTGCACAGTGTCACTTTATTGATATTTTATTTATTCATTCCGTTACCACACATATCTTTGCCACTTAGCACTTTAAAGTTGTCAGGTCACCTGTGGCCAGGTGACAACTGCACCATGTTGGAGGCAGGGGAGCAGCGCAAGGTAGTGAACCCGATAGCAGACTGCTTCATATGGACCGGAACATGAGCCCAAGATTCCCCAGGGCGCGGAGTCTAAGACCCAGCAGGTGTTCACCAGAGCCTTTAGTGGTGAGGATGGACTTGGCTGCAGCTGGGCCCAGGTCGCGGCCCCTGGGGTCCCCCAGGTCACACTCCGTAGGGAGAGAAGGGAAGCAGCCACTCAGGACACATGGAATGGTGATGGGTAAGTGTAACGCTCCTGCGTTTTACGTATGATGTGGATTTTCAGCTGCAGAAATATTCCACTTCAGTAGTCATGTAGAGAAACGCTGAGACACCATTCCCAACTCTCAATGACTCATCATGTGTGGATGATCTCAATTCAGCAAGGAAATACACACACTCAATAAGATGTTTCCTAGAGTGACTTATGTATATAGTAACACAGTGATGATAGGCTGAAGAGACAGGTTGGGTAGAGATGGTAGATGACAGACACTTGAAAGGAAATGTTCTTGAAAGTAAGATAGTAGCAGATGGGATGCAGATAGGTTTAGCAATCATGTATGGTAGTAGATGACAGAGTAGCAGGTGGACATACAAGAGAGATCAACCCAGTGCAAGAACAGGTGGTAGTAGGCTCAAGAGCTAGCAATCTTAGATAATGCAGATGTAGTAATAGTCCTTAGTATGCAGAGCTAGATAGTGTAAGCTTTAGTATAAAGGTTATAGAGGTTTCCCCTGTGGGGTACTTATCACTAATAGCAATGTAGCAGAGGAGAGGTTCGGCATGAGCGGATGATCCGGTAGCGGGATACAGGGATCAGCGCAGTGAACCCAATAGCAGACTGCTCCAGATGGACCGGAATGTGAGCCCAAGATTCCCCAGGGCATGGAGTCTAAGACCCAGCAGGTGTTCACCAGAGCCTCTAGTGGTGAGAATGGACTTGGCTGCAGCTGGGCCCAGGTTGCTGCCCCTGGGGTCCCCCAGGTCACGCTCCGTAGGGAGAGAAGGGAAGCAGCCACTCAGGACACACGGAATGGTGATGGGTAAGCCAAGGTCGGGGTAACAGGCAGAAAAGTGTCACCAAGGGACAGGCCAAAGGTCAGGGTAACAGGCAAACAGGAATAGTCAGAGACAAGCCAAAGTCGGTACACAGAAAAGTAGATCAAGCACACGGCAACCAGGAAACAGGAAACAAACACTGTTGAACAGCAAAGCAGACCTGCAGTGCACTGGTTAATATAGACGTCCTGTGATGACCTGGGCGGGGCAGGAACAGGAAGTAGAGGTGATAAGAAGGAACCAGAAATGCAGTCTGACCTCTAATACAGACATGAAGGGACAGGCAAGCTTGCCAATACTATAGCAAGTCCATGACAGTACCCCCCCCCCCTCTTACGAGGCCTCCCCCTACCCTGCCTGGGCCCGGGTTTAGAGGGACACCTCAGATGAAACCTTCTTAACAGACGAGGTGCAAAGACCTCCGATGCAGGAACCCAAGACCTCTCCTCAGGACCAAAGCCTTTCCAGTGAACAAGGTACTGAAGAACGCCTCTACAGAGTCAGGAATCCAGAACTTGACTGACCTCGTATTCCTGATTATCCTCAGAGACCGGTGCCATGGTAGGGAAAGGACGAGAGAACTTATTGAGGACTAAAGGCTTCAGAAGGGAAACATGGAAGGAGTTAGCAATTCTGAGGCTTTTGGGGATGTGAAGTTTGAAAAAAAACGGATTCAGTTTAGAAAATATAGTATAAAGACCAATGAATCTTGGAGCAAACTTCAGGGAAGGCACTCGAAGCTTGATGTTCCTGATGGAGAGCCAAACTTTGTCACCTGGCTGAAGAGAAGGCGGTTTACGCCTTCAGGGGTCAGCAAAGCCTTTGAATTTGTCGGCAGCTGCCCGGAGGGAATCATGAACATCACTCCAGATAGAATTGAAGGACTCCTGAGCTGAAGCCAATGCTGGGATATCCGGAGAACAGGCCATGGGAAGCGGAAGTTGAGGATGTCTTCCATAAACTGCGAAAAAGGGTGTTTTCTGCGAACTGGTATTTACATGATTGTTATGGGAAAATTCCGCCCATGGAAGTAGAGAGGACCAATCGTCATGATGAGCGGAGACTAAGGTACGAAGAAAAACCTCTAAACTCCTGATTAACCCTCTCTTTGTCTGCCCATTGGATTGAGGATGGTAAGAAGAGGAAAAATCCAAGGCAATATTGAGGGATTTGCAAAAAGGCTCTCCAGAAAAGAGACGTAAATTGAACGCCCCTGTCGGAAACAATGTGAGAAGGAACCCCATGGAAGTGGAAAATTTCTCGAATAAAAATGGGAACCAAGGCAGGAGCAGAAGGAAGACCAGGAAGGGGAACAAAATGAGCCATCTTAGAAAACCGATCGACTATCACCCAAATTACTGTATTACCGTCCGGCAGTGGGAGATCGGTGATAAAATCCATGGCAATATGAGCCCAGGGTTCCTTAGGAATGGGCAAAGGCATGAGGAGACCAGCAGGAGCTTGTGTGGAGGATTTAGACTGAGCGCAGACATGACAAGCCTTGACATAGTCTTTGACCTCCGAGCGGAGATTAGGCCACTAGCAGTGACGGCTGATGAGCAAGAAGGAGCGAAGAAACCCTGCATGGCCCGCCACCTTGGAATCATGCCCCCAACGAAGAATCTTAGTTCTTAGCTCAGTGGGGACAAAGGTCTTACCAGGAGGAATCTTTGAGTCCAGGGTGGTAGAATGGGCAATAATGCATGAAGTGGGGATGATCGGCTCAGGTTCAGGAGTGGACTCCTCGCCCAAAGTGTCAAAGGACCTAGAAAGTGCATCAGCCCGACTGTTGCAGGAACCAGGTTTGTACGTAATCGTGAAATTAAAACGGGAAAAGAAAAGACTCCACCTGGCCTGTCTGGGATTCAAACGTTTAGCATTCTGTAGGTACTGTAAATTCTTGTGATCGGTGAAGATCGTTATGGGGTGAGGAGAACCTTCCAAAAGATGACGCCACTCTTCCAGCGCCAATTTGATTGCGAGAAGTTCCAGGTCGCCGATGGCATAATTTCTCTCTGCCTGAGAAATTTTTTTGGAAAAGAACGCACATGGTTGATGTTTCTACTCAAAGAATTGAAGAAGAACAGCTCCCAACCCCACTGAAGAAGCATCCACTTCAAATGCATCACCAGGATTAGGTCTCCTCAAGAGAGGCCCAGAGACAAAGGCCTGTTTCAGATCATGAAACGCAGCAACAGCTTCGGGGGGGCCAGACTTTGGCATTAGCACCCTTCTTGGTCAAAGCGATAATAGGTGCGGCAATGGAAGAGTATTTCCTTATGAACTGCCTATAGTAATTTGTGAAGCCAAGAAAGCGCTGTGTGGCCTTAAGACTAGCAGGAAGGGGCCAGTTGGTAATGGCTAAGACCTTCCCAGGATCCATATGAAGGCCCAAACTTGAGACAAAGCATCCTAGAAATAGGACCTCAGAACATTCAAAGGAACATTTCTCCAGCTTGGCATAGAGATTATTCTCTCTAAGGCGCTGGAGTACAGTGCGGACATGGTTTCTGTGGACACGCAGATTTTCCGAAAAGATCAGCATGTCATCCAGATAGATGACAACAAACTGGTACAGCAGGTCCCTGAAGATTTCATTGACAAAGTTTTGAAACACAGCTGGGGCATTACACAGCCCAAAAAGGCATGACCAGGTATTCGTAGTGACCGTTCCGAGTGTAAACGCAGTCTTCCATTCATCACCTTCTCGAATTCGAATGAGGTTGTACGCCGCTCTGAGATCCAACTTGGTGAAAATGGAAGCACCCTTCAACCTATCGAATAGTTCAGATATTAAGGGTAAGGGGTATCGGTTCTTAATAGTAACAGCGTTTAAGCCTCGATAATCAATGCAGGGTCTCAAGGTACCATCCTTCTTGGCGACAAAAAAGAACCCTACTCCTGCAGGCGATGAGGATTTCCGGATGAAACCTTTCTCAAGATTCTCTGCGACATACTCAGACATGGCCTGGGTCTCTGGGATGGACAATGGGTAGGTAGGACCCCTGGGCAGAGTTGCCCCGGGAACAGGGTCAATGGCACAGTCAAAAGACCTGTGGGGACGAAGCACTTCAGCTGATTTCTTACAGAACACATCTCGGTAATCGCTGTATGCAGCGGGAAGGTCAGAAGATACCGATGTGGTGGCAACGGAAATTCTCTCCTTTGGGGTCACCTTGGAAAGACATGACAAAAAACATGAGGGGCCCCAAGCCAGGATCCGCCCAGAGACCCAGTCCACATGGGGAGAGTGGATCCGTAGCCAAGGAAGGCCCAACACAATGGGGTTAGAGGCTTTGGGTAGGATGAGAAAGGATATCCACTCCTGGTGAAGAATCCCTTGAGACATCCTAATGGGTAGTGTCTGGAAGCGAATAGGGCCCCCTGGGAGAACAGTGCCATCAATTGCCGAGACCACCAACGGCATAGAGAGGGGTGAAAGGGTGAGCTTCATAGAACAAGCAGTTCTCCAATCCATAAAGTTGCCGGCAGCCCCGGATTCCAGATATGCAAGGGTCGACTGGGGAGAAGTGCTTACGTGAAGGGACACTGGAAGAAGAATACGGGAAAAGTGATGTTTCTGTGTCCAATATTCCACCTGTTAAATGTATTACCCGAGCGTTTCCTGGACGAAGCGAACAGGAGTCACGAAAGTGGCCCTTGCCTCCACAATAAAGGCATAAGCCCAAAGTTCTGCGTTTAGCACGTTCTTCGGGGGTAAGTCTGGTCCGGCCCAGCTGCATAGGTTCCTCAACAGGCAGAGGATGCTCCACGGGACGGAGTGAGGGGAGCTCAGACTGGCTAAGACCTAGGGAGTGTTGGCGTCTTTTTTCTATGGACCTCTCCTGAAAACGAATATCGATCTGGTTGCATAAAGAGATGACCTCGTCCAGACCGACGGGGATGGTTCTTCCCGCTAATTCGTCCCTCACTCGGTCAGAGAGGCCATGCAAAAAGGTAGCGACCAGGACCTCATTGTTCCAGCTCAATTCAGCTGAGAGGATACGGAACTGGAGAGCATATTGTCCCACTGAACGGGACTCTTGGCGGAGACGTAAAGAGCACTAGGCGCTGAAGGGCCCGAGCCGGCTCCTCAAAGATGTTACGAAAGAGCTTCAAGAAGTCGGGCAGGTTGGAAACTACCGGATCATTCTTCTCCCATAGGGGGGCAGCCCAGGCTAGAGCTTCACCGGAAAGGAGGGAAATAATATAGGCTACCTTTGCCCGATCTGACAGGAAGTTTTGCGGCTGAAGCTCAAAATGGATGGTACATTGATTAAGAAATCCCCTGCAGGCCTTGGAGTCTCCAGAAAAACGGATTGGAGGAGGTAGTTGCAGCGAATGCGAGTCTGCGACTGGCGCGACAGGCCCAGCCACTGGTTGCTCTTGGGGTTGCGGATTCGGGTTTCTCAACGAGGTCTGAAGCTGTTCAAAGCGGGAAGCCAGATCCTGTAGGAATCGCATCACCTGAGTCTGATTAGCTTCTTGTGTCTCGAGCCTGTGAACTAAGCCCTGTAATGGATCGTCTGGGGGGAGCGGCACGTCAGCCGGGTTCATGGCTGTTCAAACTGTCAGGTCACCTGTGACCAGGTGACAACTGCACCCTGTTGGAGGCAGGGGCGCAGCGCAAGGTAGTGAACCCGATAGCAGACTGCTTCATATGGACCGGAACATGAGCCCAAGATTCCCCAGGGCGCGGAGTCTAAGACCCAGCAGGTGTTCACCAGAGCCTTTAGTGGTGAGGATGGACTTGGCTGCAGCTGGGCCCAGGTCGCGGCCCCTGGGGTCCCCCAGGTCACACTCCGTAGGGAGAGAAGGGAAGCAGCCACTCAGGACACATGGAATGGTGATGGGTAAGTGTAACGCTCCTGCGTTTTACGTATGATGTGGATTTTCAGCTGCAGAAATATTCCACTTCAGTAGTCATGTAGAGAAACGCTGAGACACCATTCCCAACTCTCAATGACTCATCATGTGTGGATGATCTCAATTCAGCAAGTAAATACACACACTCAATAAGATGTTTCCTAGAGTGACTTATGTATATAGTAACACAGTGATGATAGGCTGAAGAGACAGGTTGGGTAGAGATGGTAGATGACAGACACTTGAAAGGAAATGTTCTTGAAAGTAAGATAGTAGCAGATGGGATGCAGATAGGTTTAGCAATCATGTATGGTAGTAGATGACAGAGTAGCAGGTGGACATACAAGAGAGATCAACCCAGTGCAAGAACAGGTGGTAGTAGGCTCAAGAGCTAGCAATCTTAGATAATGCAGATGTAGTAATAGTCCTTAGTATGCAGAGCTAGATAGTGTAAGCTTTAGTATAAAGGTTATAGAGGTTTCCCCTGTGGGGTACTTATCACTAATAGCAATGTAGCAGAGGAGAGGTTCGGCAAGAGCGGATGATCCGGTAGCGGGATACAGGGATCAGCGCAGCGTGGTTCCGACAGCGAGGTATGCTTGCAAGCATGTGAGCTTCAAGACAGGTTAGCATCAAGGCACAAAGCAGTTTGAACGAACACATGTGAGTGAGAGCCGGCGATCTAAATAGCCATCCAGTCCGGCGCTCAGTGATGACAGCATCAGTCTTAAAGGTGTATGCGCACCTTACCAAAAGAGAATGGTGGGGCGCATACACTTATGAAAGAGTAATTAGGGTACCCAAAGGTACCAGAACATTACAGTACCCCCCCCTTAAGGCCGGCTCCTGAAGGCCTCTGGAGCTGGTTTGTCTGGGTACTTCGCATGAAAATTGCGGATTAATCTAGAGGCATGTATGTCAGAGGTGTTTAGCCAGGTGTCGTCTTGGGGCCCATAGTTCTTCCATCAAACCAAGTACTGAAGTCTTCCTCTGTGGATACGAGAATCCAGAATCTCTTTTATCTCATATTCTTCTCCACCTTCAACTTGTACAGGAGGAGGAGGAGGGATAGTAGGCCTTATTCCTTGGTCAGGAACATGGGGCTTCAGTAGCGACACATGGAAAATGGGATGTATTTTGAGGTCTATTGGCAATGTAAGCTGTACTGCAGCTTTTCCAATAAGTTTCTTGATTGGGAAAGGTCCCAAGAACAGAGGTCCAAGCTTTTTGCTAGGGATTTTCAGTCTTAAATTTTTTGTTGAGAGCCAAACGAGGTCCCCGATAGCGTACTGAGGAGAAGGTCTTCTGCGAAGATCATAGTACTTCTTTTGTTGACTATGAGCGTGTGCAATGGTAGTATTAAGCAAACCCAGAGAGTCCTTTATTTGGGTAAGATAGTCTGAAGCTACTGGGTTATTTGAAGGAAGGATGCGTGGTGGAAGAATAGAGGGATGAAACCCATAGTTCAAGTAGAACGGACTCTGCTTGGTCGTACTGTGGGTTGCGTTGTTGTAGGCAAATTCTGCCAGAGGGAGAAGATCCACCCAATCATCCTGTTGGTAAGAAGTGTAACAACGTAAATATTGCTCGATGCATTGGTTGACTCTTTCTGTCTGTCCGTTGGTCTGCGGATGGTAAGGAGAAGTGAGCTTCCGCTCGATCCGTAGTATGTGACATAGTTCTTGCCAGAACTTGGAAATAAATTGTGATCCACGGTCAGACAGAAGAGTTTTTGGGATACCATGTAACTTAAAGACATGTTTCATCAGGAGTTCTGCCGTTTGTTTGGACGAAGGTAGTCTGCGAATAGCAATGAAATGTGCCATTTTTGTCAGATGGTCCACTGACACTAAGATGGTATTAAATCCTTTGGAAGGAGGCAATTCCACTATAAAGTCCAAGGACACAACTTCCCATGGAGTTTGGGGTATTGGTAGACTGCATAGTAGACCGGATGGTCTCGTAGTGTCAATTTTGGACCTGGCACAGACATTGCATGAAGAGACGAATTTTTGTATAGATGTTTTCATGTCAGGCCACCAGAATTGCCTGGTAATCAGATTAAGAGTCTTTGTCATACCCATATGTCCTGCCATAGGCACATCATGCGATAATTCCAAGATCTTGGTGCGTATGGTAGGTGGTATGTAAAGTTTGTCGTTGTAGTAGAGGAAGCCTTCTGCATCAGTATTTAGTTGTGGTGGGGGTGAATCCAAACTTATACCATGCAAAACCTCTTCCTTCAAGGAACGGACAACTCCAATAATGCGTTTGTGAGGTATTATAGGAACGGAAGGGATTTCAAAGTAGTTTTCTTCAGTTAGTCGTGATAGTGCATCCGCCTTTTTGTTCTTATCTGCAGGTGTGTAGGTCACTAGGAAGTTAAACCTTAGAAAGAATAGTGACCATCGTACCTGTCGGTGCGAGAGAGTTTTGTTAGTCTGAAGATATTGGAGATTTTTATGGTCCGTGTATATAAGTATTGGTAATTGGGTGCCTTCGAGTAGATGTCGCCAATTCTCCAGAGCCAACTTTATAGCAAGCAGTTCCTTTTCACCCACGGGGTAATTTATCTCTGGACTGTTTAGGGATTTAGAAAAAAAGGCGACTGGATGAAGTGGTGAAGTGTGAGTTGGTCGTTGGGAGAGTATTGCTCCTACTGCCATGTTTGACGCATCTACTTCCAGAATGTATTGGAGGGATGGGTCTGGATGGCGTAGTATGGGAGCAGAAGTAAACCTTGTCTTTAACAGGTGAAAAGCTTTATTTGCTTCATCTGACCATTTGAATGGTTTTTTAATGCTAGTGAGCTGTGTGAGGAGTCTCACAATGGCAGAGAAATTTCTAATGAACTTCCTGTAGAAATTCGAAAATCCAAGGAATCGCTGTAGCGCCTTGCGTGTGGTTGGTGTAGGCCAATCCTGAATGCAGGATATCTTACTCATGTCCATCTCGATTCCTGTTTTGGATATGATGTAGCCTAGAAACAGTACCTCTTCTTTATGAAACAAGCATTTTTTCAGTTTCACATAAAGGTTGTGTGCAAGCAATCTCGATAATACTAGTCTTACATGTCTTATGTGTTCAGACAGGGATCGTGAATATATAAGTATATCGTCCAGATATACCACAACACAGACATCTAGTAAGTCTCTGAAAATATCGTTTATAAATTGTTGAAAAACTGCAGGGGCGTTGCATAGCCCGAATGGCATTACAAGATATTCGAACAATCCGTATCTGGTTCTGAATGCAGTCTTCCACTCGTGTCCATCACGGATTCGAATGAGATTGTATGCTCCTTTCAGGTCCAATTTTGAAAAATAGGTAGCTCCACGCACCTGCTCAATGAGCTCAGGGATAAGCGGTAGAGGATAGCGATCTTTTATTGTAATAGCATTCAATTGCCTATAGTCGATGATAGGCCTGAGACTTGAGTCCTTATTGCGGACAAAAAAGAGTCCTGCTGCTGTGGAAGAAGTGGAAGGTCTAATAAAACCTTTTTCCAAATTCTCATCCAAATAGTCTTTGAGATGGGAAAGTTCATCCTGTGAAAGAGGAAAAACATGACCGAACGGCAATTTGCTATTTGGGAGTAGATCAATTCTACAATCATAGTCTCGATGGGGAGGTAGTGCTTGAGCATTTTTCTCAAGAAAAACCTCAGAGAGATCCTGATAACATAGTGGTGCAATCTCATCTGTCACCACAGACAGGATCTTCCCGAAAGACGGGAGGTTACACGTACCCTCGCAATAGCAAGAGAGGAAGGTCAGGGTCCGTTCCTTCCAATCTATGGTTGGTTGATGTGTGTGCAACCAGGGAAGTCCCAAAACAATGGGAAAGTGGGGTGAAGGTATTAGATCGAAGGTAGTGGTCTCCATATGAGACCCGTTAGTAGTGACTAGGAGTGCCTGTGTCTGATTAGTGATCAGACCAGAGGATAAAGGAACACCGTTAATAAGACTCACTGAGACAGGTTTAAGTTTAGAAATAATAGGAACTTTATTTAAAGCAGCAAAACGTATGTCAATATAATTTCCACAAGATCCTGTGTCAATCATGGCCTTAGTAGTAATCCTGTTCTGGTCCCACTGTAATGTTAAGCAAACAGAAAGGTAAGGGTTAGTGATTGAAGTTGTCAATCCCCCTAGGAGGACATGTGAACACTCACCCTTCTTTTTGTAGACTAGGGGACAGACGTTTATCTTGTGATCCGGGGATGCACAGTACAAGCAGAGATTACCAGATCGTCTTCTGGCTCTTTCCATAGTTGATAGAGGTGGGCGTATGGTTCCTACCTCCATAGGAACGGGGTCAACGGCCGAAATCCGAGAAGAACTGGATAATGGCATTCCCATTTTCTCAGCCTTTCTTTCTCGTAGTCTTCTATCTATGGTGATACTGAGTTGTATCAATGCATCCAGGGTTTTTGGCAGATCCGCTCGGGCGAGCTCGTCTTTAACGGCCTCTGATAGGCCAAGCCTAAATTGGGATTTCAGAGATGCATCATTCCATTCTGAATCAAGGGTCCATCTCTTGAATTCTGCGACAAAGTCTTCTACAGGTCTCCCACCTTGTTTCAAGGATCTTAATTGAAGATCGGCAGTACTCTGCCTATTGGGATCATCATATAGGCTAGTGAGTTCTGCTAGGAACAAGGCATAGGAGTTGAGAAGCTGGTCGCTTTTCTCAAAAAGAGAGTCTGCCCAGGCCCGAGGATCGCCTGTTAGGTAAGAAATAATAGTACAAACCTTAATGTGATCAGTAAGGTAGGTACGGGGTTTTAGCAAGAAAAGTAACTCACATGCGTTTTTAAATTCGCGAACTTTTTTGCGATCGCCTGTAAATACCAAAGGAGGATTTATTTTGGGTTCAGGGGACTGAGCAGTGGTAAGTTGTGTCAGTCTAATTACCTGCTGCGACAAAGCCTGATTGTCTTCTTTTAATTCAGCAAGTGCGTGTATTAACGCAGGTACTTGCTGTTTTAATTGTGTCATCTGAGTGGTTATTTCTGCTGAATCCATTTGTGGTTCGTTCAATCTGTAACGCTCCTGCGTTTTACGTATGATGTGGATTTTCAGCTGCAGAAATATTCCACTTCAGTAGTCATGTAGAGAAACGCTGAGACACCATTCCCAACTCTCAATGACTCATCATGTGTGGATGATCTCAATTCAGCAAGTAAATACACACACTCAATAAGATGTTTCCTAGAGTGACTTATGTATATAGTAACACAGTGATGATAGGCTGAAGAGACAGGTTGGGTAGAGATGGTAGATGACAGACACTTGAAAGGAAATGTTCTTGAAAGTAAGATAGTAGCAGATGGGATGCAGATAGGTTTAGCAATCATGTATGGTAGTAGATGACAGAGTAGCAGGTGGACATACAAGAGAGATCAACCCAGTGCAAGAACAGGTGGTAGTAGGCTCAAGAGCTAGCAATCTTAGATAATGCAGATGTAGTAATAGTCCTTAGTATGCAGAGCTAGATAGTGTAAGCTTTAGTATAAAGGTTATAGAGGTTTCCCCTGTGGGGTACTTATCACTAATAGCAATGTAGCAGAGGAGAGGTTCGGCAAGAGCGGATGATCCGGTAGCGGGATACAGGGATCAGCGCAGCGTGGTTCCGACAGCGAGGTATGCTTGCAAGCATGTGAGCTTCAAGACAGGTTAGCATCAAGGCACAAAGCAGTTTGAACGAACACATGTGAGTGAGAGCCGGCGATCTAAATAGCCATCCAGTCCGGCGCTCAGTGATGACAGCATCAGTCTTAAAGGTGTATGCGCACCTTACCAAAAGAGAATGGTGGGGCGCATACACTTATGAAAGAGTAATTAGGGTACCCAAAGGTACCAGAACATTACAGTAAGACGAGGTCGGGGTAACAGGCAGACAAGGGTAACCAAGGGACAGGCTAAAGGTAAGGGTAACAGGCAAACAGGAATAGTCAGAGAAAAGCCAAAGTCGGTACACAGAAAAGTAGATCAAGCACACGGCAACCAGGAAACAGGAAACAAACACTGTTGAACAGCAAAGCAGACCTGCAGTGCACTGGTTAATATAGACTTCCTGTGATGACCTGGGCGGGGTAGGAACAGGAAGTAGAGGTGATAAAAAGGAACCAGAAATGCAGTCTGACCTCTTATACAGACATGAAGGGACAGGTAAGCTTGCCAATACTCTTGCAAGTCCATGACAAAAGTGTTGTACATTATTATTTTTTCTATTATTTGCACTTTCACTCATTGATATATATGCACTTGTATCAATTATCACCATATATTGACAGCACGTGACACCTTATTATATATTTTTTTTCTATTTATTGTGCATTAAATTCATTTATTTATTGATTGCCATTTACTTGGTTTTATTATTGTACTAGTCACTTTATTTAGTTTATTGCTCTGACTTATTTGCCTCAACTACATGTGACACACTCTAGATACCCACGATATATAATGTTACCACCATTTACCACACATTTCTTTGCATATTTCCATTTATTGGATCAGTGATCCTTTCTTTTCGGTAGACAGCGCCATTCCCCTCCTTTTTTCTTTGTTTACACTTATATAGCCTTTTGGTTATAGACGAGGGAGGCTGCAGCCTACTATTATTTCACCCTTTCCTTAGCACGGAGTATATTCCTTTGTCTGTATTCTTACCATCTGACTTTTTTGGTATCCCATTAAGCCATCTGGTATGGTGACAACTGCTTTTTCGGAATGTACGCATTCCGATCAACCTACTTAAAATGTGTCCTTGTATTCAATTTCCCAACCTGTTTAAATATAACCAAATCTGGGAAATTGACGGCCATTGTGTCAAATGTTTCTGAGAATGTGATATCATATCTGTTTTTGTTCATTTCTTTGAGGAATTCCAGAAAAGTTTATTACGTTCATGCCCACACAATAAGAATATCGTCGATATACCTCTTGTATAATTTTAATTCTGGTCTGGATTTCCCATATATGGCCCCATGTTCCTATCTGCTCATAAATGGATTTTTAATTCATACTTACCTGTAAAATCCATTTCTTGAAGTACATCACGGGACAAAGAGCCATAAATCACCTATAGGTGAAGGACACTGGCAACCAATCAGAATTGATGACCCCTATATAACCCATCCCATACAGGAAGTACCTCAGTTTTGTAGCAAGCAATAAAAGACCCTATAGAACAGGGGAGGGATGTGATGTACTTCAAATGAATTTTACAGGTAAGTTTGAATTAAAAATCTATTTTTCTTTTCGTACATCATCTGACACAGAGCCATAAATCATAACATATGGGATGCCCCAAAGCTATGCAACTGAGGGGAGGGGGACACCAAAACTTATTGCCATCTGACCCTTACAGGAAGGATTACACTGCTGCCTGCAGCACACTGCGGCCAAAAGCAGATTCCTCCTTGGTCCCAACATCCACTCTATAGAAACGAGAGAACGTATGCACCGATGATCAGGTCACGGCCTTGCAAATCTGAGCCATAGAGGCTTGATGGCGATGTGGCCAAGAGGCACCCACTCCTCCGGTAGAATGTGCCTTTACAGGAAAAGGTGGAACCTTTCCTACTAAACCATATGCCTGGGTAATAACCGGCGAATCCAACAAGAAATCGTAAATTTAGATGCTGCCAATCCCTTTCTGGGGCCTTCTGGCTAGTACAAACAAGCTCTCGGTCTTACGAATCTGAGCTGTTTCCTGTAATTAAAATTTAAGTGCATGGATTACATCAAGAGAATGCAATAACTTTTCCTCCTCTGAGTGAGGATCTGGAAAAAAAAAAGTAGTATAAGGTCCTGATTATAATGTCCTGATTCAAATTAAAGGCGGACACTACCTTGGGCGAAAAATCTGGGTGAGGACTTAAAATCATCCTATCATGAAAAAATATCAAGAATGGCTCTTTACAAGAAAGAGCTGCTAGTTCCGATACCCTTCTAGCCAAAGTTATCGTAATAAAAAAGACCAGTTTTCTGGTCAAACGAACCAGGGGAACCTGCCCCAGAGGTTCAAAAGGCTGTTTTTGCAAAACTGCCAACACCAAATTTAAGTCCCAAGGACACAACGGTGGCTTCACTGGTGGCTTCAAAGGAAATATTCCCCGGACGAAGGTTAAAACCAACGAATGGGAAGCGATTGGTTCATGGAAAAAAAACGATAAAGCTGAAATCTGCCCTTTAATCATGCTCAGGGCTAATTTCATATCTACCCCTGCTTGCAGGAAGGATAGAACTCTCCTGATAATATATGTGCGGAGATGCAATTTCCTGACTTCACACTAGGCAATGTAGGATTTCCAGACCCTGTAATAAATATTTCTAAAGACTGGCTTCCTGGCGTTTATCATCGTATGAATTGCGGGGCCAGATAAACCCTAGTCTTCCAAGATTAAGGCTTCAAAAGCCAAGCCTTCAAATTTAGAGACTGTACAGCAGGGTGGAATATCGGACCTTGAAAGTCCGGACACAGTGGAAGAATCCAAGGCCTCGTCACTGCCAACCTCTGGATTTGTGCATACCAAATCGTCCTCTGCCAAGCCAGAGCTACCAGAATTACTGGTTTCCCCACCAGCTGGATCCTGCGCAACAAACGCGATATCAGCTGTACCGGAGGAAAAGCATAGATCAGGGAATACTCCTCTCAAGGAGTCACCAAAGGATCTACTCCGACTGCAAGTGGATCCCTGGTCCTGGACACAAATCTCTCCAACTTGTTGTTGAACCTGGATGCCAACAGATCTAGATCTGGGACCCCCCAGCGTAGGCAGATCAGTTGAAAAATCTCAGGATGTAAGACCCATTCCCCCAAAAACGTCTGTTGATGGCTCAAAAACTCTGCCTGCCAGTTCTCTATTCCTGGAATGAACACTGCTGTCAGGCATGGCACAAATTTCTCTGCCCAGGACAGGATCATATCCACCTCTTTCTGGGCTGATCGACTCCTTGTGCCTCCTTGATGGTTGACATAAGCCACGGCCGTGGCATTGTCGGATTGCACCCTGAAAGGGTGACCCCGAAGTCTGGGCGTCAAGACTTTCAGAGTCCAACTGACTGCACAAATTTCCAAAATGTTGATGGGGAGACGACTCTCTACCCTAGACCATTTCCCCTGGACAGTAGTTTCCTCCAGAACCGCTTCCCAGCCGAAGAGACTGGCATCTGTAGTCACTACCTTCCAGTTCACTGGAATAAAGGATTTCCCCCTCTCCAGATTTCTGGTCAACAACCACCAATTCAGACTCTGTCATACTCTTGGTAGCAGAGATATGGACCAGTCCAAGGACTGAATTTTTGCGTTCCAGGCAGACAGAATGTTGTTCTGCAAGGGTCTGGCATAGAATGGAACATAGGGAATCACCTCGAATGTGGATACCATCTTCCCCAGTAACATCATGCAAATACGTATAGATGGATATCTCAGCCTTACTATAGACCGAACCTGACCCTTCAGGTTGGAGACTCTTCTTGCTGGCAAGAAAATCTTTGCCTGCACCGTGTTGACAGGAAGTCCCAGGTATTCCAGATGCTGGACTGGCTGTAATGATGATTTTGCTAAGTTCAGTATCCAACCCAGACATTCCAATAAATGTACTATCTGAAGGATATTTCGGCTTAGAGCCGACTCCAATCGATCTATTAGTAATAGATCATCCAGATATCCTATTACAGATATCCCTTGGGACCTTAGAACAGCCAATACTGGAGCTAGGATCTTTGTGAACACTCTTGGAGCTGTGGCTAACCCAGAAGGGCAGGGACACAAACTGATGGTTTGCAATCGCAATATGAAGGTACCTTTGATGGGTCTGAAATATAGGCACATTAGGATATGCATCCTTGATGTCTATGCGGAAAGAAAGAACGTTCAGAAACCAATTCAGCGCCTTGAGATTCAAAATAGGTCTCACATCCCCGTTTGGTTTGGGGATTATGAATAGGTTTGAGTAAAAATCCTTGAACCTTTTGTTTTCTGGAACCTCGGTTATCAGCCTCTGAGCTCTCAGCTGGTCCAATGCCTGAAAGAGAGATCTTTCTTTTATCTATTTGTATACTTGGACCTCACAAACCGAGGATGCGGAAACACCCGAAATTCCGGCTTGCATACCTTTTAAATGGTGGAGATGACCCAGTTGTCCTGAATTGACTCTACTCATACCCCTGAGAATTGCAAGAGCCTTCCCCCCACCCAGGTGAGTGGGGGCACCCCTTCACTGAGAGGGCTTAAAGGAAGACTTGGCTGATCTCTGGGCCCAGGGCTTTTTCTGACTTTCCCCCGAAGGCTTGGGTCTGGATGCAGACGGTCGAGGCTGTCACCACTGCCTGGAATTAAAAGCACTGTTATTATGAGTGCTTGGGATCTTAAAGGAAGGACGCCTGCTCTTACTTTTTACAGGTAGCAACGTACTCTCCCCCCTCCCCCCCCTGAGATATTTTGGATATACTTATCCTCATTTTAACCAAAAAGGCGTTCTCTCTGAAAGGGGAAGCTAGCCAGCAATTTTTTACATGGTAATTCCTCACAACAGCTCTTTATCCAAAGGATTCTGCGCATATCCACAAGACAGGTTAAATTCTTGTTAACCGAAGAAATGGCTGCATCCACAGTGGGAATTTTCCACCTCTTAGAAAACTTATCCTCCATAGGATATAACAATGAAAACCTTTTAGGAGGAACAAACATCCTATCAGGATGATCCCAATGATTATACACTTCTTGCTCCAAGAATGGATGTATGGGAAACTTCCGAGGATTCTGAGGAGGGCGCAATGAGCCTAGGGAGGAAAAAGAGGTTTCAGTTGTCTCTAATGGTGGAAGTTTTAGCTCAGCCCGGACCATCTCAGCAAAAGACTGGATAAACAATCTCTGAGATTGAGAAGCTGATAGAGATTCCTCTGACTCTGACTCCCCGGAAGTGGAAATTTCAGCTTGACCTTCTATAGGGTCACCCTCAGCTACATCTTCCACATCCTCTGCCCAATCCTGAACTGATTCAGGGGGCGGCTCAGGAGAGGAGGATCTAACCTGCTTCTTTCCTTCATGTGGTGCTGCAATCATGTCAGCAATCCTACCCTCTAGGCTGGCTAATGCCGATGCCAAATCATTCTTGGTAACATAGGCTGTGTACACGGAGTAGCTACTTTGCCTGACAACTGTAATGGCTCAGATTGGCTAGATGCCTCTGGCTTATCAGGAGGAGTAGAAAGATTGGAAGCATGACTAGGACCTTCAAGGCCTGGCAGTGGCCTCATAGTGCCCTTTCCAACTGTGCTCCCTCCAGCCCTTTTTCAGGCAGATATTGCTTTAGTTTGTTTGAGTTTGTCTTGCTAAAAAAGACCTTTAAAGTGTACTCAAGGTCTGTGCCAAGCTTATACCGCCTAATGCACACAACACTGAAAATCCTAAGATACAGGACCTATTTTGCCAGTAACATACACAGTGACTCAGCTGCTGCTGCTCTCTGTTCCTTTCAGCCTGTGACAGAGGATTGTGTGTTGGAGACAGTTCCTTGCAGAATGCGCCCTTTTATGCATGTGCGGCGTGGTGCGTGGCATCCACATGCATGCCAAATCGCATTAGAATGCGCCCACCACACGGCGTACGCCTCTTACCAAAGGTGAAGATTCCCACGCGTGCGTGCGAATAGGCCCACGCCATAGACACGTAATCAAAGCAGGGTGACATGCGGATGCTTATGCACCAGGGCAAACACAACAAACAAATGGGGGTGAGAGCAATTTAGGCTGAATCTTGTTTGACACAGCTGATACTTTTCAGGTGATCAACTCAGGGTAAGAAACAGTGTAACAATATGCTTTAAACATACTTTAAACATACTTTGCATAAACCTGCTACAATAAATGTAATTACAAGCAGAAATACACTTAGCACAAGTTGCTGTAATCTTATTTAAAGGGAACAGTGCATAAAATATTTAAAATTTTGCAATTTTAACCCCTTAAAGTTTGTTTGCTGTGTAAATATTTAAAATGGACTCACCAGTCCTGCTGCAGGAAACTGCTAAAAGAAAGAATCCAATCTTCATCCTTCACAGTGAGCATTGTCTTGGAGACCTTCAAGGACTGGTTTCACTATATAAGAGGGGCCATGGCCTTGGACCTGTAGAGAACCCTGCACGGAGTGCCTTTGGGCTTTGGTATTCCAAGGGTCCGGATCCCATGGTCCAGCGCCTATAAAGACAGCGTTACAGGCAAAACCTCGTATCTGCTTCCCGAGGCTCAAGTACCATCCTTTTAGTCCATTGACTGTTTTAGATGGATCCAATAGGTAGCCCCTTGGATCCAGTGATCTTTGTTTGGGGTATTTTAGCATAAACTTCTTTCTTCTTCTTTGAAACATGACAAACATGTGAAGCACCTCTCCACAGTGACCTTCACCTTTTAGACACTGGCGAAAATACTGAGGTACTTCCTGTGTGGGAGGGGTTATATATTCATCAATTCTGATTGGTTGCCAGTGTCCTTCACCTATAGGTGGCTATATAACCCATATGTTATGATTTATGGCTCTGTGTCCTGTGATGTAGGAAAAGAAAAATATATTTGCTACTGAGGGTGCATATTTGGCCCCCATAGCTACTCCTTTTTTCTGTCTGTAGTAGTTTCCATTATACCATAATTTTTTTTTGCTCATAGACAAATCCAAGGCCCTGAGCAAAAATTCCATTTCCATTTAAAGGAATGTCTTTTGATGAAGCCCTGGAAGGTGGGGCGAAACGCATTGACGTATTTCTGGTTATACTGAAACCATTGATGTCACTTCCTGTCCCCTGTGGAACACATGCCTGTACGGCGTTCCCGGAAGAACTTACGGCCAGACTGTGTCTTTGATCTAGTAAATTCTTCCTACCTTTTGCGCAGCAATAAAGTATTAACATATTTCATGATGGTAGCCTTCTATTTGTGTTTTTGAGCCTCTGAGAGATCATACTACTGGTGGGGAACAGAGTGCTATACCTGCAAGGAGGATTGGTGACATACATCTACTACCCCTAAAGCTGTTTTGACCGCAGACTGAAACAGCCGTGGGAACCAATACTTCCGGTGAGTGGGGACACAAAAGGGGAGTTGAGTATCCCGCACTGGCTAATGAGTCTTTAAGCACCTTGGCACCTTCTTTGGCACATTTATACACTTTTTGAAGCACTGAAGCACTCCTAATCATGGAATATTGAATTTTTGGCACCATATTATATTTATTAATTTACTGTACCTTTATGGACTTTTGTAGCACAGATGCACTTTTTGTGGAATATTGAATAAATTTTTTTGCACAATTTTGTATTTATTCATTATCTACTCTTTGTTTTTTATTATAGCACTGGCACATATTTATATTTTAGGCAAACGCTTTTATATTTATATTACTCTAAGAAATAAGCTAGCAAAAATGTTATAGACCTCCCAAAAAAACAACCACATTTTTGGATCAAGTGTGATTTTTAAATTGTGGGGGATGTGTAGCATGTAAAACCATTCAAAATAAGAAAAGGAAAACCACCCACTTTGAATCACAGACTAAAGGGGCAACATTCAAGATAGATAAGTTAATATCTTGCGAAAGCACCCATGTAACTTATCTTCTTGAATGTCCATGCAAGCTTGAATATGTGGGGAGGACCACAAGAAAGCAACTAATTTGGACACGGCTGAACTGGGTGTGGTGTGGGATTCTGCGAAGGCCTTTCTGCGAGGGCAGTTTAGTTACCTGATAAATAACATTAAATCCTCTACTAAGGCATGGGAGAATACCGTACTGGATGAGGTGACTAAGGCGGAGGCGGCTTATGTCAATGACCCTTCGGAGGAGTCTCAACGCTCCTGGCTGGCAGCTCAGTCCCTCTCTAAGACGGTAACTCTACAGCGGGCTGAAAACAAGCATTTTTTTCTACAGAAGAAACATTTTGAGGAGGGGGAGAGTACTGGTCATGTATTGGCTATGCTGGTTCGTTCCCAACAGCCAGCAGCTTTTATTACCACTCTGAGGGACCCTTCGGATGTCCAGCTGAGTTCCACTCCTGAGATTTCTAGGGCTTTGCGTGAGTTCTACATGGATCTATACTCCTCTAAGGTGTCGGCCCCCCCAGCAAGTGGTGAAGGACTTCTTGGACGCCTGCGACTTGCCGGCGCTCTCTGCCCGGGAAGCGGAGGCCCTGGATGCTCCCTTAACTGCAGATGAGCTCCTCATGGCATTGAAGGCCGCTCCACGGGGTAAGTCCCCGGGTGTGGATGGCCTGCCATCTGAGGTGTATGGGCGGTATTCTGAACAGCTGGTCCCCGTGCTCTTGAGGGTGTTTAATGACGCTCTCCGGAGAGGGTCCCTGCCTGACTCTATGTGCGAGGCTATTGTGGTCTTGATCCCCAAGCCTGGTAAGGATCAAATGCTAGCTGACTCTTATAGGCCCATCTCCCTATTGACCTCGGACGTTAAACTCCTAGCTAAAATACTGGCCACTAGACTGTCTGCGGTTGTGCAGAGCATTATCCACAGGGACCAATCGGGCTTTATCCCCACGAGAACTATGGCTTTGAACCTGCGGCGCCTGTTCCTTAACCTTCAGCTCCCTGTGGATAATCCTGGCAATAGAGCGATCTTTTCCCTAGACGCAGCTAAGGCCTTCGACAGTGTCAAATGGCCTTACCTCTGGCTGGTGCTGAGGCGTTTTGGAGTGGGGGACACTTTCATTAATTGGGTTAAACTGTTGTATGCCAATCCTAGAGCCAGACTTAGGGTCAATGGGGACCTGTCGGAACCCTTCTGTTTGTTCCGGGGCACTCGGCAGGGGTGTCCGCCTTCGCCCCTGTTGTTTGCCATGGCATTGGAGCCGCTAGCGGCTCGAATCCGGACTCACCCGGAGATTGTTGGCTTCCGACGGGGCCCTCATGAGGATGTTGTTTCTTTATACGCCGACGATACCTTACTTTATTTGGGGGACACGGGGAGGTCGCTGAGTGAGGTCATGAATTTGATTGACTTTTTCGGTTCCTTCTCCGGGTTCTCTATAAACTGGGATAAGTCGGTTCTTCTGCCTCTGGACCCTATCACGGCCCCCTTACCGGAGAGGGCTAGGGATGTACGTGTGGTTGACCAGTTTAGATACCTGGGTGTCCAGGTGACCCCAGATGTCGGACGTTACTTGGAACTTAACCTAGTGCCCCTGCTCCACAAATTTCGACTTAAATGTACAGCTTGGTGTAAACTCCCTCTGTGGGTGGCGGGAAGGGTCAATCTGGTCAAAATGATTTGGGCTCCTCAGCTCCTCTATGTACTCCACAATGCCCCTCTCTGGATTCCGAGACGCTGGTTCCTGCGTGTGGAAACCTTGTTTTGTGAACTAATCTGGAAAAAAAGGGTGGCCCGTATTAGATTGACTACACTTCAGATGAGTAAAGACTGGGGGGGGCCTGGCGGTTCCTAGCCCCAGGGTGTACTTTCTCGCCTCCCAGGTTCAGCACCTGGGTGGCTGGGAATTGCCTGATCCCTCTGATCCCATCCGTGCTCTCCTGGTTCCCCCTGACTCACCGTACACTGCATTTGCGCATTTAAAGGCGGGGTTCCCGCACTTACAGGCCTCGCTCCCGACGATCAGACTTCTCCTCACTTTATGGCACTGTGTGCGAAAAATTCTGCGAATACAGGGGTTCTTCCATGGTACTTTACTGTGGCGGAACTCCAACTATCGGGAGTTGTGTATATAAAATTGTGCGCAGGATCTGTGAAATTAATAAAGCTGCAACCTTAGAGCCAAATGGGGGTGAATAGTTGTGTAAAAAATCAGGTGCGCTAAATTAATATATGTCACAAATCAGAAAGTGGAATATGACACTATAATAAGTATCTATAACACTCCTGTGATGTGTGCCTGGGTTAATGTACAATGAACTGTGTATACAATGTAAAAAAGGGTATACACTCATGTGTGAGGGAACATAAATAGTGGTTGGTAATGAATGAAATCGTGTTAAATAATATGTCACTCAGGTGAAAATTAAGAATGCACACAAACGTACACAATGAAATAATTCTCAACGGAATAGTAACACTCAAATCAATTTGTCACCACTACATAACGTGTACAAAGGGGAAAGGGGGAAAGGTGCATATAGTCCCAAATATTCCAAAACAAGTATGTGGCGGGATCCACAAGGAAGATTCCACTAGACTTGTCAGGTGCAGATAGATTCCACCACCGTATTGGGGACTGGCCCCTTACCAGAAGGAAGAAGATTCAAGGGCGTAATGTCAGCTCAGACGTGTAGTAAATACTCAGGAGGGAAAGTGAATCACTCAAGTAGGAGGTTCAGCCTCTTACCAGATTACAAAATAGCAGGGCTAATGTCACACTCTTATCTTGGTCCCTCTCCACAATCCTGGTCATCCACACTCTGGGCGATAACTCTCTGCTGTCACAGGTGAAGTCTCCCACAAGTATCTTAGACTTATGGGTTGTTCACCTAGGCAAGGATGATGTGACTTTTCTCATGGGATGCCTTCTCATGGGATCCTAGGGAAGCTGCAACCTTTAAATCCTGCCTTCTGTTGCTGCATGTTCCATTATGTGCAGGGCTGCCTGGAAACAAGATACACTTCCATACCATGGTATGCTCCAATTTTTTTGGTGCGAAAATCTTTGTATATTTTGATTTTGTGCTCACATATATGTCACAAGGTTGTTCATTTTTTTGATTTTTTTTTTTTTTTTGTCTTTTTTTTTTTCCCTCCTGAGTATTTACTACACGTCTGAGCTGACATTACGCCCTTGAATCTTCTTCCTTCTGGTAAGGGGCCAGTCCCCAATACAGTGGTGGAATCTATCTGCACCTGACAAGTCTAGTGGAATCTTCCTTGTGGATCCCGCCACATACTTGTTTTGGAATATTTGGGACTATATGCACCTTTCCCCCTTTCCCCTTTGTACACTTTATGTAGTGGTGACAAATTGATTTGAGTGTTACTATTCCGTTGAGAATTATTTCATTGTGTACGTTTGTGTGCATTCTTAATTTTCACCTGAGTGACATATTATTTAACACGATTTCATTCATTACCACCCACTATTTATGTTCCCTCACACATGAGTGTATACCCTTTTTTACATTGTATACACAGTTCATTGTACATTAACCCAGGCATACATCACAGGAGTGTAATAGATACTTATTATAGTGTCATATTCCACTTTCTGATTTGTGACATATATTCATTTAGGGCACCTGATTTTTTACACAACTATCGGGAGTTGTCTAGGTTGGAGGGAGTGGGGTGCTGGGAGTCACGGGGCCTGGCATTTGTTGCACAGATTTTCCGCAGGGACGGGGTATTGAAGTCTTTTCAGGAACTTCAGCATGAGTTTGACATCCCTAGGCAGTTATTTTTTAGATATCTTCAGTTGCGACATGCTATAGATACCCAGTCACGGACGGTCCCCCTTAGACTAGCGGAACACACTCTGACGACGGATGTTTTCAGGTCCACTGACAGACGAGGTATGATCTCTCGAGTTTACCTTACTTTGTTGGCTGCCATACAGGACCCAGCCTCTCTTCCGGCCCGAGCCGGGTGGGAGAGGGACTTGGGCCCTATTGATGGGGAGACGTGGGACCTGTGTCTCTCCTCGATACCATTGGTTTCGGTGTCAGCATCGCAGAAGGTTTCCCACTTATTTTTGTTTCATAGGGCATACCGCACTCCGGTTCAGCTGTTCAAATGGGGGCGTAGGGACAGTGATACCTGCCCCAAATGTAACAGGGATCAGGGAACGCTGATCCATATGCTTTGGCGGTGTCCCAAACTATTTAGATATTGGGGTGAGGTTATTGACTCTATATCCAGAGTTTATCATTTTACATTGCCCAGAGATCCAGTTGTGTGTCTACTTGGGGCGCTGGAGGATGAAACGTTAACCCCTAATGCCCATACGGCGGTCCTTAGACTGCTCTATGTGGCACGCAAGCTGATTGCTCGATATTGGATTACCTCCAGGGTCCCAACGACGGCGCAATGGATTGACCTTAATAATAATTTGTTGATCAGAGAAAAAGTTACCTACCAGCATCGTAGGGCACATAAAAAGTTTTCCTCCTTATGGCAACCATGGTTGGATGATCCGACCCGGGCCCCACCCCAGCTGGTGATGGACAGGCTCTTGATGGGATAAGTACGGTGTATCTATTGCTTGTGACATGTTCTGTTTTACCTTGCTCTCCAGTGGTGCTATCTCCCCCTTCCCTTTCCCACCCTTAGTTTCTTTGTTTGTTAGTCTACTACTCCTGATCCTACACATTGTGTTTTATTACCTGTAAGTGTTATGGTTGCCTTAACAGTTTTGATGTGATTGAGCCACGATATTTGCACTGTGTTCACTCTACCACTATTGCACTTTCTGGTACCTGTGCCCTGCCTGTATGTAATGCTCGATATTTCGAACCTTTCTGCGTTGGTTGTATCTCTTGTGTACCAGTTATACCTTGTACCTTTTTCTATTGCTGTTTGCACTTTGGAATCATTTGTGCTCAATAAAAGTTTATTTTCTTGAAAAAAAAAAAATAATATAAAAAAGGCGTTCAAACATGACAGTTTATCCAATCATTTTAGATTGGCCCATAACCGAGATCCCACATTGTTGAAGTTTTGTGGAATAGATAGTCCTACCTAATTGAAGGGGAGGGGACATAAAAAAGGGTATATCCCAAAATAAAACCAAATGGATATACTTGTTAAATACAATGAGCCCTAAGGGGTTGAACATTGAACTAGACCTCAACTGTTTTTTATTGAATTGGTAAGGTTTCCATAACAACTAATTGTTTTTCAATAGGTCCTTTGGGTTCACTATTTACAGAGTGATCCAAGATCTCAATAGGACAATATCTTTCAATACATATAATTGTCACATATTATATTTAATACATTTAAAAAAAAAATTTTATTGCTGGAATTGTGGCTTTTTGGACTTTTCCGTTTTATATAAAAAAATGTATATTTTATTTTTTATTAAAGGAATTTTTTATTATTATTTCTCATCACACAAAAATATTATTTTAATATTTTTTATTTTTTTTATTTCAAATGTCCTTATCTGTATTTTCATAAATTAATCTATAATAGATGAAAATCTTTTTGCAATACAATATATATCAATTTTAGACACAACGACTTATAAAGACTTCCTAATATCCCATTGTTTTCATAATTAGTTCATCTAGCTGGGTTTGCAGATTTAATTGGAATGGATCTTTAGAAATAAAGATACACATATAATATGCAAAAAACAATTGTTATAAGCAATAGTATGAGAAAGTAATAGGACATGATGTATATTGAATATGTAAATAATAATAGTTATTAGTATTAGGATGATTAGGACCATCGGTTTTAGCATATCATATGTTGTAATTGCATTATTAGTGGCACTGTATTTGCGCTGTGGTTTATGGTTTATATATTTTTTTCACTGTGTGATGAACAACAGGAATTTATTAATTTAAGAGCGCAGACACATGTAACGCAGGTTTTTATATAGAAAATATTTTTTCTTAGTGTTGCCAGGCTGTGTAGGATCAATCAGGTGGCAGTACAGCAACCCTCAAGACTGGCTGCATAAACACAGGTCATGTTGAGGTTGATATTTAGGACTTCAAATCAACAGTTGTAGCAACTAGATTTCACTTCTTTAAATTAGCTAAATTTAAAGGCGTTCTTTAAATTAGTTAAATTAGCTTATTTATTATAATCATTTTATAGTGCTGACAAACCTGGCAGCGCCCTACAGAGTACACTGATATACGCATTGAATCCTGAAATCAAAAGAGTTTGCAATTCAATGTCTCTACCAACCTTATACTGTAAAAAGCCACACGGAAAGAATGCTGGTCCTTTAACCAGTTTGCTGTTCACATGTGAGAAAAGTTTTTAATTGGCAGCTGTGGTTAACTGCACCTTGCACTAATTTTAAACCAAATAGTGTCCCATTATCTTTACATTTTCTAATGTTGCATAATAAAAAAATATTACCCCATTGGGTAGGACATTAATGGCTCAAAAACTTATAAACTTTATTATAATTGCATAAAACATTATAATAATGTTTATATGTTTTTAAGTAAAGTGCCTCTTTTTTAAGCCATTAAAGTCTCACCTGATGGGGGAATATGCTTGCATCATGTTACAAATATAGGGATGTTGGCTAGTATAACAGGAAATATCTGATTTTGCAAATGTTGGTTTATGTCACCTTAAGAACCAGAACTGCAAAGACAGTGATTGACAGAGAACTTGGAGGCTTGGTATGTTCACACAAAATGAACACAGGCGATATGCAAGACTTGCGCTTTTTAATTTTGCGTAATTGCTTTTTCTTCCCCACAAACAGCATTTTTAGCATTGTTTAGTAATGAAACCAGATATTCCTGTAGACTTTAAGGTGTGACGACTCAACATCCGCACGTCTTTTTTCTCTACACAGGTATCCTACCACATATTACAATGGAAAAATGAATATTCTAATTCAAATTTGCATTGAAGAAAAAATTCACCCCTCTACAAAATATTAATATTCATGAATGTGAGAGACAGAAGATCAGATTACCAATGTCTCCTATCATTTGGATTTTCTGACACTAAGGTAGGTTGGATTGATTGTATTAATCTTACAAATAGAAATAACTTCCCTATACATGCAGAAAACTTTCTTGTAATTTAGTGACATATTTGAAAAAGCAGTACAACAGCAAATTGACAAGATGAGTATATTGTCCCTCACCAGCTAAACGCACCAGTCTACAGCATTCTGAGCAATGAATGAATAGGTTATTGCGTTTTGTGTGCTGCTTGATCATTTTAAATAAACACAGATGTGTTTACTGTGAAGATTACAGCAACTGTTTATTTTAGTGACCGTGAAATCACGCGGCAACAAAATCTGGTAGTAAATCTCTGTGCAAGTGGAACCTGATGCTTCCCTCTTTCATAGAGGGGAGGGAGAAATAAAACGGCTGTGTGTGAGAAACTGTAGTGCTGGTGCATCAGACCAGTATTGGGGCATGTTCTGGAATGCCGGCGACCTGTATTAGGACCAGAATTTATCTTGCCGCCCTTTGTTTTTGGATAAATATCTGCCCATATATAAGGCAACCTAAAATTACTTTTATCAGTTTAAAGTGTACCTGCAGTCAATAATAAGCACCACGCGCACACACACACACACATCTATCTATCTATCTATCTATCTATCTATCTATCTATCTATCTATCTATCTATCTATCTATCTATCTATCTATCTATCTATCTATCTATCTATCTATCTATCTATCTATCTATATGCACATATATATGCAGGCACCTTAAGATGCCTGTAAGCCAGGTTAGCGTTCCTACTAAGAACCTCTGGAGCCCCAAATCACAGGAAGTTGTGGTGTGCCATATTTATCCAGCTTTCTGGATGGAGAGCTAATTGCCCATTACTGGCTGTTACATGTGTACAGTGCTTATTGCTAGAGGCTTGTTATTATGGAAAACTTACCTACAGTCACATTTTCAAGCTTCTACATACATGGGGGCATTGTTTATGCTTCTCCAACCAAATGGGCATGCACTGGATGTACAGTATATGAGTTTTCGCTTTTATTGATTTCTAATGGTCCATAAAAATGTATCCACTGAAGTAATCAATGCACCTTGTTTACTACGCATATATTGAATTGCAACTCGTTTACAAAAATTGGTTAGGTATATGCTAGAGCCCTAAAGATATTTCTCTTAAAGTGTAACTTAAGCCAAAATGTTTTGTTTTACATTTTTGGGGAGGGGGAAGGTTTACAATCTCTGTTAGGTTTTAATTTTTGTCGGAGGCTTCGTTGGGGGTATTTTCGCACAGTACAGCCCCCACCCCAAATTTATCAAAGTGCAAAGGGCATGCATAGCACACCTTATCCCTTTCCCACTGTTTACCCTCACCCCTTTCAAAAAATTCTTGGCTGTCACTATAGTGGCTGCTGTCAAATACAGAGCCTCAGAAGCATAATTCAGAGACAAAATAATTACTGTTGCATTGTGTTCTCTCTGTTTCATTCACGTGAAGGTCAAAGTGGCAAACCTTCAATTTGCTCATGAGGTTAGTTTAACTACCTCAATACTGGGCACTTAAACCCCCTTCCTTCCGAGACCAATTTTCAGCTTTTAGCGCTGTTGCATTTTGAATGACAATTGCGCGGTCATGCAATATTGTACCTAAACCAAATTTGTGTCATTTTTTCCCCACAAATAGAGCTTTCTTTTGGTGGTATTTGATCACCGCCAGGTTTTTTCTTTTTTGGTGCACAAATAAAAAAAGACCGAAAAGTTTGAAAAAAAAAAATTTTTTTTTGTTTAGGTTATAAAATTTTGTAAACAGATACGTTTTTTCCTGCACTGATGAGCACTGATGACGCCGCACTGACAGGCACTGATGAGGAGACACTGATGGGGTGGCACTGATGGGGTGGCACTGATATGCAGCACTGATGGGCAATGATAGGTAGCACTGATATGCAGCACTGATGGGCACTGATATGTGACACTGATAGATAGCACTGATATGCAGCATTGGTGGGCACTGATAGGCAGCACTGATGGGGACTGATCAGCGGCACTGATGGGCACTGATGGGCACTGATAGGCAGCACTGATGGGCACTGATGGGTGGCACTGATGGGCGGCACTGATCGGCACTGATGGGGGCACTGATAGGCAGCACTGGTGGGCAATAATGGGCACTGGTGGGCGGCACTGATAGATGGCAATAACGGGCACTGGTGGGCAGCACTGATATATGGCATTGGTGGGCAGCACTGATAGGGGGTCACCACTGGTAGGCTCTCTGAGCCCTGTTTGCCATCCCTGGTGGCCATGGTGGGCATCCCTGGTGGTCATGGGTGGGCATCCCTGGTGGCTCTAGTGGCACCCCCTCCCCCCCAGGGCTGCACTGGTAATCAATGTTCTGATTACCAGCACAGACCCCCCCTGTGATCAGTGAGTAATTAGAAATACTCACTGATCCCCCCGGCTGCAGCACCGATCCTCTCCTCTTCTCCTCACTGACAGGATCTGTCAGGAGGAGAAGAGATCGAAGCCGTTACAACAGCTGTATTTACATTACATGACGGCTGTGATTGGACACAGCCGTCATGTGATCAGGAGGGCCAATCACAGGGCCCTCCTGCCGCATCTTGTCGCTCTGTGTCCGAGGGACACAGGCACATCGAGATCGCGCCACTGCGCGTGCCCACGGTGGCGCGATCTCGCTCCTTCTGAAGGACGTTCCAGAACGTCCGATCAGAAGGACGAGACTCCCACCCGGCAGTATATGTACAATGGCCCGGGTGGGAGGTGGTTAAACAACCTCACAAGTTGCAAAAAATTTTTTTTTTATTTAATAGAAATTGGCTGCTATTCATCTTCGTATAAATCTTTAACTAACCTAGTCAGCTCTAGTTAACTCCATTCCTTCCTTTTTCTCCTTAGCTTTTTTTTTTTCTGCAGATTTGTTGTCCATTTTTAAAACATTAATATTTAAAACTAAAAAAAAAAATGAAATACATTGTGTACATTTTATCTATAGTGACAATATTTTTAATTCAAACTGATCAAAATTGTATTTTTTAAAATATTTTTGTCCATTGATTGCAAAACCAGCTTTTACTGCGCTATTTACCGTCAGTCCAGATATTTTGCTGCAGTGACTTTTTCTGCCACTAGATGTCCTCAGTATGATGGCTAGTGTCCTTCAATCCACTTCCTCCCAACCCAGATCATCGTGTTTCCCTCCCTTCCTAGCCTGTGACTGAGCAGTGAAAAGAGAAGCAGCATAGCGATGAACTCATCTCTGCTTTTTTTTCCTATTGGCATGCTTGCCAGCACATGAGCTCATTTAGATCCTTGTACAGCTTCTTCCTCTTACACTCCAGCCCTGCAGTATTGGGACTGCAAGAGGCTGATACCAGCTCATTTTTAAGTACTTACACTTACTTGCATTTTAAAAAGATATATTGAATGATTGCATTGTTGATTACAGAGCTGCATTGTGATAATGTGTTTCTTTTTCTTTTTAGAGTTCATCTCTAACTTTTAACTACAGACATCCACAAAACTGGTAACCAAGTATTTTTCTTCTTAAACATATCAACAAATGTAGTAAAACAGAAATTGTATAAACATTATACCGCTTAATTGCTTTCATTTGTAATTGCTAGGCATACAGAATGTTGTTCTACTGAACACCATTACTCTGTAAGCATTAATGACAAAGCCTTAAAATAGCAGCAATTAATCATAAACAAAAAAAAAGGCATAACACCACTTTTTTTTGTGGCAGGGTGGTAAATTTTCATAAAATAAAAAATACTCAAAAACGTTTTTGATTACTCTGTGCCATAAGCTTATAAGGAAAGCCATAAGATTAAATATCATGTTGTATAAAATACATTAGAGCTCATCCAGACAGGCAATTAAGCCCACCCTCCATACAGAGCCGCTGGCAGATGCGTGTGCATCTTCCTTGGAATTGTGCTCAGGCAGCCCATAGAAGTGATGCACATTCAGCGGCTGTGTGGACACAATCACATGTCAAAGTTTGACAAACGGGCAGCAGGGGATGCACAGATCCAAATGTACAGTCTTTGTGTTCAGATCCATGCACCTGCTCCTGTTGCATCTTGCTTTCCAATGTATGGGCTGCCATTAAGAGCAAAAGAGAAGCATGTTTTGCCTGCAGGTTGGGGAATAGGTGCAAATAGCTTGCTTTCCTTGACCCACATACTGTATGTGTGAACTTAGCCAAAAGCTTGGTGCAGTATGTTGCCGTTATATAAAAATAAAAAATAATTTAGTAATAAAGACCCATTGGAAGAAAGAAAAACAATGAATGAATTGAAAGCATTTAGAGGTAATAATTGTTATGTGATGATCCATAGAGCTATGTACACATTTACATTGTATTTCTGTTGATTGGAAGAAAAGAACAAGGAACCCTCATCAATCTGCTAGTCATGTCCTTCACATGGAAAGCAAGTCTGACTTGAAGGGTTAGTTCAACTTTACCAAAAATGTCTATGCAGATAAGGGGTGTCTATAGACAAAAACAAGCTGTGTGGCTCTGACTAAAGTTGAATAATGTCCTTGTTATAGGTGTAGACCATTTTCATGCCTCATGAATCCTGACTGGAATACTCCCAGGATGTTGCTAGGATGTCGCTAAATGAGGCCTAGTCATTACTGCTCACCTCCACCATCACCAGAGTGAGTGTTCAAATAGTGAGTTCAGAGCTCTTGCATCAAGGAAGAGGTAGAGCATGAGAGGAGGATTGAATCACAGAAAAAGCTAATTTCTGTGATGGTGGAGATGAGCAGTAATGACTAGGCCCCACTTAGTGATGCCCTAACAATGTCCTGGGAGTATTCCAGTCAGGCTTCATGAGGCACATAAATGGCCTACACCTATAGCAAGATCATTATTCAACTTTAGTAAGAGCTGCACAGCTTTTTTTGTCTACAGACGTTCCTTATCTGCATAGGCAGTTTTTTGGTAGAGGTGAACTAACCTTTAGGAGGTATTGTTTCTGCTAATATAAATTTTTCACTGCTGATACCCCCCCCCCCCCCCGTATTGTATGTCCACCAACCATATCATGTGTCACTTTTGCAATAAATAGGACATAGAAATATATATAATATAAATATATTTTTTTAAGCCATCCAACAGTAAAAATCACAATCTTTCCTTTCTAGAGCACATGGAGCGGGTCATAAAGTACTTCAGGTCAGGTTCAGAGGCCAAGATGAATGCGGTTTGTGGGCTCATCATCCTAACCAGCATGATCATATACAAGGTGTATGAATTTAAGTGTCCATGCATACCTGGATTTAACAAACCTTATGCCTTGATGGTCTTGCTTGCTCCACCTTTAATATTCTTCTTTGTTGGGGTTATTGTTAGCCAGTACTGTACTATACTGACTATGGAATGTTCCAGACCTGAAGGCAACCGAGAGAAGAACAAGAAAGTTTTAAGGTAGAACTACTGAATTTTTTTTTTTTTTTTCCTGCAGTTCGTTTTTGAAGCAATTCAAGTACATTAAAAGTATGTATAATCTGTGTTGGTGCATACACTGTGACTCCTTTTACAAAGAAATTTGAAATGGGAAGTGTCTGTATTTCCCTACAGCAGGGGTGGGGAACCTTTTTTCTGCCAAGGGCCATTTGGGTATTTATAAAACCATTCAGGGGCCGTACAAAATTATCACCTTAAAAATTAGCCTGTTATATTTGGTCAAACATTTAATTAACTCACCCCTAATGTGATGGCTGCTACTGCTTCTCTTTGGTGAGGTGTGTGATGTTAGCTGGTATTGATGATGTTGCTACTCGCAACAGGTTTTCCAGGTTTGCGTCGGTCAGTTTGGAGCGCAGTCGACTTTTTTGTGGTGGTAAGTTTTGAAAAGAACTGCTGGCAGGTACTGCTGGTGGGTACAGCTGGCTGGTACTGCTGGTGGGTACAGCTGGCTGGTACTGCTGTGGGTACTGCTGGCTCAGGCTGGTACTGCTGGCTTGTACTGTGCTGTGTACTGCTGGATGGTACTGCTGTGGGTACTGCTGACTCAGGCTGGTACTGTGCTGTAGGTACTGCTGGCTGGTACTGTGCTGTGGGTACTGCTGGCTGGTACTGCTGGCTCAGGCGGGTACTGCTGTGGGTACTGCTGGCTCAGGCTGGTACTGCTGGCATGTACTGCTGGCTGGTATTGCTGTGGGTACTGCTGGCTGGTACTGTTGTAGGTACTGCTGGCTCTAGCTAGTACTGCTGGTTCTGCTGTGGGTACTGCTGGCTCTGGCTGGTACTGCTGGCTCTGGCTGGTACTGCTGGCTCTGGCTGATACTGCTGGCTGGTACTGCTGGCTCTGGCTGGTACTGCTGTGTGTGCTGCTGGCGGGAAATACTGGCTAGGAGAAGTGTAGCAGCGCCACGCTGGAGGAAGAGGTGATGTTTCCTGTATTGGTCACAGGCGGAGTGCATTTGATATAATTCCGCCTGTGACTCACTCAAACTGTCATAACGGAGCAGGAACTATACAGGAAGCATCGGCTCCATTCTGACAGATCAGCTGAGAGACACAGACTTAGCTGCAGTGGGGGCCGGACCAGATGACTTCGGGGGCCGCATACGGCCCCCGAACCGTAGGTTCCCCACCCCTGCCCTACAGTAACCAATCAGATTTGTATCTGCTCTGAGAGACAGCAGTAACAAAATAAAAAAAGGATCATGTTTGTGGTTTGGGATGCTACAGACAGCTCCCAGAGAGCTCCCAGACCCTAGTAAAAAATAAAAAGAAGACCATTCATTTATCATTCTGGAAAAGAAAGCACTGTATGATACAATGTATACAAATTATTGTTTCACAGAGGTGAACATGATATTCATCTGTGTTTTGTTAAAAATGACAGAATGACATATCTACCAAATATATAATCTTGAGGATGATTAGCACGGCCTTGGTAGAAAACTGAACTTACTTTTCTTCCCAGTGTAAAGATTCAGTGCCATTAAAGCGGAACTATACCATTACCAACTTGATAAAAAATAATGTTCTTTAGCAGTGAACATACATTCCACATTAATAATTATGCTACCAAAATTAGTAGTGATTTAAATTCCCTTCAGCATTGCTGCTGTTTCTTCTTGCTGGAGGCTGCCTTTATGCTGAAGCCCAGAGCCCCTGAACAGCAGTAAATCATAAAGCAGGACTAAACCCATCAATTTAACGGTTTAGCCACGGTTGAGCTGGTACTGCGGCAAAGTGGCTCGTTCCCGTCCAGCGACGTAGACCTACGTCGCTGGACTCCTCCCCCTGTGGGCGGAGGCTCGCTCCCGCTGTATTCAGTCACAGCGGGAGTCGGGCCAGGGGAGGAGCGGCGGTGATCAACGCCGCTCTTCCCCGATCGTCGGGGAATCGAGTTTGGAGATCCGCCCGCCTGTGTAAACAAAGCGGGCGGATTTCCTAAGTGACAGACAGTGACAGATTGCAGGGTTCAGCATAGCTGAACCTGCGATCTGTCCCTGTGTCACTCAGTCACCTCCCCCCACACACGTTAGTAAGCACCAGGCATACATTAACCCCTCCCTCTCCAATAAAATTAACCCCTTCCCTGCCAGTGTCATTTTTACAGTAACAGTGCATATGTATAGCACTGATTACTGTAGTAATGTCACTGGTACCCCCAAAAGTTTCAAAAATGTCAGTCAAGGGTCAAAAAAAATCGCAGATCGCCGCCATTACTCGTTAAAAAAAAAAAAACACCAAAAATGACAGAAATCTTTCCCTTAGTTAGTAAACGCAATAAATGTAAATGCACCCTTATTGTACTGTATGTATCTCTGTTTGCCCCTAGCTACTCACTATGTCTTAACCATACAAATGAACCAGTTGCTGACTGTCCCGCTGCAGTTTTACTGCAGCAAGGTGGCTCGGCTGCATGAACCGACGTAACTGTACGTCGGTCACGCGCGGGGCTAGGGGGCGCGCCCCTGCCATCCCTTCGATGTTCTGATTGGGTTCAGAACTGATCAGTCATCAAGTCCAGGCCAATGATTTTTGGCCTGGACCTGGTGATCAGTTCTGACTAATTTCAGAATGTCCTGTGCCTGTGTAATTTAAACACAGGCACAGAAAATTATGCAATTTTCTCTCCTGGAGCCCTTTTCGGTTCCAGCTTGAGAAGAGAGAACATCAACTGTGAGTACACAAACACTAAACTGACACAAGTACACATAGGCACACATTTAACCCCCTGATCACCCCCCAGTTAACCCTTTCACTCCCTGTCACAGTGTACATTATATACAGTATACAGATAATTTACTGATCACTGTATTAGTGTCACTTGTGACTTCAGTCATTGTGAGAGACAGTTAGTGGTAGTTAGAGGCAGTCCCAGATAGGTTTAGGGTACCTGCCATATTTCCCCCTAATAAAGATTTAACCCCTTGGTCACCCCCAGTTAACCCCTTCATTGCCCTTTCACAGTGTCACTATTACATTGTACACATCTTTTTTCTGATCACTGTATTAGTGTTACAGGTGACATCAGTTAGCGTTAATGTTACTTAGCGTCAATACAGGATTGCTTCAGATTGCCCGCCGCATATTTAGTAATACATTTTAACCCTTTGATTGCCAGTGACACATACACACACATTAAACACCTGCATTACTAGTATAGTGTCTGAACAAATTAATATCTTTGATCTGATCAGAACTATACTAGCGTCCCCAATAGTTTAGTATAGTGTTCCCAACACACAGCGTTAGCAGGATCAACTCCGACCCCTGCCAGCCCCTGCGTTTAGCCCCCCCCCCCCAAGAAGTGCAGAATCAGCAGATTACTGTCACTTCCAATACACAGCACACTAAACCGCAGCATTAGCAGAGTCAGGCCCGATGTTTGCTAGCACTAGCAGTTAAATGTTTTGGTAGCGGTTCAAACAGTCCTTGACAACCAGGTGCTTTTTCACCTGTGAGTCACATTAGGTACCTATAAATTTATTGCCCAAAATGTCCAAACAGCGTTAAACTAGTGAAGAGGCCTACACAATGCTGAGCATGACAGATGAGGGCGATGGTGAAGCCTCACTGTCAGAATCAGGCTAAGTATTCGAACCTGTTGAGAGCAGCGGCACACTGACAGATAGCTCTGATGACGGAGTTGTGGTCCCTGCTAAGGTCAGGCGTACTTGACCCCATTCTTCTGTTGCTGAGGTGCAACAACCTCAGGGTTCTCATATGCAGCAGAGTGTCGGTATTAGTGTCGCTCAACCTTCTGGTTAACTGGCAAGCACCAGCAGCCTAGTAAAGTCAGCTGAAACGGAGGTGGAGTGCAAACCAGCGATTCCTATACAATGCATGCTGATCCCTGTCTTCTTTGGAGATTTTTCTTCCTGCATGTTACCTTTGGAGTGATCACTAGAGAAAAGGACAGGAGAGGTTTAAGCTCATCTAGAGAATTCCATTAACGTTTTGTCTATCAGCGCTTGTGCCCAACCATGTGAATGAGGGGTAAAAATATGTGGTGAGTGTCCATCTGATGGGAGTGGTAGTGAATATCACACAGCGGTGGTAGTTTGTGGTTACTTAAGTTATCCTTTGTTCACGAGACTCACATCTATTTGTGGACGCACTGAATTATTTTACTGTTCAAAATAATATTTTTTTGGGACTGTGCACCGATCACGATTATTTTTGGATTTTGTTATAGTACTCTGGTTTAAGAGTACTTTCCTTTATAACCTATTAATAATCACTAAATCACTGTTTTTGCACTGCTTGTGATTTTTCACATATTGTGGTGTGATTATCACAATATTTTACCAAACAATTGAGCAGTATATAGTGTATTTGTGCATTCAATTTAAAAAAGTGTTTTTTTCCCCCAAAAAATTGCATTTGAAAAATCTTTGCGCAAATACCGTGTGACAAAGAAAATTGCAATACCCACTATTTTGTTCTGCAAAGCCTCTGCTTTAAGAAAAGATATAATGTTTAGGGGTTCAAAGTAATTTTCTAGTAAAAAAAAAAAAAAAAATGGATTTTTGTCTTACAGTAAAATACTATTCTCTTATGTTCATTGACGGACACAGCTTCATATCTTCATTGACAGTTGGGTTATGCCGTTCTTCCTAGGAGTAGGACACTAGGCGGAGAAAGGGTTAACAAATGTTAACAAAGCTTGACTGCGCCCATGGGCAGTCCCAGGAGTATACTCCCACTTTCTGCTCTAGGATTTCAGTTTTGTAACAAGCAGTGTCAGAAGAATACATAACCCAAACTCCACAGAGGGGTGGGTGCTGTGTCTGTCAATGAACATCAGAGAAAAAGATTTTACAGTGAAACAAAAATCCAGTTTTCTCTCGTTGATTGACACAGCTTCATATCTTCATTGACAGTTGGGATGTCCCAAAGCAGTGTCATCATGAGGGATGGGCACACAGCAAAAATTAACTAAAAACGGCTAAAAAGTAGCCGACCAGGTATCAAGGAGCCCAACCAGAAACAACTGGGGCTCATCAACCAGAAAAAAACACACCTTCAAGAGGCCGCAGCCTCCACAACAGCAGCCTGCAAGACTTTGCAGCCAAAAGCAGCATCCGCAGATACCAGGACATCCACCTTGTAAAATTTTGTGAATGTATGCACAGACGACCAGGTAGACGCCTTGCACACCTGGACCACCGACGCCTGGTGACAGAAGGCCCAGGAAGCACTAGGTGCCCTTGTAGAATGCGCCTTAACAGGGAAAGGAGGAACCTGACCCTTAAAAGAATAGGCCTGCACCACCGTCTGCCTGATCCATTTTGAAATGCTCACAGCAGATGTGGCCTGTCCCTTACAGGGTCCATCCGTAAGTAAAAATAAGGAATCCGATTTACGAATCGTCTCAGTCGCCGCCAGGTAAACCCTGATGGCGTGAACCAATGTAAGGCAATCTCTTTTGGATGTTTTGGCTTAGGACACAGCAAAGCCAACACAATGTCCTCATTCAAATGGAAGCCCGAGACGAACATAGGAAGAAATGACTGACAGGGACGGAGAACACCTTGTCCCTGTGAACCACCAAATAAAGCGACCGACAGGACAACGCAGCCAATTCAGAAACCTTGAGTGCCGAAGTGATGGCCACCAAGAAGGCCACCTTCTGTGATAGAGTCAATAAAGGGATCTCGCGAATATTCTCGAAAGGTGATTTTGAAGAACCGATAATATGAAATTAAGATCCCACGGAGGCACTGGGGGACCTAACAGGAGGGGCCACATGACAAACTCCTTGCACAAAGGTGTGAACCAAGAAGTTTGAGGCTAATGGGCGTTGAAAAAAAATTGCCAGGGCTGAAATCTGGTCCTTGATGCTTCCCAGAGCCAAACGCTTACTTACACCCCCTTGTAGAAATTCCAGCAGACGTAATACTGAGAAGGCACGGGAGGACACCACCCCCCCCCCCCCCCCCCCCCCCGAGACTCACACCAAGTAATATTTGCCTTCCAAACCCGATGATAAATCTTCCGGGAAGTAGATTTTCTAGCTCTTAACAGAGTAGGAACCACCGAATCCGACAATCCTCTATTTTTCAGTACCTGGCTTTCAATAGCAAGGTCGTTAAAGCCAGCGACTGTAAATCAGTATGAGAGATCGGTCCCTGAGACAACAGATCTTCTCTAAGAGGGATCCGCCAGGGAGCATCGGCAACCAGTCTCACTAACCTCGCGTACCAAGACAGAGGAGGCCAGTCTGGAGCCACCAGAATTACTGGAATCCCTTCTGTCTTGATTCTGCGTAGGAGTCTTGGCAGAAGCTGTAATGGAGGGAAGGCATAAAACAGACAATACTGACCCCAGGGAGCCACCAGAGCGTCTGGGGCATCTGCCAAGGGGTCTCGAGATCTTGCCACAAACCTCTGAATCTTCCTGGTGAGATCACTGTCCAGGATAAGGGAAGGAAGGATTTTCCCTGACGAAGTGCCAGGGAGCGGAGCCACCACAGTAAGGCGCCCCTCGTACCCTGGGTCAATCTGATCAGATTGTACAGGAACCCAGGATTCTTGTCCCATTTGGACAGAATCTCCATTTGCAGAGGTCTGGTGTGAAACTGAGCAAAAGAAACTGTCTCGAAAGGGGAAAGCATCAACCCAGGCACTTGCATGCAAGTCCTTAGAGATGACCAGCGGTTGGACAATAGAAGCTGAATCGCATGCTGCAACTTTTGCAACTTCTCCTCCGGTAGAAACACTCGAGCTGAGACTGAATCCAGAGTCAGCCCCAGATAATTCAACCTGTTGGGCGGAGCTAATTTCTGAAAATCCAGCGTCCAGCGAACTCTTGTAAGGTTCGCAAAGTGAAGTCCAAATCATTCTGTAAGACGGAACATGACTCTGCTCGCAGAAGGAGATTGTCCAGGTACCCCAGTACCGTAATTTCCCTCTGTCTGAGCAAGGCAAGCACCGGGGCCATAAACTTTGTGAACACTCGAGGAGCTGATGCGAGACCAAAGGGTAATGCCACGATTTGATAATGTTTCTCTACTAAGGCAAAGCGAAGGAAACGTTGATGCCCACCATATATTGGGATATGGAGATAGGTGTCCTTGATGTCGATGGAGGCCAAAAAATCCCCTTGATGAAGGGAAGCCACTACTGTGGGAATGGACTCCATCTTGAATTTTTGAACCCGCACAAACCAGTTTAAGGCCTTGAGGTCTAGAATCGGACGAACCTTGCCCTCCTTCCTGGGGACAGTGAAAGGTTTGAATAAAAACCTTGAAAACCTTGAACTGGTACAATGACCCCCTACGAGAACAAATCTTGCACCGCCACCATGAGGCCCTGCAACTGATCCGGGGACAGGTGCAGGTTGGAAAGAATAGGACCTTGCCAGAGGCAAAGACAGAAACTTGATCTTGTAACCAAACCAGACCAGTGGGGTATGGGGTACCATAGGGGTCGGGAGGTCACAAGAGGGACCAACCATCTCAGAATGGCCCGCTTCACCCCAAAATTTCACAGAGGAGAAAGGGGGGTTACTACAAAACCTTCAGAAACCGTGCGGACACCACTCCAGGCAGAACACCTCCCCATCTTGGAATGGGAGGAGCCAGGGGTACACCGAGATTTAGGCTGTGACCCGGTCGTGTGTGTCCTCGCGAGGTGTTCCACTCGCCGCCATGCCCCTGTCTTGTGGGGCTGTGTCGCGGCCGACTGAGCGCCGAGCTACAGTCTGCACACGCTCGCTGGCCAGACTGGGGGGACCGTAAGGATTTAGAATATCCAGTGCGTCGCCCAGTCTGGCTGTTGATTGTAGTTCTCGCAGGAACAACTTTATTGTAGAACAAAAAAAAGGAAAAAAAGTTCCATTAAAAAAGAGAAAAAAAGCTAGGACCAAATATCCCAGCAAGGAGCTCGGTCCTTACTCCTGACTAGGCAGAAAAAAACTGAGATCCTAGAGCAGGAAGTGGGAGTATACCCCCTGGGACTGCCCATGGGCGTAGTCAAGCTTTGTTACCTTTTGTTAACCTTTTTTCACCTAGTGTCCTACTCCTTGGAAGAGCAGCATAACCCAACTGTCAATAAAGATATGAAGCTGTGTCCATCAATGAACAAAAGAGAAAAATAATTTTTTCATGATAGGCAAGTTGAGTCCATGGAATATTCTATATTTTGCCACAAGTTTCAGGAAAATTACATTTTATTTTTCTATTTACACAAAGTTGTCATTTAAATTATATATTGCTCAAACATACCATGGCTATATGTGAAATGACACCCCAAAACACATTCTGCTGCTTCTCCTGAGTACAGAGATACCACATGTGTGAGACTTTTTGGCAGTCTAGCCATGTACAGGACCCCGAAAACCAATCACTGCTTTCAGGCTTTCTAAAGGGCGTAAATTGTTGATTTCACTCCTCACTACCTATCACAGTTTCAGAGGCCATGAAATGCCAAGTTAGCACAAACCCCCCCCCCCCATGACCGATTTTCGGAAAGTAGACACCCCAAGTTATTTGCTAAGAGGCATGGTGAGTATTTTGCAGCTCTCATTTGTTTTGAAAAATGAAGAAAGAAAAGAAAAATTTTTTTTTTTTTTGTTTTTTAAATTTTCAAACTTTGTGACAAAAAGCGAGATCTGCAAAATACTCAAAATGCCTCTCAGCAAATAGCTTAGGGCATCTACTTTCCGAAAAGGTATAATTTGGGAAGGGATTTGTGCTGTCTTGCCATTTCATGGCCTCCTAAAGTGTGATAGGTAGTGAGGAGTGAAATTAACAATTTACGCCCTGAGAAAGCCTGAAGGCAATGATTGGTTTTCAGGGTCCTGTACGCGGCTTGACTGCCAAAAAGTCTCACACATGTGGTATCTCCGTACTGAGGAGAAGCAGCAGAATGTATTTTCGGGTATCATTTCACATATAGCCATGGCATGTTTGAGCAATATATAATTTAAGTGACAACTTTGTGTAAAAAAACAAATTTGTCATTTTCCCAAAACTTGTGGCAACATATTAAATTTTCCATGGACTCAGCAAGCCTCTCAGAAAATAGCTTAGGGTGTCTACTTTCCAAAAAGGGGTAATTTTGGGGGGTTTTGTGCTATTTTGGCATTTCGTGGCCTCCGAAACTGTGATAGGTAGTGAGGAGTGAAATCAACAATTTACACCCTTAGAAAGCCTGAAGGCAGTGATTGGTTTTCGGGGTCCTGTACGCAGCTTGACTGCCAAAAGGTCTCACACTTGGGGTATCCCCATACTCAGGAGAAGCAACAGAATGTATTTCGGGGTGTAATTCCACATATACCCATGGTATTCGTGAGCAATATATAATTTCAATGACAACTTTGTGTAAAAAAAATATATTTTTTTTTTGTTATTTTTTAAACATCTGTGACAAAAAAATGTAATATTCAATGGGCTCAACATGCCTCTCAGGAGATTTAAGAAAAGGGGGAATTTGTATGGGGGGGGTTGTACTGCCCCGCCAATTTAGCACTTCAATAAATGAGATAGGTAGTCAGAAAGTAAAAGCTGCGTTAAATTCCAGTATATACAGCATAGTTTGTAGACACTATAACTTTTGCACAAACAAATAAATACACGCTTATTGAGATTTTCTTTATCAAAGACATGTAGCTAAATACATTTTGGCCTAAACGTATGACAAAAATTTAGTTTATTGGATATTTATTGTAAGAAAAAGTAAAAAATTTAATTTTGTCTCACAATTTTCGGGCTTTTTTCATTTATATTGCAAAAAAGGAAAAAAAGGACATGAATTTCCTTTGGGTACAGCTTTGCATGACAGCGTAATTGCCAGTTATAGGCACGCAGTGCCAAATTGAAAAACAAATGGTCTGGTCATTAAGGGGGTAAAACCTTCCGGTCCAGAAGTGGTTAAACAATTAGATGGAGCCCTTCAGACTGCTGCAATGCAGGTTACAGCAAATAACGCAGTGGTGAACCAAAGGATGAAACTTTAAAGCGGAATTTCTGTTTTCTGTACTGCAAATGTAGCTGTCTTAATACACCAAAGGAATTTCACTTCAATGATACTGACTATTGTTTGATAAGAAGTATTATCATAAAGAACAAAGCCTGATAAAGAACAGAACGTACATATCAATTACAGATACATTTTATACACACATAGAAAAGTCAGTAGCATTGTCATTAGCATTTAGAAGATGAGCCTAGTGTACATGCTGTTTAAACAGGTACCAATTTGCAGCTGGGCATACAAACAAAGCTTCAAAGGAAACTCTACTTCAAAAGTTAAAGAAATAAGTAGTGCATTGTATTTCATTGGTTGTTTTTGTTTTTGGCAAAGGTCTTCTTCTACTCATGTTCACTGCGAAATTCTAAGCTTATAAATCAAAATATGAAACTTTAAGAGGTACCAAAAGATAGAAGCTATGGGTGGCTTGAAAGTAGGCAAATGCAACAAAACATTTTTCTTTATAACATTATGAATGGCACAGATATATAAAATAAAGGGTGGCTTGCAATATCATACCTATTTCTATTGTTATAAAAAAAAATATGTACAGTACTTAAAATGTTCATACCAATATCAAATTGTGTAGAATTCCCACCTATGAATAACTTTGGTTTTATTTATTTATTTTTATTGCTACATCTTTTGTAAGCAAACCCTGCAACCTCTCATCTAACTCGTCATCCCTGACTGCTTAAGTTAAAGCATTGAATCCAGACAGTTCACACTCAAAGTGTATCAAAACAAAAAATGTAATATTTTGCAGCTTACCATTCCTACAATATGACAGCTGCATTTGTTTTCTTTTTTTAAGCCTTTTCCTCTTCTTTTTTTTTTTTATACCCGCTTCAGTATACAGTCCTCAGTGGAGAGAACTGTGCACGGTTTGAACCCACACTGAAGCAAACTAGACTGGACCACAAGTGAACTGCGCCTAGAACCACCTCTTCCCAGTGGTCCCGGGCATGGTACACTGAACCGATCCAGGGCTCAGTTCAGAACACACACACTACACAAACAATTTAGCCCACGTCACTGAAATGCCCCCAGAACCCGTTCAAAGTGCTAGTGTGAGTACACCCTAAGAGAAGATAGATCCGATTTACATACACTTCAGAATTTTCTTATAAAAAATGTTCATACATGGGGAGTAACCAAGATGCATAATGACTCAAATAATGTTTCTACCATCTTGGGCAGGGTTGCCATTTGGGTAGTTCAGGAAAACCTAAGATCATAACCTAAGATCAACTTAATCTTTTTTCTGTTTCAGGCAAATGTTTATAGCAATGATGGTCAGGGCTTTGGCACCACCAATCCTGTGGATTTTAGTTTGCTTACTGGATGGAAAGACAGTAGTGTGTGCATTCAGTGAGACAATGGATCCAGAACAGTTTGGAGGTTTTGCTGACCTCGCTGAGTATGAAACAGTATTCCTACTGGCCAAAGTACCTTGTAAAAACTTTGGGCTGCTTCGCACATCCTCTACCAGGAAGGCTATATCAAGGTTCCTTAAATTCTTATCACAGGTAACAATTGAAGGCAATAAACATGGAAGTATTGTAGCTTAACATATAGAAGGTCCATAGTTATGAAGGTTTAAGTTTTTGACAAAAAACTAAGCTTCCAAGCCATAAATGCAGGTTGCCTGCCGTCATGCCGATACTCTGCCCTCAATGCTATGAATTATTAATCCCCAGATAAGGACTTCTCATTTTACTAGACTAGGAGTCAATACAGCAGGTTGCCTCCCTCTTGGGGAGCGCTGAAGAGTGTAGGAGCAAAGTTATGTTTAGGACTGAAGACTTCTTCTGATTGACTGATAGACCAGATATTGCAGTAAACTTAGTACGCATAGTGAGAAAATTCAAAATTTAAATCAGAGGCTGTGCAACTGTAAGCAAAAGATCCACCCTCACTAGCTCCACCCCATGGGTGGTCTAGGATGAAAAGTATTGGGGAATCATTGTGGATTATAGTAGACAAAATGGTGTTAATTCTACTGGCCAATATTTTTGCTAAGATTTTAATACAACTGTTAAACCATAATGTAGGTATATAATTATAGGGGTTCAGCCTCTTTTTACCATGCTTAGGGACAATGGAAGTATAGCCAGCAATGAAGAGTAGTTATTTTGTTAGTGCATTAAATATACATCCTAAGTGCATAGATACTAAGGAAGCTGGCTTATTATAGTACAGATCTGGGGAGCAAACTGGTCCTTGGGTTTTAGCCAGTTACAAGTATCTGGAAATTATGGAGTTTAGTTTATAGGCCTTTTAAATTGTTTTAAAAACTTTAAAGAATCTTTATCAGATTGGCAGCTACAGAATCTCACATAAGTGAGTACACCCCTCACAATTTTGTAAATATTTTATTATATCTTTTATAAGAACCCTGAAGAAATGACACTGAAGAAATGACACTTGGCTACAATGTAAAGTATTGAGTGTACAGCTTGTATAACAGTGTAAATTTGCTGTCCCCTGAAAATAACTCAACACACAGCCATTAATGTCTAAAGCACTGGCAACATAAGTAAGTGCACACCTAAGTGAAAATGTCCTAAGATACTGTATATGACCACTAGAATCTCTAATCCTAATGGATGAATATCATTTTTTTCCAGCACAGGTTTTCTTTAAAACAAGATATTGCTCCATTAACTTTACAACACAGTGTACACTACTTTTGAAATGTGATGGCCTGAAGGAAGGAATCAGCTGAATCCCTGACCTTTATTATTCTAGTTTTACAACAATTAATGGTATTACTTATAGGATAGGTCAAAGAAAAACAGTGTCATGTAGTTTCTGCAATTAAAAAAAAAAAAAGTTTTAAACTTTTGATACATACTCTAAATCTATCAGGCTTTTGGCATGCTACGATCTCCGGCCCACAACAATGGTAAATCACAGTTTGGTTGTAGTCTTCTGTTATAGCAAATCTGAGCACTTTGTATTACTGTATCAGGTATATCAGAGTTATGACAGTACTAAAAAAATGAATAATATTTTTTTGTTTCGGTTGGAATGGGACAGGGTGTGATCACTCTTTGGTGGAACTGTACCTATTGATCTCAAGTTACTTTTAACACAGCTCTGATCAGCTATGTTTGGCTCTTCAGCCTCTACTTATTATGTTTAGTTTATCCAGCCTATTTTGGACCATCACATAAGTAATCAAAACTAGAGTTGCTTTCTTTATGCCAACAAGAGCTCACGCTCTAATAAGTGAGGAACTTAAAGAGATTTTTGCAGATTTAATAAGACAAAACAGATCCTGCAAAAGTCATTTATACCACCATCACCATTTCCTCAAATTATCAGTCTCTTGCAAAACAAAATCAGTTGCCTGTTCCCCCCACTTTAGGAGGTTACCACAGAGGAAAGACCTCATTATTTCACAGTCGCAAATTTTATTGTCCAGTTACAGGCTGCAGTGGGTCCTAGATCAGGCTTAACTGCAATGTGCTCTACAGAGAGACTTAGGCCATAGCTGTTGATTAGTTCTGATACCTGTATCAACAGTATCAACAGGAAAGAACTACAAACCTTTTGATAGATAAAACTGCTAACAAATTTATATTTCGATTGGGTATTTGGGCATTTGCCTGGAGTTAAGCTTTTATAACATGTAATGTACATAACTTTAATCGGTTAGTGGGAATGGAAAGCTCTTTTTCACTAAGTTTACATTTCTTTTCTTCCTAAGGGGATTGGCTATATCACAATACTGGTTTTTATCCTACTTGCAGCAGTTGCACGCTTTGTCGGCCCAATGTTAAACACAGCTGCATCTCTGCAACTTCGCTATTGGTCTAAATACACAGACATGGAGGAGAAATGCTTTGAGGTGATGTGCATAGAACACAACCACAAGGTTGCAGAGAGAAACATAAAAGGTTACTTTGAAAAAGGGGATGACAGAGAAGAGAGATACGAAGTCTACACAGAATTGACTGAAGCTCCAGTAGAGACACTCATTTATGTGGATAAGTGGTACCACAGTCGCCCATCCATTCTTGGGGCAGAACCTCCAGATCATCATTATGAATAAAATCTAAAGTCGTTAAACAATATCAGTGAGTTGAATTTTGCAGAAACTGAATTCACATGGGTAAACTGAATCACTTTATGACAGAGGTGTCCAACCTTTTGACCTTCCTGGGCCCCATTGGAAGAAGAGGAATTGTCTTGCGCCTCACATGAAGTAAATTAACAATAAGGATAGCTGATGAGTAGAAAAAGTCGGGCAGATCACAAGTTAATGATCACATATTTAGATATTGTACCTATCTTAATATTAAAACTTAATTTTTTGTAATATTTTTTAATAATAAAAATGTAAAAAAAGGGCAACATAAAACCAGTGCGATATTTGACACGGTTTTGATAAACGAATGCATCAATATCTGGTTTACTGGATGTAGTAATAATTCTAAAGGTGCTAATTAGATACTTTGGTTCTAATTTTGCCCTTTATGTACTTCATCCTTGAAAATATTTGTTTACAAATATAGGTGCTGTAGAAAACAAATGACATAAGGCATGATTGTGAAGAGTGGGATATATTCTGCATTGGGAAGATAAAACTTATAAAAGTAAAGTAAAAAGACACTATGAAATGTTTCTTCATCCGCATGTGTTCGTCAAGTGTAAATGCATTTGTACAAAAAATTCCCCCAAAAAATCATAATTTTTAGGTAAGTTTACGATTTTGTGTTGGGCCGCAGGTTGGATACCCCTGCTTTATAATGTTCAGTGGATAGCTAGCCACTAGAAACCCTGAGATATTGAATGGTCCAGCTTATGAATCATATTATTATAGCAACCACAAATCCATTTTTTTATGGTGATGTCCTTTAAAAAATGTTGTACATGAATCTGAATTTTCATTATTGAATTATAAGAATTGTGCCGATTTGGTGTAATGAAAGTTTGACACTTCAGAAAGCTGAAAGCTTATGTCAAGGCAAAATTTTTAAAAAAAAAATGTTCAGTTTACATATCTACAATACATGCATTAGCAGACAGGCAGAGAGCAAAGTTTTTAATTTCATATTCAGATATTTATTACAACATACAGTCGCGAGTAATTGTCTTGACTGAGGGGGATTTTTTTTTTATTAGTCGTTTTTTCTGAATTTTGCCTCGGAAGTGCCACACAGAGGAATTAAAGGGCAATTTTCACAAAAATGTTCTTGGAGGCAAAGTTGGCATTTTTGCAGTGCAATAAGATTAGACAAAATTTCAGGCTCATCCTGACTTGACAGTACCAGACATCTTAGCCCCTCCACCACCTCCTTTTTTTTTTTTTGAGCTTTTTGAAAAATATTCCTTTTTTCAGTGGGTTTTTCACAGTAGTGAAACAGGAAGAATAGGACCCTTGTTGATGCAGTGGAAAAAGTAAGGCCCTCCAATAGATTGTTAACGCAAACAGTATTAGACCAACTTTAGTCTTTAAGATCTAGCCAAAGTTGCAATAAATATATCTGCTTTTGCAGTTTCATAGAGCCAGGGTACTTTTACTAGAAAACATTAACAAACTGCACATTGATATTTAGAGGATATACTAATAGTTTGGTTATATTGGTACCTTTTGTCTTCAGAGAGCTTCTTTCCACAACATACCTAGATGTTTTAGGATTGGCTTTCGAGAGTCAAGCATTTTATCAGCATGTTCAGTGTGCAGTAATTGAAAAAAATAATGCTGTGACATACGCTCAGTATTCACATGGTTTCCCCCCCCCCCACCCCACCAGAGGATACAGGTACTCCCTTATTTATATAGCAAAAATGTTTCTCTAATGTAGAGCACTCCCTAGACTTCTCTCTTTAAAGCCAAGTGCACATTACCATAAACATGAAAATTGGTATTACACCCAGTGACGGAAGATGTAATTTAAGTCCCATGAGCTAAAACTGTTAAAGCTGAAGCGTAATGTACTACCTTACCTTTCCTACCCTGGGTCAACATGCAGTTACAATATTTAAATCAAATCATTTTGTTTTCAAGAATACCTCTTTTAACCACTTAAGCCCCGGAAGATTTTACCCCCTTCCTGACCAGTCCCTATTTTGCGATTCGGCACTGCGTGAATTTAACAGACAATTGCACGGTCGTGCGGCGCTGTACCTAAACGATTGTGACGTCCTTTTGTTCCCCATAAATAGAGCTTTCTTTTAGTGGTATTTGATCACCTGTGCGATTTTTTGATCACGCGCTATAAACAAAAAAAGAGCGACAATTTTGCAAAAATAATATTTTTCACATTTTTTATATGAAATTCCCCCAAAAAAATGTAAAAATCAATATTTTTTAACATTTTTTGGCCAATTTGTTTTCTGCTACATATGTTTGGTAAAAAAAAAATCGCAAAAAGCGTATTTTGATTGGTTTGCGCAAAAGTTATTGCGTTTACTAAGGGAAAGATTTTTGTCATTTTTGTTGGTTTTTTTTTTTAACGAGTAATGGCGGCAATCTGCGTTTTTTTTTTTGCGGGACTGCCACATTGCGGCGGATAGATCGGACCCTTGACTGACATTTTTGACACTTTTGGGGGTACCAGTGACATTACTACAGTAATCAGTGCTATACATATGCACTGTTACTGTAAAAATGACACTGTCAGGGAAGGGGTTAACTTTATTGGGGAAGGAGGGGTTAAGTGTGTCCCTAGGGGCATGTTTCTAACTGTGCAGGGATGTGGCTTTACATATAACAGCAGAGATCAACGGTCCTACATAGCAGGACCGTTAGATCACTGCTGTTACACAGGGAAGAATGACAGGCGGCTTTGTTTACATTAGCCGCCTCCCTTTCTCCCTTCACGGCGGAGGATCACACGCGCGGACTTGTTAGGGAAGGAGCCGGGGCGGGAGCGCGTCTCCGGGGGCGCGCCCGCCCGCTATTGGCTCACAGGCTAGTGACCTACCCATACGTCACTTTGCCTGGCCGGGGCTGACCGCCGCAGTATATGTACTTGCGGCGGTCGGCAAGTGGTGAAAGTCATCACTTGGTCTGCTGGTCTTTGCTTGTAGCATGGTCAAGTTTATTGGGAAGGGCTGAAAGGCTTTGTAAGTGTCACAGCACTTTGCCTTGCGTGTTATATGAAAACATAGTGGCATTTTGACTTTGAGTCAGTCACTATACTGCTGTTCATCAGAATTATATGAAAGAACACATCCATAACATTCCTTTAGAAGTGCATCCCTGCTGGCCACTATGTGGTGCAGATCAGAACCACGCTTACACGATTGTCCGGAGGCCCCCCACCTGAGGATGCAAGCGCACACACTGGGTTCCCAGGTTGTCTACGGGTATTTACATACACAATCTCATATTTATGATTTTTGAGAGGAAAAGGAAGGAGAAAGATGACTGATTGCTCTACTAGTTGGTAATCCCAAAGATGGCCCCCAGCAGATGTCTCCACCTAATAGGGGAGACTGACTTGGCACTGTAAATCCCAGCAATGCCAATGCAAGGTTCAGTATCAAGGCCTGCAGTGTATGAGCTCCTGTCTTGTACACCTATTGGATCTCCTAGCTATGGTGCGGGCACAGGTCTGATCCCAGTGCACCATTTTAATATACAAAGCATGCTGAGAGTGTACAGCCAATGCCTAAATCAGCTACATATGGTATGTGGTTCTTTCTAATAAGTGTAATTCTTAGATTTTTTTTACCATCTGGGAGATTTTTGAAAAACACCTTTGAATACATATACATGGCTCTGAGGTGAAATGAAATGTTAAACCCCTGTTTGTTTGTCTTTAAATAATGTGTGTATAATACAACTTTGCGATATAATGATTATAAAAAAAAATAATGTTTTTTTTTTCTGTACTTCATGTTGGAATAAAAAACAATTGTATTTTTTCCGATAGCTTGTGATTGTTTGTTTTTATCACCTAAAAAGTCCCATTCATTTTAGGGACATAGCAAAAAACACTCCTCATACATATCTTGTAGTTCTTCTTCAAATTCACAAAGTCGCTCTTTACCAAACTTGTCTGGGTTAATAAACCACCCAGGCTGAAGCACACCATACTTTGAAAAACTAAGAGTGAGGAAGGGTCTCCGCTACATTAAAAGATAATGCTGCAGTACACCTTGCTTGTGTCACTAAATAGTGTAAAACAATATTAAAGTGTTCCCATTAAAGCCAGCCATACATGGAGTGAAATTCAGCTGGTTTAGCAGGGACTGGCTGAATTTTGATCCATGTATGGGAGGGCTGGTTGTGAACGAGTTGATTTATCGATCAATTTGTGTACCACTAGCCTTTTGGAAAATTTCCTCCTGATCAGCGGTGCTGGCTTTAGCCTGCGTTGCTGATATAGGGTATTCTGATGTCTGAAAGTGGGGGGTGTCATGGCGCTCTTCTAATATCCCAAGGTGGTACAAGGAATGTGGGTGGATGGGAGGGGGGGGGTTATGGGGCTGCGTGGGGGGGAACAAAGTTTGGTACTGTAGGGAAGCTATAGTCCGCGGCAGCCGGCTGAAGCGTGGAGAAGCCCTGAGAGATGCAAGAAAGGAGAGAGCGGCGCTCTGTTGTGCATGCTCCGCCGCGGCCAGTGACAACTAGCAGCCCCACAGCGGCTCGGCTATACCTCTGGAACCTCACCACCTTCTCCTATGACCACTATCCTGGAAGAGGAAGATGGATGACCCTAACAGTCTTTGTGTACCGGTCTCACCCAACCTCGGACAGTGAGTCACCAATTTTAACAGTGTTAAATAAACTTGTACTATACTAAGCTGGCGCCGCTCTCTCCTTTCTTATTCTGATGTCTGGGAAGACTCCACACTGTCAGAATACAATATCTCAGCGGGATGGATTCCCAGTGGCGTTGCGTGGGTTGTCAGCACCCGGGGCAAGGCAAGTAATTTGCGCCCCCTAACCCGCGGGATTTTAGCCCTCGAGTCTCTTCCACTAGATTAGTTAAAGAAACCCTTACCCCCTAAGCACATGTATTGTTTGTTATGAAAATACTGATGTAATTAAAGTAAAATGCATCTAAATACAAGTTTGAATGACCAGCGTGCCCCCTTTCAATGCAGAGAGACCAGCTTGCCCCCATTCAATACAGAGACCAGCATGTCCCCATTCAATGCAGAGAGACCAGCGTGCCCCCTTTCAATGCAGAATGACCAGCGTGCCCCCTTTCAATGCAGAGAGACCAGCGTGCCCCCTTTCAAAGCAGACAGACCAGCGTGCCCCCTTCAATGCAGAGAGACTTACCTGCAGCGGTGGCTTCTCCTCAGTTCCCTGTGTCTCCTCGAGTCCTCCCGCCACCTGCTCGGCCAATGGCATGCGTTTGCCTTTCGGCCAATCAGGAAGCGGGTCGAGACCCGCTTTCTGATTGGCCAGGAGGAGGATCCGTGTGACAATAGCGAATTTTCATTCGCTATTGTCACACAATGGGTGGGCTCGGGGCGCACTGCTCTGCACCCCGGGTCCACCCTTTTTTGAAGCCTATTAGAGCCTCTGGCTCTAATCAGTGGATTTAAAAGAAAAACCCACTCTGTGACAGCGGCAGGCTGCTAACTTACTCGCTGCTAAACTGACTGAGCAGTGACGAGAGACGGCATAGGCGGGGCTTGGCTTGCAACGCTACCCCACCCTACAACAATGGACAGGTGAGGCACAGTCCAGCCCTGCCCCGCCATTTTCATCCATAGGGCGACCGTGCTGGACATCTCCCAGCCTAAAGATGGAGGCAGCCGCAGACAGTGTGTGAACTGTGTATATCAGAGTCAGACAGACAGAGTGACACTGCGGATGCGCCCCCCCCCAGATGTTGTGCCCGGTGCGGCTGGCCCCCCCTGCACCCCCCACGCTACGCCACTGTGGATTCCCCCATCCACACACTCACTGTGAATCAAGTAATTTTCTTTTGTTTCACCCACTGGTTGAATGTAAAAAAATGGCTCATGTATGGCCAGTCTTAGTTAGTAGTAGATATTTCCTCCATGAGTGATAATGCAACTCAGTGCATATCCTGCTTCACCTATCTAGCGGTAGTTAGTTACATTCCACTGGACTTGTTCTGTAATGTTAAAGGCATTTCATAGCTTATTCATAATACTTCTTCAGTTCTAAGGAGTGTCAGGAAAATACTACAGCATTTCTATCAAAAAGTTTGCACTGACACCTTGATCCAATTACCATGGAAATGCAAATATTATTGTCTAAGAACAGAATGGGAGGTGTGAAAATTTTGGAACCACTCAAAATCCCATCACTGGTGTCAGGAAAGCTTCATAAATGTTAAAGTGGTTCTAAAGGCAGGAGGTTTTTACCTAAATGTATTCTATGCATTAAGTTAAATACCCTTCTGTGTGCTGCCCCCCCCCCATACTTACCTAAGCTCGATGTCAATCCAGTACTGTGCACGAGGAGTAGCATCACTGCTCTCTCTCTCCCCTCACTGGCTCAGACACAGCAGCAGGAGCCATTGGTTAACCACAGCTAGTGAGGAGGGAGCAGGGGGCAGGGCCAAGCTGAATTGTGTTTCTCAATGGACATACAGAGTATGGCTTGGGAGCGAACCTGGATTAGTGCCCCCACAGCAGCGGGCTTTCTATGGGGGCACTCAGCAGGGGGGGAGGAGCCAGGAGCACTGGCAGAGGACCCAAGAAGAGGAAAATCAGGGCTGCTCTGTGCAAAAACAAAGCAGGTCATTATGACATGTTTTACGTGGGTACTAAATGTCAAGATGGGGGGAAGAGGAGCTCAAACCATTCTTCAAGTCCAGTGTAGGAAGTCTTGCTGAATTTAATTGTAGAGTTTGCAATATTAAAATACCAGCACAAAATTAAAAGGTATATACACAAATGCTATAATGCTTGAAGGAAATGCTCGAAGTTTGTTTAACGAAAGGAAGAGTAACTTCTGTTACTTGAGGAGGACTTTTACTTCATGGAAGTATTGAAAACCTGATTAGTAGACATGTGCAATTCCTTTTGGTCTGAATACAAATTCAGACAGATTTTTGGTTATTCAGGGATTCAGATAAAAATGTATTTTGTTTATTCGTTTTCTAACAAATTCCAAATTTTTGGAAGGATTCTAATTTGGATTGGTCGAAAAATAATTGCCAGATTCTAATTCTGTGTGAAGAATAGCTGGTTGTTAAGCAGCAGGCTGGGAAGCCATCTGCCTCATCCCTAACAAACGATGACCCATCAGCTGTCAGCAGGCTTCCACACTGAGAGCAAAAATGTAAACAAAAGAATGCTGGTAATAAAAAAAGTCAGAAAAAACAGATCCTTCGGGTCTCTTATGGATTTTAAGGGGAACTCTGTGCCAAAATTGAAAATAAAAATGGCATAGGGTCCACCCCAAGATCAATACCAGATCCTTATCCAAGCATGCAGCCCGGCAGACCAGGAAAGGGGGGAAAAAGCGAGCACCTTCCCCCTCGAACCATACCAGGCCACATGCCCCGCCGACTGCCTGTTCCTCTCTCTGACATTTCTTAAACAGGTAAAGGGTAGAGTCATCCGATGATATCAGTGGGTGACCACGCCCCCTTGTAGCGCTACTGACCAGGGCATGATGGGTCATTGAGGTCACAAGGGGGCAGGGTTACCTGCTGATGTCATTGGGTGACTCTGCCCCTAAGCTATTTAAGAAATGTCAGAAGGAAGAGCAGAAAGTTGGCATTCAGCCTTCAATGAGACTGGAGGTTTTTTCCCCTTTTTTCAGGTCCAGCGGTGCGGCGGGCAGTGCGATTGAGGATGGATCTACACCAAGAAACATTGTTTTTTTTATAAGAGACTTGTCAAAAACTTGTGTACTGCCTTTATTCACTTTTTACATACTGAAGGGCCTGGTATGGGTTGGGGGGTGGGGACCCCACGCTGTTTTTTTTTTTCAGAATTTTCTATTGCCAGCATTTTTTGTTTACATTTCTTCTGTCAGTGGGGAAGCCCACTGACAGCTGATGAGTTATTGGTTGTTAAGGATGTGGCAGCCGGCTTCCCAGCTCCCTGCATAACAACCAGCTATTCTTCACACAGAATTGGAACAGGCCAATCATTTTTCGATCGATCCAAATTTCGAATCGTTCAGAAAATGTGGAATTCATTAAAAAATGAATAAATGAAACTAAATTGAATGAAAATGAAACACAACTAAACAAATTCTGAAATGAATCAACTAAATATAATTAGTAACATAATGAATGTATGTGAAACAAAACTAAACACATTTTTCAATTTTGCAATGTCTACTGATTAGACAGTAAATACATATTCACCAGCACACCAAGGTGTACGTTTAGTAACCGGTGTTAATTCTTGCATTATCACCATTCTCCTAACACGCTCTAACACCACCAATTTTTACACCGGCTGTGAGGCTGTTTAGTAAACCGTGTTGTGTTGACTCCAGCTCGGTGATAAGCGGTGTTAGCTATCAGTGTGTTAGCATCGTGTTAGAGAGTGGGGAAGGTTTAACTAGCTGCACAGCAAACATCCTGTGTGTGAAAACCTATGATCCACAGTAAAGGAACATTGAATGTTTCTCAGAGCTGTTGAAAAATAAAAAATAAACACACGTAAAAGCACATACACACCCTGACTAATATTCTAAAATATAAATTTACATATATTATTTTTTTAAAACTACTATTCCTCTACCATCCTCCACCGTAAAGGATCATAAGTTAATCCTTAGAACTGAGTTATGAACAAAATATTATCCTTGGCCAGAGCCCCCTAGAAAAGGAGGTGCCACATCCCTAATAAGCAAATACAACAAAAGAAAGGGGTTCCCCTAAGGGGTTGGGACTTTTAAGGCACTCAAATTGGTGTGAAACAGGTATGAATAGTAGGGTAAGTTTGAAAAAGTATCAAATTTTTTTATTAAACAACCATAAGAGTCTAAAAACAACAAATTTTAAACATAGAAAATGCACATACAGAAAATGCAATATAGTACAGCTACAGAGACGTGCAATTAGATTCACAACCAAATACCCAACGCGTTTCGAAGCTATTCGCTTCTTCTCCAGGGGTAATGTAAAGTATTGCACATAAATTTCTATAATAGAAACATAGAAGTATGTTAGAAACAATACATTGTATAGTATAACTCAACAAATTTCTTTAGAGAATACGTATAGTTCTTACATAATATTAAAAGAAAGGTTCTGAGTGAATACATACTTGTAAGGTCTCTGTCTGTATAAGAAGAAATTCTGCATGCATGAATTTAAAATCAGTTCGGCAGGCTCGGCATTCTCCCTGTGTGTCCACTAGGGGGTATGGATCATAGACAGGTGCGTACAAGGTCAAAAGAGACCTGTATCTAGAGGGGTAGACCTCTCTCAGATTTTGTGTAAGACTAACACAGACCCATCCATATGAAGACCCATCAAAACACTACCCTCAAAAACTCCTAATATTACATCATCAGAAAGACAAATCCTGAGTAAACTCTCTAAAAACGATTCCATCACGATCAAGCCGGCTGATAAGGGTGGAAATGTTGTCCTGATGGACTCCCAAAAATATGTTGAGATGTGTATGAAAATTCTTAATAATGTATGCTGGTACAGATCTATTACGACCACTATTATAGCCAAATATACAAAAGATTTCTATGAGTTAGTAGACCTGGCATACTACAATGGCACAATTCTAAAAAAGACCTGGGAGTTCATCAGGACAACATTTCCAATCACACCTACATTCTACGCCCTTCCTAAAGTGCATAAATGCAAACGCAATCCCCCCGGGAGACCAATTATCTCCGGTCGGGGTGCGCTGACGGAAAATGCCAGCAGACTGGTTGATGAGTTCCTACGCCCCCATGTCATCTCTCTGCCATCTTACATACGTGATACCATCCATCTGTTACAAATTATAGAAGACATTATCATTCCAGCTGAATCCCTACTTGTCACAATAGATGTAGAGGCTTTATATAGCTCTATCCCCCATTCCAGGGGTATCACAGCTATAAGACACATTTTGCTACAATTGGGATCTGACCAACAGGCATATGGTGAATTCATCACCTCCCTGTTGGAATTCATTCTTCTACATAATGTCTTCTCGTTCAACGGCTCCCACTACCTCCAGGTGCAGGGCGTAGCGATGGGCACTTGTTGTGCCCCATCCTACGCCAATCTGTACCTGGGGGAGTGGGAGCGTTCTGTTCACACAGATGATTCTCTATCGATATATACGGACCACATCTTGATGTGGTATCGTTATATCGATGACATTTTTGTTGTTTGGCTGGGGCCTCTCGAGTTGCTACATCAATTTATGGAAAGACTGAATAAGAATGAGTTTAACCTCTTTTTCACATTCCAAGCAGATTCTAACCTTGTCTCCTTCCTCGACGTGGAAATCAAGAAAGGCGAGGATGGCTCCCTCCGCAGCAGCCTGTTCCGGAAGTCCACGGCAGGTAATACTACATTACATGCTTCGAGTTTTCATCCAAAATCACTGATTAATTCAATCAGTATTTACGCATTAGACGAAATTGCTCCGACTTTACATCTTTTCAAACGGCTGCTGATGGACTCCGGGACAGACTGTTGCAGAGGGGCTATTCTAAGACCTCGCTCAAGAAGGCCTACAGGAAGGCTGCTACAAGTAACAGGTCAGATCTTATTCATTCCTCTTCTAGGAAGGAGAAAGATAGAACTGATATCATTAGGATTATTACTAGATTCTCAGATCAACATCCTAAGATTAGACAAATAGTCAATAAATATTGGCATCTCCTCTCCATGGATCCCGTACTAGGCTGTTACGTACCTCCCAATCCACAGTTTACCTTTAGAAAGGTTCCCGCCTTAAAAGACCGATTAGTAAAAAGCGAGTACAAAAACACCAACATGGACTGCCCTTGTAAATACAAGGGCACGTTCATGTGCGGCAGTTGCAAATACTGCAAGTTTATGCATACTACACGAGATGTAACATTACCTAATGGTCAAAAATATCGACCCAAACATTTTGCCAATTGCCGCACATTTGGTTTTGAATCTAATTGCACGTCTCTGTAGCTGTACTGTATTGCATTTTCTGTATGTGCATTTTCTATGTTTAAAATTTGTTGTTTTTAGACTCTTATAGTTGTTTAATAAAAAATTTTGATACTTTTTCAAACTTACCCTACTATTCATACCTGTTTCACACCAATTTGAGTGCCTTAAAAGTCCCAACCCCTTAGGGGAACCCCTTTCTTTTGTTGTAGAACTGAGTTATGGGGTTAAAATATAGCCAATAAAAAAAAAAAAAGAAAAAAAAACACATTTAAAACCTATACACACTTTTATTAAAATAATAAAGATTTGTTTTAATATTACCCTGCCATCCCTCCCACCTTAGCTAACTGCATTCATTTCCAGACACATTTCTTTTTCTCTTTTAGGGCTGGTTCACACGATGCCACACATGAATTGCACAGAAATATACTGTGCATTCCTATGCGATTAAGACTGCATGCAAAATGTACTCCATTTGCGATTTGCAGTGATTGTCAATAGAAAGTTAATGACACCCAAACGCAGGTTGCAAACGCATTGCATTTTCCCACACCCGCCCGCACTGGACTGCATGGTACAAAAGATCTGATTAGAGTGTGGTTTAAAAAGTAGTGAATGCACTACTTTTGGTGCAGCGTGGTGTTAATTTGGCCCATTCAAAACAAATTGGCTGAAATCGCACTGCATAGAACCACATGTAAATCGCACAGGAATGCACAGCTCATTTCTGTGCGATGCATGTGTAAGCATAGTATGAACAGGCCCTGAATGGGCTAAAATCGCACTATGCTGCACCAAAAGTAGTGCATGCACTACTTTTTAAACCGCACTGTAAGCAGATTGCATGGTACAAAAGTACTATGCGATCCAGTGCAGGCAAACGCACTGCATTTCCAACCTGCATTTGGGGTGTCATTACCTTTCTATTGACACCCACTGCAGATCACAAATGGAATGAATTTTGCATGCCTTCTGATCGCACAGGAACTCACAGTGCATTTCTGTGTGATTCATGTGCTGGCATGGTGTGAATCGGCCCGTAAAAGTACATATCAATCCTACGTGTCAGCTGCCAAGCATCAGACATGCTAAGGCATACATTAATATATATTTTTTTTTTCAACCACCGAGTTAAACAAAAAAATGACTTGATTCACCCATTCACACATTCCATTTATGTGGACAGGGGAATCATTTCCACTGAACTATTGTGTTCTGACCACAGGGATACTTCCCCTCTGTCAGAATACTGATCAGTACTGCAGGCTATGGCTGGCAGCACTAATTGATCGGGGAAACCCCGACAGGCTGGTTGTACAGAAGTCCATCTACCACTCAACTTCTGTACAACCAGCCTACCCATACATTTATGGAATTTCAGTTGGTCTGTGCTGAACCAGCCAAATTTCCGTCCATGTATGACTGGCTTAAGATAGTGGTCTCATGCAGTAAGAAATATGTGCCTCTCTGTCATTGAGGTCTACTGTTCTCCTTTCTCAGCCCAGAGGTCCACTCTGCTCTGCCATTATATATGCATGATATGTGAATGCTGCAGACACAGGGTTCTAGATGAACACATACCCTGCAGTCTACACTAGTGTTGTCCTGAAGCACTTACTGACCACAATGAGCAGTGAAATTCCTCTTCTACACTGAAAAAAAGACCTTAACACCTGGTCTGACTAGGTGTTAAATTCAGGAGATTTAACACCAAGTTTACACTGGTTTTAGGACTCTTCTGAGCTAACACGGGTTACTAAACAGGTACATTCCTATACTAACACTGTAGTTATCACAGAGACAACACCGTAAGGTGAAGAGATGTGATATTTGGTTCCTACCTTAGTTAACACGGTTTACTAAACACGTCTTAGGAAATGATCACCTTGATTCTCTGTGATAAAGCCTAACACCACTTAACACCCATTTAACACCGGTTACTAAACGTACACCTAAGGCTCTTGCAAAAGCAGTCCAAAACTTTATTGAAGTTACGATCACATCAAAAAACAGTGCAACGTTTCAGAGCCGCACAGGACCCCTTCGTCAGGCCCCCCTTCACAAGCCTAACGGTCCTGTGCGGCTCCGAAACGTTGCACTATTTTTTTATGTGATCGTAACTTCAATAAAGTTTTGGACTGCTTTTGCAAGAGCCTTGGTGTGCTGGCGAATATGTATTTACTTGTAACTAATCCAGTTGCCAACTGGTGATCGCTTCAGCACCCAATATACACGAGCCTACAAACCAGGAAGGTGTGCGATAGGAATATGAACTATATACTGATTAGACAGCTCACATAACTGAGCTGTGAATGTCAAAGGGTATGCTCTATTTCAGTTAGACAGCATAGGTAAAAAGGGGGATGAGTATGTCTGCATGTCAAGAACAATCTGAAAGTGAATGTGCGCGATGACATCACTTGTGCAGAGTCTTTGACCTCATTTGCATGGGGTGTACTACAGTGTATGCTTGTGTGAGGCCAAGTTTACCTGCACAGGAATGTACAAGTGTTCTGTACATACTTATACAGGCAGTCGCAGTGATGTCAATTGGGATACAGTAGCTTCACAGGCACAGTAGCTGCTCCCAATTTGACATCACCGGGACTGCCTGCAAAGGTATGTACAGAACACTTGTACATTCCTGGGAGCAGCAGAAGTTTCCCCACTATCAGAATACAATAGCTCAGTGGGAAGGATTCCTCCATTCAGATTGAATGTGTGGATGGGGGAATTGGCTAATTTTTTTGTTCAACCAGCTGGGTGAACGAAAAAATATTACTCATGTATGGCCAGCTTTAGGCTTATCATTTCTTGAACATACTGCAGGACAATAAAATTGGTCAAATTGTGCAAGCCCAAAGTAGAAATAATGCTCTCTTGGATCTACTAACTTCAAACAGCATGAAGCTGTTTGCAGATGGGGAAATTAGGAACAATTTGGGTAACAATGATCACAGAGTAATTATGATTGCCACAAATTACAGGAAAGAGAAACATGTTGATATGACAAAGAATGCTAGATTTCAAAAAGGCTAACTTTAATAAGCTGCACTCCTTACTGTATGATATTAAATGGGATCAAATTGTCTCAACAACGAACACTGGAGACAAGTGGGAGTATTTTTAAGAACATATTAAATTTTGAGTAACAAATATGAAAGAACAAATGCTAAACCTTGGTGGACAAATTCTAGGGTATATAGACTAATGAGAAAAGAATGGCCTTTTAAATATAGATGACAGAAGGGTTACCACTGACATTTCAGAACTACAATGAATGCAACAAATAATGCAAGAGGGCATTAAGGGTAGCTAAAATAGATTGCAAAAAAAAACATATTGCTGCAGAAAAAAAAAAATAAAAAACAATTTCCATTCTTCAGTTTGCAAAAAATGAAAAAGATGAGTTTAATAAACAAAACAGTAATGGTAATACAATTGTATGGAATGTATCTTTGTGGCTGACAGAAACCTGGGTTCTAAAATGATTCGAAAATCTAAGAGCAGATGGCTTATATCCAGGACTCCAGGAGTCCTCAAAGAGCTTAGCCATTTTATAGCCAGAGCATTGTTCTTATTTTTAAGGACACCTTACTGACTAGAATGGTAAGAATGGTAACAACTGATTGGTGAGAAGCAAATGTGAAGCCAACGATCAAAAAAGGGCTTAGATGTATACCAGGAAACTACAGCCTGGTCACTGGCCATTTATCATTTTGAGGAAATGGTAAGGGACTATATTGAAGAATTTGCCTGCAAAAAAAGGAATAGTAAGTAACAACCAACATGGATTTATCAAGGAATTGGTTTTGTCAGACAAACCTATTAACACTGAGGAAGTGAGCAGTCATTTAGATAGAGGAAGGCCAGTGCACAGAGTAAACCTGGATTTTGCTAGAACATTTAAAACTTTGAGAAAATGATATGTCCACAGATAGAAAACTGGTTACATAAAGGCATCTAGAAAGTAGTGATTTTCCAAATAGTCTGGAGTTCTGAGCGGTGTGCAGAGTTTTATTTAGATATATGAATATTTGATTATCTGTTGAGTTCAATAGGGCAATAACTTCACAACAGGATATAGCAACTTTACAATAAGACCATGATAACATAGCGTTTGGGGCAGCTACATGGCAGATGAGGGTTAATATTGAAAAATGTAAAGTTATGCACTTGGGAGCTAAAAATAAATATGCATTATACTAATGAGGGGTAGCACCTCTGTGTAACGCTCCTGCGTTTTTGTAACAAGATGGATTTGCAGCTGCAGAAATCTCCACTCAGCAGTCATGTAGAGATGTGTTGAAATACCAATTCCAACTCCCAAGACTCATCACTGTGGCCTGCCTGATTCAGCATACAAATATACACACTCAATAAGATGTTCCTGGAGTGATAGATGTATATAGCAGTATAGTGGTGATGTGCTGAAGGGACAGGTATGAACAGTGACAGTAGATGGCAAGCACTCAAGAGAAATGTTCAGGAGAGTATAGATGGTAACAGGTAGGATGCAGATAGGTTAGCAATCATGTATGGTAGTAGGTGGTAGGATAGCAGATGACATACAGGAGAGACTAACCCAGTGCAAGGATAGATGTTAGTAGGCTCAAGAGCTAGCAATCTAAATAACAGTGCAGATGATAGGTTTAGTATTGCATAGAGAGTGACAGTCTTTAGTGAGCAATAGATATAGTGTAAGTAGGTTTTATGGAGGTTTCCCCTGCGGGGTACTTATCACTAGAGAGTAGGTTAGTAGCGGGGTCCGGTAATGAGGAGTGATCCGGTAGCGAGATACAGGGATCAGGAGCGAGGTTCCGGTCTGTTCAAGGCAAAGGAAAGCAACTGGAGGTTCTGACAGCGAGACACACTAGCAAGCATGTGGACAGCCAAGCAGGTTGAACGAACAATGTGAGTGAGACCGCTGGCGGTTGAAATAGCCGCTCTGCGGTGCTCAGCAGTGACCTCATCGCTCTTAAAGGTATATGCGTACCACCTAAAGGGAAAGGTGGGACGCATTGAAAAGAAAGTAGTAAATAAGGGTACTAGAGGTACCAGAATCTTACAGTACCCCCCCCCCTTAAGGCCGGCTCCGGAAGGCCTATAGTACTGGTTTCTCTGGGTATTTCGAGTGAAATCTTCGTATAAGCCTAGGTGCATGTACATCAGAGGTATCTAACCAGGTGTTGTCTTGGGGTCCATAATTCTTCCATCTTATGAGATACTGGAGTCTTCCTCTATGGAATGCGAGAATCCAAAATCTCTTTGATCTCATATTCTTCTCCGCCTTGTCATGGTCTTACCTTCTTGCTGTTCTCCTTCGTTTGACATGTGCTGGCGGCCATCTTGGTTTCTGGGTTTCTTGTAGCCTCCCACCCTGCGGCTCCTCCTTCCCACTGGGAGGAGCTGGATGCCTAGCTCATATATATAGGAGGTCTGTGGCTTCAGTTCCCTGCTTGGTCCTCCTGTGTTCACATGCTACTAAGACTGCTGCTACTTCTGGTTCCTGTTCCTGGCTTCGTCTGACTACCCTGTTGGTTCCTGATCCTGGCTTCGTCTGACTACCCTGTTGGTTCCTGATCCTGGCTTCGTCTGACTACCCTGCTGGTTCCTGACCCCTGGCTTCGCAAGACTCTGCATCGGTTTCGCCATCCGTTTGGACTTTTGCTTTATAGCTTGTTTTTCAATAAAGCTGTCTTATTTTCACTTATCTGTTGTTGTACGTCTGGTTCATGGTTCCGTGACATTAGGACCAAGCCATGAATTCTGACGGTACAGGGCCATCCTCGCTACCCACGCTGGTTGCCAGACTTGATCAGCAGGATCACCTGTTGGGTCGGTTCGCCGTGGCGTTGCAAACCCTGCTTGAACGCACGGTACCACAGGCCACGAATTCTGACGGTACAGGGCCATCCTCACTACCCACGCTGGTTGCCAGACTTGATCAGCAGGATCACCTGTTGGGTCAGTTCGCCGTGGCGTTGCAAACCCTGCTTGAGCGCACGGTTCATTTCGCTCCCGTTGCCGATGGGTCGGTTGTCGCTCCTGGGCCCGCTCCTACTGCTGCTCCGGTTGTTGCGCCAGAGTCTACCCCGACACCTGTTGTTGCGCCCGCGGTGTTTCGGGGTATGTCCGGTTCTGCTCCCCTTCCACAGCGCTTTGGGGGAGAGCCAACTCAGTGCCGAGGTTTCCTTAACCAGGTGGGCATTTATTTCGAGTTGCTGCCACATGCCTTTCCTACTGAGAGATCAAAGGTGGGCTTCTTAATCTCGCTGCTCTCGGACAAGGCCTTGGCCTGGGCCAGCCCTTTATGGGAGAACAACAATCCGGTGGTTGCCGAGTTTTCCGGTTTTGTTGCTTCTCTTCGGAAGGTATTCGATGTGCCGGCTCGTGCTGCCTCTGCTGCGAAGCTCCTTATGTCCATCAGACAGGGTTCACGATCCGTAGCTGAATACGCCATTGAGTTTCGTACCCTGGCAGCAGAGGTGGGCTGGAATAATGAGGCTCTGGTCGTTGCTTTCTCTCATGGTCTCTCGGATGCCTTGAAGGATGAGGTTGCAGCTAAGGACCTACCAGTGGAGCTCGAGTCTCTTATTTCTTTCCTGATTTTGATTGACACCAGACTCAGGGAGAGACCTTCCTTTAAGGAGAGTCTGCGGAGGCCTCCTAACAGATTGGCGCCTACCTTTGTTGTCCCACCCGTGCCTCCCTCTCCTCCCACGCCTCCTGGGGATGACTTGTCTGGGGGTGAACCCATGCAGCTGGGGTTTGCTCGCCTGTCCGAGGGGGAGAGGGTACTCCGGAGACGCGAGGGCCGATGCATGTACTGTGGTCTCGGTGGGCATTTTCGGTTGGCATGTCCGAACCGTCCAGGGAAACGCTCGCACCTGAGATCCTGTCGGGGGCAGATCTTGGGTGGAGTCTCCTCGTCCCCGGTTTCCCGTGTTGACAAACCACTGATCACTGTTGTCCTTTCCTGGGTCGGGGGCTCGGTGACGACCCAGGCGTTGGTGGACTCTGGTGCTGGTGGTTTGTTCATTGATAGTGTGTTCGCTGCCGCCAATTCCATTCCTCTGCAGGCTCGAGGTTCTCCTCTGGCTCTTGAGGCGATAGACGGTAGACCCCTTCTGCCGCCACACGTGACTCATGAGACCCTTCCAGTGGGGTTAGCCATTGGTGCCGTCCACAGAGAGTCGGTCTGCTTCCAGGTTATTTTGTCTCCACACTACTCGGTGGTCTTGGGGTACCCCTGGCTCCAGAAGCATAATCCGATTTTCGATTGGAGATCGGCCGAGATCCTCTCGTGGTCACCGCAGTGTGGGACTAGTTGCATCCATGGGCCTGTCAAGTTGCTGTGTACTTCCTCGGACTCTCTGTTGCCCCCTGAATACGAGGAGTACCGGGATGTATTCGATAAGGTGCGCGCGGTTGCCCTACCTCCGCACCGCCCATACGATTGTGCCATCGAGTTACAATCTGGTGCCGTTCCTCCTCGTGGCAAAGTCTATCCACTGTCGGTAGCGGAGAATGAGGCCATGGAGGAGTACGTGAGGGAGGCGCTTTCACGTGGACACATTCGCAAATCCTCGTCCCCGGCAGGGGCTGGATTTTTCTTTGTGAAAAAGAAGGGCGGTGAGTTGAGGCCTTGCATCGATTACAGGGGTCTCAATCGCATCACGATCAAGAACGCTTACCCGATACCCTTGATTTCCGAGCTGTTCGATCGCCTTAAAGGGGCCACGGTCTTTACCAAACTCGACCTGAGGGCGGCATATAACCTCGTAAGGATCAAGGCGGGCGATGAGTGGAAGACCGCGTTTAACACCAGGACCGGTCATTATGAATCCTTGGTTATGCCCTTTGGGCTGTGCAATGCGCCCGCAGTCTTTCAGGAATTCATCAACGATGTTTTCCGTGACCTGTTGCAGCAGTGTGTGGTGGTCTACCTGGATGACATCTTGGTATATTCTGAGTCCATGGAGACCCACATTCTGGATGTCAAACGAGTGTTGCAACGGTTACGAGAGAACAAGCTGTTCGGTAAGCTTGAGAAATGCGAATTTCACCGATCCCAGGTAACCTTCTTAGGTTACATCATTTCCGCTGAGGGGTTCTCCATGGATCCTGAGAAGGTTTCGGCTGTCTTACAGTGGCCCCAGCCCAGTGGTCTTCGCTCCCTGCAGCGCTTTTTGGGCTTCGCCAATTATTATCGGAAGTTCATCAGGGACTTTTCCATGCTAGCCAAGCCTCTCACGGATCTGACCAGGAAGGGCAGTAATTCCCAGGTCTGGCCGCCCGAGGCCATCTGAGCTTTTGAGGCTCTAAAGTCCGCCTTTGTGTTGGCTCCGATTCTGTCGCATCCCAACCCTGGGTTGCCCTTTGTCCTCGAGGTGGACGCGTCTGAGACGGGAGTAGGCGCCCTTCTGTCTCAGCGTAGAACACCAGAGGGTCCTCTGCTTCCTTGTGGGTTTTACTCCCGGAAACTGTCTTCCGCGGAGTGCAACTACCAGATTGGTGACAGGGAGTTATTGGCCATCGTGCAGGCTCTTAAAGAATGGAGGCACTTGCTCGAGGGTTCGGTGGTTCCGGTCCTCATCCTGACGGACCACAAGAATCTGACCTACCTCTCTGAGGCCAAGAGATTGACACCACGTCAGGCCAGATGGGCTCTGTTCTTGTCACGTTTTAATTACGTGGTCTCCTACCTACCCGGTTCCAAGAACATCAGGGCTGATGCCTTATCACGGCAGTACTCCGACCTGTCCAGGGAGGAGTCGATTCCGACTTCGGTCATACCTCCGAATCAGATCCTGGCTGCCATTCGCACCAGCCTGACCTCTCCCCTGGGTGAGCAGATTTTGGCGGCTCAATCTGGTGCTCCCTCTGGGAGACCCAACGGCAGATGTTTTGTGCCTGAGGAGTTGCGCACTCGGTTGTTGCGAACCTACCATAACTCCAAGACCGCGGGGCATCCTGGAAAGAATCAGCTGTCCTGGGCTGTTTCACGTCTGTTCTGGTGGCCTTCCCTACGTTCCGACATCGCCGCATATGTAGCGGCATGCTCCGTTTGTGCCCAGAGTAAGTCCCCTCGGCACCTTCCGTTGGGCCTTCTGCAACCCTTAGCCACCGGGGAGCGCCCATGGTCACACCTGGGTATGGATTTCATTGTGGACCTCCCTGCATCCCGAGGCCATACGGTCATTCTCATGATTGTGGATCGATTTTCCAAAATGTGTCACTGTGTTCCTCTCAAGAAGTTACCCTCGGCACAGGAGTTGGCCACGATTTTTGCCAGGGAGGTCTTCCGGTTGCACGGTTTGCCCAAGGAGATTGTGTCGGATCGGGGGAGTCAGTTTGTGTCCAGGTTCTGGCGCGCCTTTTGCTCCCAGTTGGGGATTCATCTCTCCTTCTCCTCGGCCTACCACCCTCAGTCCAATGGGGCCGCAGAACGATCCAATCAGGCCTTGGAGCAATTCCTTCGTTGCTATGTCTCCGATCACCAAGACAATTGGGTTGACCTCCTGCCTTGGGCTGAGTTTGCCAGGAACACGGCGGTGAACTCTTCCTCTGGGACGTCTCCCTTCATGGCCAACTATGGTTTCCAACCTGCCGTGTTACCGGAGGTATTCTCTCCCCAGGATATTCCGGCTGTGGAGGATCACCTTTCCGTCCTACGTGCTTCTTGGGTACAGATCCAGAAGTCCCTTGAGGTCTCTGCGCAGCGCCAGAGACTCCAGGCTGATCGCAGACGAGCGCCTGCTCCTTCCTACCAGGCCGGAGACCGTGTATGGTTGTCCACCCGCAACCTCAACCTTCGAGTGCCCACTCCCAAGCTGGCGCCTCGCTTTGTTGGTCCCTTCCGAGTGCTTCGCAGGGTAAACCCGGTAGCCTATGCCCTTGCGCTTCCTCCTGGCATGCGGATCTCCAATGTGTTTCATGTCTCCCTGTTGAAGCCTCTGGTGTGTAATCGTTTCACTTCCTCGGTTCCTCGGCCTCGTCCGGTCCGAGTGGGCAATCGTGAGGAGTATGAGGTGAGCAATATCCTGGACTCACGCCTGGTCCTCGGTCGGGTGCAGTTTTTGGTTCATTGGCGTGGTTATGGTCCAGAGGAGCGTTCCTGGGTTCCCTCCGCAGATGTCCATGCTCCTGCCTTGCTCCGAGCCTTCCACGCACGCTTCCCTCAGAAACCGTTCTTTACTCCGCGGAGGAGGGGCCCTTGAGGGGGAGGTACTGTCATGGTCTTACCTTCTTGCTGTTCTCCTTCGTTTGACATGTGCTGGCGGCCATCTTGGTTTCTGGGTTTCTTGTAGCCTCCCACCCTGCGGCTCCTCCTTCCCACTGGGAGGAGCTGGATGCCTAGCTCATATATATAGGAGGTCTGTGGCTTCAGTTCCCTGCTTGGTCCTCCTGTGTTCACATGCTACTAAGACTGCTGCTACTTCTGGTTCCTGGCTTCGTCTGACTACCCTGTTGGTTCCTGATCCTGGCTTCGTCTGACTACCCTGTTGGTTCCTGATCCTGGCTTCGTCTGACTACCCTGCTGGTTCCTGACCCCTGGCTTCGCAAGACTCTGCATCGGTTTCGCCATCCATTTGGACTTTTGCTTTATAGCTTGTTTTTCAATAAAGCTGTCTTATTTTCACTTATCTGTTGTTGTACGTCTGGTTCATGGTTCCGTGACACGCCTTCAACTTGTATAGGAGGTGGAGGCAAGATGGTAAGCCTTATTCCTTGGTACGTGTGGCTTCAATAGCGACACATGGAAGATGAGCTGGACTGCAGCTTTTCCAATAAGTTTCCTGATTGGGAAGGGTCCCAAGAATAAAGGTCCAAGCTTTTTGCTAGGGATCTTTAATCTTAAATTTTTGTTGATAGCCAAACGAGGTCCCCAATAGCATACTGAGGAGAAGGTCTTCTACGAAGGTCGTAGTACTTTTTTTGTTGACTATGAGCGTGTGAGATGGTAGTATTAAGTAAACCCAGAGAGTCTTTTATTTGGGTAAGATAGTCTGAGGCTACTGGGTTACTTGAGGGAAGGATGCGTGGTGGAAGAAGAGAGGGATGAAACCCATAGTTCAAGTAGAACGGACTTTGTTTGGTAGTACTGCGGGTTGCGTTGTTGTAAGCAAATTCTGCTAGGGGAAGGAGATCCACCCAATCATCCTGTAGGTATGATGTGTAGCAACGTAGATATTGCTCAATGCACTGGTTGACTCTTTCAGTCTGTCCGTTGGTCTGAGGATGGTAGGGAGAAGTGAGCTTTCGCTCAATCCGTAGTATGTGACATAGTTCTTGCCAAAACTTGGAGATGAACTGTGAACCACGGTCAGATAAGAGAGTCTTTGGAATTCCATGTAACTTAAAGACATGTTTCACTAGTAGTTCCGCTGTTTGTTTGGATGAAGGTAATCTGCGAATAGCAACGAAATGTGCCATCTTTGTTAGATGGTCCACTGACACTAGAATGGTATTAAATCCTTTGGAAGGTGGTAGTTCTACTATAAAGTCCAAGGACACAACTTCCCATGGAGCCTGGGTTATTGGTAGACTGCATAGTAGACCGGATGGTTTTGTAGTGTCAATTTTGGACCTGGCACAGATGTTGCATGAAGAAACAAATTTCTGTACAGATGTCTTCATCTCAGGCCACCAAAACTGTCTGGTAAGCAAATTAAGAGTTTTCGTCATACCCATATGTCCTGCCATAGGCACATCATGTGACAATTCCAGGATCTTGGTACGCATAGTAGGGGGTATGTAGAGTTTGTCGTTGTAGTAGAGGAAGCCTTCTGCATCAGTACTTAGGTGTGGTGGAGGTGAATCCAATCCTATACTGTGCAAAATCTCTTCCTTCAAGGAACGGACAACCCCAATAATACGCTTGTAGGGTATTATAGGAACAGAAGGGATTTCGGCGTAATTATTTTCAGTTAATCGTGATAGCGCATCCGCTTTTTTATTCTTGTCTGCAGGCGTGTAGGTCACTAGGAAATTGAATCTTAGGAAGAATAGTGACCATCGTACCTGCCGGTGGGAGAGAGTTTTGTTAGTCTGAAGATATTGAAGATTTTTATGATCTGTATATATGATTTTTGGTAATCGGGTACCTTCAAGTAGATGTCGCCAGTTTTGCAGAGCCAGTTTTATGGCAAGCAACTCCTTTTCACCCACTGGGTAATTTACCTCTGGGCTGCTTAATGATTTGGAGAAGAAGGCAACTGGATGGAGTGGTGAAGTATTTGTTGGTCGTTGGGAGAGAACTGCTCCTACTGCCATATTTGACGCATCTACTTCCAGAATATATTGGAGGGATGGGTCTGGATGGCGTAGTATGGAAGCAGAGGTAAAGCTTGATTTTAACAAGCGAAAAGCGCCACTTGCTTCATCTGACCATTTAAATGTTTTTTTTATACTTGTGAGCTGTGTGAGAGGTCTCACAATGGCAGAGAAGTTCTTGATGAACTTCCTATAGAAGTTTGAAAATCCAAGGAATCGCTGTAGAGCCTTGCGGTGGTTGGTATAGGCCAATCCTGAATGCAGGATATCTTACTCATATCCATCTTGATTCCGGTTTTGGATATGATGTATCCTAGGAATAATACTTCTTCTTTATGGAATAGGCATTTTTTTAATTTCACGTATAGATTGTGTGTGAGTAGTCTGGATAACACAAGTCTTACATGTTTTATATGTTCAGACAAGGATCGTGAATAGATAAGTATATCGTCCAGATATACCACCACACAGACATCAAGTAAGTCTCTAAAGATGTCGTTTATGAATCGTTGGAAGGCTGCGGGAGCGTTACATAGCCCGAATGGCATTACAAGATATTCAAATAATCCGTATCTGGTTCTGAATGCTGTCTTCCACTCATCTCCATCACGGATTCGGATTAGATTGTATGCCCCTTTTAGGTCCAATTTTGAGAAGTAGGTAGCTCCACGCACTTGTTCAATGAGTTCAGGGATGAGCGGTAAAGGATAGCGATCCTTTACTGTGATGGCATTCAATTGCCTATAGTCGATAATAGGCCTAAGACTTGAGCCCTTATTGTGGACAAAGAAAAGTCCTGCAGCTGTGGAAGAAGTAGAGGGTCTAATAAACCCTTTTGCCAAATTCTCATCCAAGTATTCCTTGAGATGAGAAAGTTCATCCTGGGAAAGAGGATAAACATGACCAAAAGGCAATTTGCTATTTGGGAGTAGATCGATAGTGCAATCGTAATCCCTATGGGGAGGCAATATTTGAGCGTTTTTCTCAAGAAAAACTTCGGACAGATCCTGATAGCATAGTGGTGCAATCTCATCTGACACCACAGACAGGATCTTTCCATAAGACGGGAGGTTACACGTAGTCTCGCAATAATAAGAAAGGAAGGTTAAGGTCCGTTTCTTCCAATCTATGGTTGGTTGATGTGTGTGTAACCAGGGAAGTCCCAAAACAATGGGAAAGTGGGGTGAAGATAATAGATCGAAGGTGGTGGTCTCCGTATGAGACTCGTTAGTAGTGACGAGAAGTGCTTGTGTCTGATTAGTGATTGGGCCAGAAGCTAACGGGATACCGTTAATAAGACTAATAGAGACAGGCTTAGGTTTGGAAATAATAGGTACTTTATTTAAAGTAGCAAAACGTATATCGATATAATTTCCGCAAGATCCTGTGTCGATCATGGCTTTAGTGGTAATCCTAGTCTGGTCCCACTGCAATGTCAAACGAACAAAAAGATAAGGGTTAGTAATTGAAGTTGTTAATCCCCCCAGGAGGACATGTGAACACTCACCCTCTTTTTTGCGGGCAAGGGGACAGACGCTTATCATATGATCCGGGGATGCGCAGTACATGCAGAGATTACTGGATCGTCTCCTGGCTCGTTCAGTAGTTTATAAAGGTGGGCGTATGGTTCCTACCTCCATAGGAGTAGGGTCAACAGCGGCAATCTGAGAAGGACTGGACAATGGCATTCCCATTTTTTCAGCCTTTCTTTCTCGCAGCCGCCTGTCTATGTTGATACTGAGTTGTATCAAGGCATCCAGAGTGCCAGGTAAATCCGCTCGGGCGAGCTCGTCTTTAACGGCTTCTGATAGGCCGAGTCTGAATTGAGTTCGCAGAGATGTGTCATTCCACCCTGAATCAAGGGTCTATCTTTTGAACTCTGCTACAAAGTCTTCTACAGGTCTCCTACCTTGTTTCAAGGACCTCAATTGAATATCAGCAGTACTCTGCCTATTGGGGTCATCATATAAACTAGCGAGTTCCGCTAGGAATAAAGCATAGGAGTTGAGAAGCTGATCATCTTTCTCAAAGAGAGAGTCTGCCCAGGCCCGTGGATCACCCGTCAGATATGAAATAATAGTACAGACTTTAATATGATCAGTAAGGTAAGTACGAGGTTTTAGCAAAAAAAGTAACTGACATGCGTTTTTGAATTCACTAAATTTTTTGCGATCACCTGTAAACACTAAGGGAGGATTTATTTTGGGTTCAGGGGGCTGAGCAGTGGCAAGTTGTGATAGACGGGTTACCTGCTGCTTCAGAGCCTGATTGTCTTCTTTTAATTCAGTAAGAGCATGTATTAATGCATTTACTTGTTGTTTTAATTGTGTCACTTGAGTGGGTATTTCTGCTAAATCCATTTTTATGGTTCGTTCAATCTGTAACGCTCCTGCGTTTTTGTAACAAGATGGATTTGCAGCTGCAGAAATCTCCACTCAGCAGTCATGTAGAGATGTGTTGAAATACCAATTCCAACTCCCAAGACTCATCACTGTGGCCTGCCTGATTCAGCATACAAATATACACACTCAATAAGATGTTCCTGGAGTGATAGATGTATATAGCAGTATAGTGGTGATGTGCTGAAGGGACAGGTATGAACAGTGACAGTAGATGGCAAGCACTCAAGAGAAATGTTCAGGAGAGTATAGATGGTAACAGGTAGGATGCAGATAGGTTAGCAATCATGTATGGTAGTAGGTGGTAGGATAGCAGATGACATACAGGAGAGACTAACCCAGTGCAAGGATAGATGTTAGTAGGCTCAAGAGCTAGCAATCTAAATAACAGTGCAGATGATAGGTTTAGTATTGCATAGAGAGTAACAGTCTTTAGTGAGCAATAGATATAGTGTAAGTAGGTTTTATGGAGGTTTCCCCTGTGGGGTACTTATCACTAGAGAGTAGGTTAGTAGCGGGGTCCGGTAATGAGGAGTGATCTGGTAGCGAGATACAGGGATCAGGAGCGAGGTTCCGGTCTGTTAAAGGCAAAGGAAAGCAACTGGAGGTTCCGACAGCGAGACACACTAGCAAGCATGTGGACAGCCAAGCAGGTTGAACGAACGATGTGAGTGAGACCGCCGGCGGTTGAAATAGCCGCTCTGCGGCGCTCAGCAGTGACCTCATCGCTCTTAAAGGTATATGCGTACCACCTAAAGGGAAAGGTGGGACGCATTGAAAAGAAAGTAGTAAATAAGGGTACTAGAGGTACCAGAATCTTACAGTACCCCCCCCTTAAGGCCGGCTCCGGAAGGCCTATAGTACTGGTTTCTCTGGGTATTTCGAGTGAAATCTTCGTATAAGCCTAGGTGCATGGCTAGGGAAATTGGAGTTGAAAAATGATCTGGGGGCAGTGTTGTAAACTGTCCTTAGCATAACAGATAGTTTGTAAAAACCGGGCACTTTTTGCTTGCCCATAAATGTCAGTGACAAGAAGAGTGTCCGTTAAGAATATGGATGTGCTCAATGTTCTGTCAGCCTGGACAGAGCACTAGTACTAGAGGGAAAAGTTTATGTGCGCTTGGATCCCTTTAATAATTAGCATCTGAACACTACACCCTTGATACTAGGCATGTGATATTGTACAATAAGAAAGTGCAGTGCTAAGCATATAAACATATGTGAAAAAAATACATAAACATAAATCAAGTAGTGAACCACTAAATCATAATGTGAAAAATCAACTTATATGAATAAATTGTGGTAAATGTATAACGAATAAATTAATTTAAATAAAAAGAGTGTCCATAAAGAAAAAGTCCCTTTAAAATTCTGAACAGAAAGGAAATCCAAGACAGCAGACGTGACACCAAGGTGTAATCAGACAGAGGCCTACCGGAAGGCTAGCGATAATATATATAATATATACCTATTCACTATTAATTTTTACTCATTCTATATAGATATCCTTTCATGTTGCTACCAGCACTACTTCAATCATTTCAACCCACACTCCTTCCTGTGTGTGGCGTTTTTCGCCCTGTCCACGGGCCTTGTGCCCCCTCAGCTCCCGTGGGAGACACCTGGGTTCATGCCTCCACTTCCAGTACCAGTCACTGCCAGAGTTGCCATGTAAGTTTTGGGAATGTGGGGGCTTGTCTCCCTCTCCCTCCCCCTCCAAGTTTCTATTAACCATCATTATTGCAATTTTCTTATACGCATATTTTTTATAGACACAGATCATACACCTACTCTTGAAGAAGTGGCGAATCTCTGTGTGGCTGGGCAATGTGGAGCAGTCTCTGTCTCTGTTTCCGGTCAATGTGGAGCAGTCTCTCTTTGTGGCTGTGCAATGTGGATGTCACGCTTACCCCTAACACAGGTGGTCAGACACTATAGCTTGCCACTGTATTCTTCACCTATATCAGCCCCCTTTCCTATAAGGCAAGCAGGCCCAACGGTACTCGGTAGCCCCAGAACTTATACACAATGCCATAGTGGCTGGCTACCACGCCAGGGCATGCGCAAACTGAGCAAAGCAAATAGGCACTTAAAAGGCAGGCAGAGATCAGAGAATAGTCATTATCCGATCCAAAGTCATGCACAGGGAAATCCAATCTAGCAGGGCAGACAAACAGGCAACTTGATCGGGTATTTACACAGTCTATCACAAGCATGATACTGAAGGTTTAACTGGCTTAATCAGGTTTGGTCTTCACCCAGTGTCTGGCCACATCAACACCTTTGACAGACAAACAAGGAAAATGCAATAGCCAAAACCAGGATGCCGGCATGAGGAGCAGGAGCACTAGACAAGGGGGACATCAACTATTGTTAATAGTACTGCTGCTACTGCTCGGAAATCGGGCAGCGGGTCCAGCGGTGGCAGTGCCTGCTTGTGACATGAGTGATGTTAAGGGGTGCCAGCCACCTGCCATTCCAGCATCAATGCAGCAGGAGTCAAGACTGGAGCTGGCAGTCTCATGTGTGGCCAGGTGGTCCTTCCGAGTGACGAGCCATCTTATTCTAATATAAATATATATGGGCCCTGGAACAGGGAAGGGGGGAGCAGTCTCTCTCTCTGTCTCTGGCTTAGCAATGTGGAGCAGTCTCTGTCTCTGTGGATGGGCAATGTGAATCAGTCTCTCTAGGGTAGGGCAATGTGGAGCAGTCTCTCTGTGCAGGCAATATGGAGCACCTCTGTGGCTGGGCAATGTGGAACACTCTCTCTCTCTGTGGCTGGACAATGTGGAGCAGTCGCTCTTTCTGTGGCTGGGCAATGTGGAGCAGTCTCTCTGTGGCTGGACAATGTGGAGTAGTCTCTCTCTTTCCGTGGCTGGACAATGTAGAGCAATCTCTCTTTCTGTTACTGGACAATGTGGAGCACTCTCTGTGTGGTTGGGCAATGTGGAGCAGTCTCTGTCTCTGTGGTTTGTCAATGTGGAGCAGTCTCTCTTTGTGGCTGAGCAATGTAGATGTCATGCAAGACAAAAGTGATTCCCCCAGGGGCTTTTTAGCAGCAATGTATTAAATCAGACTGATAATGATAAAAATTTGTATTTTATTAACAAATCATAATCCATAAAAGGCTTGATGCCACATAAAAATGTAATTCTGGTTACAAAAAATAAAGAATCGTCCAACAGTTAGGAACATACATGCATGGCAGTTACAATAGAGCTACCAGACAATGAAGTACCCCAACGCGTTTCAACCTAGTACAGTCATGGTCTTCTTCGGGGGGCTATTTCTACAAAATGTATACATATAATTAGTAATATAATCCACTCTGTTAACGTCTATCCGTATAAGAACAGAATGAGTATAAATGTATATAATTATCACTGAGAGACGAAAACAACAAATTCCAATCAGAAGTATCAATCAAGCAATTCCCTATGGAGTCCCCCCGATTCACACAGCACCCGCAGGAAAGAGGCTTACGAGGGATCACGGTGTGACATTTGGGGAAAGGAGAGAGGTCCAAAACTGGGAGGGCAACCACCCATAAGTCGGCTAAATTGCAAATAAATATATGGTTTATGCAATCTATTAAATCAAACAAAATAAAATATAATATTAGTGATATCAATGGAGTCATAGTGACAATAATATCAAAAATGGACCAAGGTTCGGTGTTGAGTGATTAATGTTAGGAAAGTGAAAATAGGAATAAAAATTAAAAATGAAAAAATGAAATAAATATAAAATAAAAATGAAAATAAATATATAAATATCAAAGGTAAAAGTAAGAGCTGTGATGCATGAGAAAGAAGGGAAACATACCCTGTGGATGCATGTGGATGTCATGCTTACCCCTAACACAGGTGGTCAGATACTATAGCGGCTATTTTGTTCTTCACCTATAGCAGCCCCCTTTCCCATAAGGCCTACCAGTACTCGGTTGCCCCAGGACTTATACACAATGCTATAGTGATTGGCTACCACGCCAGGACATGTGTGAGCTGAGCAAAGCAAACAAGTACTTGCGGTTGGCATACAGGCAGAGTGGTTCAATGACTGTCTAGGTAAAAGGCAGGCATAGTTCAGAGAATAGACATTATCCGATCCAAAGTCATACACAGGGCAATCCAACCTAGCAGAGCAGGGCAGACAAACAGACAGCTTGCTCATGTATTTACATAGTCTATCACAAGTATGATTCTGAAGGTTTAGCTGGCTTAAATACAGTTTGGTCTCCACACAGTGTCTGACCACATCAATCACCTTGCAGGTAGACAGACAAGCAAGGAGAATGCCATAGCCAAAACCAAGATGCTGGAATGAGGAGCAGGAGTGCTAGATGCTCCTGACATTACCCCCCTTCGAGGAGGGGCTCCCGGACTCTTACAGACAAGCTGGACATCTGGCACAGGACCATCAAGCTAGGCAAAGGTTAGAGGATCAGCGAGGTTCGGTTGGTTTAGCAGGTAACATGTCAATGGAGTCAAGCTGGATAGCTGGAACACAGGCTGAATGCAGAGTGGCTTGAAGAAAAGATTGAAGGTGCCACCTGCCCGAGTGAGTCAGATTATACAAAGGATGGATGGAATTTCTTAGACAGGTTTAAGCAGATGTATTTGAAGTAGGGTGAGGCCAGGTTACTGAAAGTCCTGAACATGAAAAAGCAGGAGACTCAATTGGCATGGGCTGAACCGGAATAACTGGTGCTGAGACAGACTGGAGCTCATTGGCAGTAATAGAGACAAACTGGACTGCATCATCAGGTGTAGAGGCAGCAGAACTTGAGGACAAGTTAGCCTGGGTGTGCATACAAGTGCATTTAGAGCCAGGCAAAGGTAGGGGTAATCCAGAAGGCTTGACCTTTGAGGTCTTAGAGCCAGCACAGGTTTTGCAAGCCTTCACATAGGAACAGAAATCCATTTGGAGAGAGGGTCACCAAAACCCACAAGAAACCAAAGAAAATCACTTCCAAGACTCCTTGTTCTTCTTTACACTGAAAATGGTTCTTAATGATATTGGCTGTATGTTGTGGGTCGTTGCACTGCTGCAGAATAAATTTGGGGCCAATCACATGCCTCCCTGATGGTATGGCATGATAGATAAGTATCTGCCTTTATTTCTCAACACTAAGGGCACCATTGATCCTGACCAAATCTTCAACTCCATTTGCAGAATTGCAGCCCCAAACTTGCAGGGAACTTCCACCATGCTTCACTGTTGCCTGCAGACACTCATTATTATCTCTAGCCCTTTGAGAACAAACTGCTTTTTGCAGCAGCCAAATACTTCAAATTTTCACTCATATATCCAGAGCACCTGCTCTACACCCCAGTTCCTATGTTTTCATGCATAGTTGTGTCACTATAGGGCAGAATAAGGCTGGCCATACACTATACAATTTTCTTGTTCAACTTTCCTTTAGATTTACCAAAACCATGTAATATAGGGTCAAACCTAAACACTTTCAGTTTGTATGCGGTCAGGCAGGCCCTTGCACTACATAGTTTAAGGTAAATCTAAAGGAAATTGAATAAGAAAATTGTATAGTGTATGGCCAGCCTTAGCCTTGTTTCCATGTCCTATGCAAATCTGATGCAGCTGTGTATTGTAGCCAATCAGTTTCACTTCAGCTTGTTAAGTTAAGCTTTGGCAAAATACCTGAAAGCGGATTGGTTTCTATGCAGAGCAGCACCAGATTTTACACTCTCCAGTTTTAATAAATCAATCCCCAAGTCTGTCTACGATTATTTGAAGAAACAGAAGGATTTGAGGCAGCCTACATCCACAGAAGATCTTCAGTTAGTTCTCCAAAATGTTTGAACAATCTACCTGCCGAGCTCCTTCAAAAACTGTGTGCAATTGTACCTAGAAAAATTGATGCTGTTTTGAAAGGGTGGTCACACCAAATATTGATTTGATTTGGATTTCTCTTCTGTTCATTTATTTTCCATTTTGTTAATTGGTAAAATAAGCTATTAAAACTTCTATTTCTGAAAGCCTTCCTAATGTAGAGCCTTTTTTATACCTGCCTAAAATGTTTGCACAGTACTGTATCAGTTTACAGGGACGAGACAAACCATTTAACACTGGCATGGGTGCTTGCAACGATCAGCTGTTTTTATTCATGTAAAACCTTTAACCTAATGTTTTAAAAAAGGTTGTTGTATCTGATTATAAAGTGTGAGCTGAAGTTTGGCTTAAATTTGTTAGTACATTTAAATCTGCTAGTATATCTAACACTCCCCTCCTCCCCCAGACTGACATTACTGCTGTTTTCTGTGCCCCCTGTGCTCATTCATCCAGAGTGAGAGAATTCTATTGCAGAAGGTGTGCTACTGGTCAGATTTCCAGGTGAAAGCAGAGAGAAAAAAGCCTAAACAAGGAAAGCGAATGCAGCTGCCACACCTAATGACTGGTCAGCTGCAATATATTACATTTTTGGTTTTGGGTTGAATAGCACTTTAGGATGCAAGTATAAATCAGTAAGTCGTACATGCTGTTCATCTTTTCCAGTTAAAACACACATGTTTTAACCGCTTACGACCGCTTGGCGCAGATTTACTGCGGCAGGCTGGCTTGTCTGTGCAAACCAATGTAGGGGTATGTCAGCTCGCGGGAGCGGTCCTGGCTAGGCAGCAGGAATGCTGATGCTCGGGATCGGCAGCAATAATTGCTGCTGGGCACCCGTGATCGCTCCCCGCTGAGAGAGAACACCGGTCACATGTTGTAAACACAGCCGAACGTTGTTCTCTCTGAAATGATCACAGAGCGCCTGTGATCCTTCTACATAGGAACACAGGTCTCTGTGATCATTTCACAAGTCCCTCCCCCATACAGTTAGAAAACACTCCCCTAGACTCACACTTAACCCTTTGATCACCCATAGGTTAACCCCTTCCCTGCCAGTGTCATTATTATAGTAACAGTGCATCTTTTTAGCACGGATTACTGTAGTAATGTCACTGGTCCCCCCAAAAGTGTCAAATATGTCAGTTAGGGGTCCGATCTGTCCCCTGCAATGTCGCAGTCCCGCTTAAAATCGCAAATAGCCGCCATTACTAGTAAAAAAATAAAGAAAAAATAACATAAATCTTTTGTAACCTTGTTTGTAGAAGTGATAACATTTGCGCAAACCAATCAAAATACGCTTATTGTGATGTTTTTACCAAAAATATGTAGCAGAATAGTTGGACTAAAAGGATGAAAAAAACTGAATTTTTGTAAAATCTTACCGTAAAATTCCTTTCTCTAAATCCTCCGACAGTCGCCGCCCACTCATACAGTCTTCACCAATGGGGTATTGACTTCTTCTCCTTAGGAGTAGCTAGGCATAAGACTTAAAACAAAAGCATTTACATAGACACACCCATGGGGGCTGTCCCACTGGTCCAATACCCCCCTGCAATAGCCATCCCAACTCAGTTTGGTAGCAAGCAGTTAAGTGTATAAGAACCCCAAAAGAGGGGCGGGGCGGCGACTGTCGGAGGACTCAGAGAAAGGAATTTTACGGTAAGATTTTACAAAAATTCAGTTTTCTCTTACGTCCTCCGACAGTCGCCGCCCACTCATACAGTCTTCACCAATGGGGATGTCCCAAAGCAGTGTAGACATGAGGGGTGGGAAACGCAACCGTCAGAAAAGGCAACGCAGTACCCACATCAGAGAAAGGAACCTTACATGAACAGCAAGGGAACCTTCTGGGCAACAAAAAAGCTCAACAGGAGCAACAACCCAGGAAAGCAAATAACCAAGGGGGTAAACAACCCCAACAGCCAGGGACCCACACAAAACCTGGGTCCCCTACGGTACTGCCGCACAGAGAACTTTGCGGCCAAAGGAGGCATCAGCTGATGCCAGAACATCAATTTTGTAGAATTTGGAAAAGGTGTGCACTGACGACCAAGTCGCAGCCTTGCACACCTGGGCCACCGAGGCCTGATGCCGGAAGGCCCAGGACGCACTCACCGACCTGGTAGAGTGCGCCTTGACAGGGAAGGGTGGTACCCGTTCCCTCAACGAATAGGCCTGAACAATTGTCTGTCTGATCCATTTGGCAATGGTCGCCGCAGATGCAGCCATACCCTTCCAAGGTCCCTTAGGAAGGACAAAGAGAGAATCCGATTTTCGAAAGGATTCAGTCGACGACAGGTAAACCCTGATCGCCTTGACAACATCCAAAGAATGCAAGGCAATCTCCTTAGGATGCTTAGGATTCGCACAGAGCGAAGGTAAGACAATGTCCTCATTGAGGTGAAAATCCGAAACCACCTTTGGAAGAAAGGACGGGTTAGGTCGCAAGACCACCTTATCCCTATGAACCACCAGGTAAGGGGAGCGGCAAGACAACGCCGCCAACTCCGAGACTCTGCGAGCAGAAGTGATCGCTACCAGATAGGCAACCTTTTTAGACAGCAGAGGTAACGAAATTTCCCTGATGTTTTCAAACGGGGAACGTTGCAATATGGACAGAACCAAGTTCAAGTCCCATGGAGGTAGAGGCTCCCTTCTAGGAGGGGCCAAGTGACGCACACCTTGAATGAAGGTGCGAATCAAAGAATTAGACGCCACAGGTCGCTGAAAAAGAAACTTGGCCCTTAATCGTGGCCAATGCAAGGCGCTGGTCCACACCAGACTGGAGGAAAGCCAACACTCTCGCCACCGAGTATGAACGAGGAGAGAAGCCCCTGGACTCACACCAGGCAAAATAAGCTTTCCATGTACGGTAATAAATCTTACCAGACGAGGCTTTTCTAGCCTTGATTAAAGTAGGAATGACCTCTGAGGAGAGACCCCTATCTCTCAGGACCTGGCTTTCAACAGCCATGCTGTTTAAGCCAGCGACTGTAAAGCAGGATGGAAGATTGGTCCCTGAGACAGCAGATCTTCTCGCATTGGCAGCCGCCATGGAGGCTCGACGGCCAGGTGAACGATGTCCGCGTACCAGGACCGGCGTGGCCAGTCCGGCGCCACCAGAATCACCAGTGTTTGTTCCGAGGTCAACCTGCGAAGGAACCTGGACAAACGTCAGAATCGGAGGAAAGGCATAGATCAGACGATACTGATGCCAAGGCACCACCAGCGCATCCGAGACGTCTGCCAGAGGATCGCGCGTTCTTGCCACGAACCTTTCCACCTTGTGGTTTAGCCGAGACGCCAACAGATCCTTCGCACACAGCATTTGAAATATCTCTGGGTGCAGGGACCATTCCCCCTGGTCCAGGGTCTGGCGGCTCAGATAATCGACCTGCCAATTCTCCACACCCGGAATGTGAACTGCCGATATTGCCGGGACATGAGTCCCGGCCCAAGACAGAATACTGGTCACTTCCTGGGCCGCCCGGGCACTCCTGGTGCCCCCTTGGTGGTTGATGTACGCCACCGCAGTGGCATTGTCCGTCTGCAACCGTACAGGACGGCCCTGAAGACGATCCGACCAATGAAGCAGGCACAGCCTGATCGCTCTCAATTCCGATATGTTTATTGGAAGGGAGGATTCCTCCTCCGACCAAGTGCCCTGAGCAGATAGGTTGCCCAGGACGCCACCCCAGTCCGACAGGCTGGCATCCGTGGTAATCACCGTCCATAGTAACGGCTGGAAGGAAGTTCCGAAACAGTCGGGGACTGAAGCCACCACATGAGATCCATTCTGGTTTGGCAACTCAGAGACACTCTCAGGTCCAAGGACTGAGGTAGTCTGTCCCACCTGGCCAGGATCTCCGCTTGGAGAAACCGCGTGTGAAACTGTGCAAACGGTATCGCCTCGAAGGCCGATACCATCAACCCCAGGGACCGCATACAGGTCCTGAGTGATGAGGATTCATTGTCCCTGAGGGAACTGACCTTGGAATGCAGGGTCCGGAGCTTGTCCTCCGGTAAGAACACCTTTAGTTGAGCAGAGTCCAGAACCATTCCCAAATATGGGAGACGAACCGAAGGAGACAAGGTCGATTTTCGCGCAACAGGCTCTGACTGGCACTCGATCTTAACAGGAGATCGGTGAATAAAAATAAAAAAAAATAGTAGTGCACATATAAAATTAAATATTTCTTTTGTGAACAAGGATTTTCCTTGTGAATAGATTGTGCTAAGTATTGAAACCAATGTGAGAAGGTGCTCGTGTGCAAATATCAAATAAATAAATAAATAAGCGGTAAAAAAATAGTGATGAAATTTTATTTCAATAATTAAATAAATTAAATGGATTCAGTGCAATAAAAGACAAAATAATAGTGCCACTGGGTGGTGAACCAGTGTGAAATTATTATAATGCTTGTAGAAAGTGCCAGTGAGACAAGTGAAAAAAAGGAAGAAATTCCCACTGTGAAGAAACAATGAATGAAGGTTGCATACACTAGCGTGGCCACTAGATGTCGCAACTACAATACAACCTGTTTAGTAGTATTTTCTGGATTAGGTGAGCGCAGTCATGAAGGTTCCTTCTCCACGGCGAGCAAGTACACGCCAGTTGATGTCATGAAACATAAGAAAAAGGGAACCCCATTTGTGCAGTAAAATAGACGGCAGTAGAAAAAGCATAGATCCACTCACGGTGTATGGACCCGCCCTACGCGTTTCGTTAGAGGACGCTCCAGCAGACGTCCTCTGATGAAACGCGTAGGGCGGGTCCATTGCGTCACACGTCACTTCCGGTTTACCAGCATCTGACCGTGGAACGCGGAAGCTTCTCGGGAGACCGCAACTGATCGCTAACAGCCTACACCGTGAGTGGATCTATGAGGCACCGGGACGATTACCCCCTGAGCGAGGAGATCCTGTATCGCTTGATGCAGGACCTGTAACAAATAAAGATTTGAGGGAAAGAATCTGTCTGCCGGCTGTGAAAGAAATTCGATCTTGTACCCTGATCGAATGATTTCCTGAACCCACCTGTCCGGGAACTCGGAGCAGCCAAGGTTGGAGGAAACCGCGCAAATGTCCCCCCACCCCTGAAATGGGTGAGGGCGCCCCTTCAGGCAGAGGCGGACTGAGCCGCTGCACCAGCTTGACCAGATTTTTGTTTGCCGGTCCAGGGCTTTCTCTGGCCACCCTGGCCCTTGAAGGGTTTCCCCTTGTACTGTGCCTTGAAGGCACAAAAGGACCCCCTAATTAGGTTTAAAGGCGGGACCCCGCTTGCCGCGGAAAAACTTGCCTTTAGTATTCTGGGGCAGCAGAGTGTTCTTGCCCCCAGTGACTCCCTTAACCAATTCATCCAGGGATTCCCCAAAAAGGCGAGACCCCGCATAGGGAATATCAGCCACTGTCTTTCTGGATTTCTGGTCAGCCGACCAGCTCTTCAACCATATCAGTCGACGGTTAAGCAGCGCGACACTGGACAGGCGCGCAGCCAATGGGGCCTCATTTAAGGCAGCATCGCACAAATACATGACCCCTTGATAAATCTGGTCCACCATCTCCACGGTAGTGGGGGGGGGGGCAGAATCAGCCACGAGAGTGCGTCTGAGCACCTTGGTACAATCCGACACAGCCCGAGCCGCCATGACAGAGGCGAAAATAGGCTTTAGCATGGAACCCGCCACCACGTAGGAGTGGCGGGCAAGAGATTCCAGCCTCCTATCCGTAGGATCCCTAAATACAGGAGAATCTTTGGTGGGAACCAGAGTAGCCTTGTTCAATCTGGCTACAGTGTGATCTACTTGAGGAGCCACACACCAGCGTGCAACCGTAGTAGACGCAAAAGTGTAGAGAAGTTGAAACCTTTTAGGCACCGTGAAGTTGTGTTTCAAATTGCGCCATTGCTCATCCACAGTGTGATGAAACTCAGCGGGGCAAGGAAAAACCTGCGCCGTCTTGCGGGTTCTGTGTGTACCGAAAGAGGACACAATGCCCGGAGGATTGGGCTCATCCTCTAAATGTAGTGTTTCTTTAATGGCAGAAATCAGTGCATCCATAGCTGCGCGTTCCTCGGGCGTCCCGGGGGGGGGATTCATACACCCCTGTAACCTCCGCCTCCCCCTCAGACTCTTGCGGGTAATGAGAAGAGCGAGACCCTGAAAGGGGCACGCTACCTACAGCAACCATGTCACATTCAGAATCAGAAGAAAAAGAAATCCTAGGCCTTTTTCTAGCAGCACGTTCAGTCATCAGCACATCCATTTTGGACACCAAAGTCGCCACTACAGCAGCCAAATTAGTCAGGGTAGAGGATTCAGAGGAACTTGAATCACCCACGAAGGCTGGAGGGAATTTGCTGTCCTGGGATTCCATTGCAAAATTTTTTTTATTTTTTTTTTAAGGTACTGGCCCTTTAAGCATGCCGCGGACCCCGCAGCACACCGCTACAAAGGCTGTGGAAAACAGACCCCCCCCCCCCCCCCCGGAAAAAACTGAAAGCCAGGAAGATTGCACAAGGGAGGAAAAGAAGGACAGCAGAACAGAGCCCCACAAGTGTGTTACCACCGGTCGCTCCTGAGTGAATGAAGGAAGTGATGTCACCGCCAGAGACTGAACTGAGGCTGCAGGCTAAGGAAACATGGATGCCTATGTAAAGTAATGGGAGGCTTCGGCAAAATGGCCGCCGCTATGTGCTCGGAACGATCGTTTGCCACACACAAAATGGTGCCGCAAGGCGCCAAAATACACTACATACAATGCTGTATAAGCACCCACAGTAAAGCCAGACATGCTGCCCACACCTAAAATGGCGGACCGGCGGTTTTTAACGCCGCAGCGGTCGCCGCACGTGTCTGTACCTCCAAGCACCCTAAAGTGACACAGGAGAGGGATCCCCCAAAACCCCACACAGCGCTGGCTGTGAGAGAAAAAACCCCCGCAGGGACCCGGATCAGGGAGCCCAAAAACGCACAGACATAGGGGACACCACAGACACACAGGACTGCCGACCCCAGACAGATGCCCCACACAGAGTGTACTTACCTGTACCCGATGGCGTGGGGTGCCTCACATCAAACGGAAAACTGCCCACCCTCAGATGGCAGGGGAGTGCCGCCAGCCAAAAACGCAGGACACCAGTAGTGCCCGGATGAACCGTGGATGTGTCTGGTGAGGTAGCCACCTCACAGACTGCATCTCTGAGGACAGGGATGGGTCGTTTGCGAGGCCAGGGCGAGCACATAGCCTGCGAAATGCTCGATGGCAGGCTGGGATTCCATCTAACCCTCTGTCCTGGAGAACCAGGATGGCCAGTCCGATTCCCAGCTCCACAAACGCCGTCTTCATCCGAAGATCTGACTAACTAACGCTGACAAAATAAACAGCTAGTAATGCAAAGAAAAAATGACATTTTCAGAAAATAAAATCATAAAATAGAAGAAGGCTGAGACTGTAGCCCCAGCACAGGGAAGCCTATCTACTCCTGAACTAGGCGGAAGGCAAACTGAGTTGGGATGGCTATTGCAGGGGGTTATTGAACCAGTGGGACAGCCCCCATGGGTGTGTCTATGTAAATGCTTTTGTTTTAACAAGTCTTATGCCTAGCTACTCCTATGGAGAGGAAGTCAATATCCCATTGGTGAAGACTGTATGAGTGGGCGGCCACTGTCGGAGGACGTTAGAGAAATTAGATTTTTAATTTTTTTATTTTTGGGAATGTTATATGGCAGAATGTGAAAAATATAGTTTTTTTTCAGAATTGTCTCTCTTTTTTTGTTTATTTTAAAATAAAAATCTTTGAAGAGATCTCTGGCTTGGGGGTGAACATTTCTAAGTGCTCAATTTTGCCTTTGAATTTGCCTAACTGGATGACCGTTTCCTTAAGGGAAAGTTTTTGTTTTCATGGTGTATGAAATCATTTAGATACCTGGGTGTACAAATCGCCCCGTATTATGAATCTCTACGTTGCCAATATTCCTAAACTGTTTGCCCACATCAGATCCCTTCTGTCCTCCTGGGCATCTTTCCATATTCCAATGGGGCCAATCAGAGTGGAAAAGACATGGAGAAAGCAGCAGATATTGCTTCATAACAGATCAAGCAGTACCCACATGGCCAGCATTACCTGCCAGCAGTGCCAGCAGTACCCGCCAGCAGCAACTGCCAGAAGTACCCGCCAGCAGTCTGCAAAATGAGTAGAAAAGAGGTGTGCTGGATCGATTAATGGCAAGGATATATGAGAAGATCTCCCTTGATCTGTACCAGTGTTTGGCTATCTGCTGTCTATGATCCCTGTAATAAGGATCATAGGGATTCGGTAAGGGGCTGATTTATCTCTCATGGTGGTGGCTTGTTCTTGCACCTGGCTGTTGATGGTTTGAAGATTTGCATGAATAGCTTATTGGGGATTAAGCACCAACTTTGTGGAATCTTTCCTTTTGGAATTAACTATCTCTCATTTTAATAATATATTTATGGACTAATAGTTCATAGATTTTACAGAATCATAGCGCTATACTATTATATTTACATGGTTTACTAGATCTGTTTCTTCTGATTCAGCATCAGGTGTTGGCAGCTTGATTGATTGTTTTATGATATATGCTTAAGCATGCAGTCTCATTAAGCGCAGCAATCCCTGTGTACAATTACTTTCCATTCACAAACTTCCTAGCACTGAGCACAACAACTATGTATTTATCAGAGAATTTTTCCAGAATCATGTCTCCCTTAATCTCTTAATCTGCACACCCCCCTTTATGCCCTTTGAGGTTATCTGTTATTCCTCCCCTTCATGGGATGGGCCTGATTTCAATGATGTATAGTCATCTTAACCAAACCTCTCTCCCAAACAAACACAAGTATATGGTCAAATGGGAACAAGATTTGGAATGCTCTATATCTGTGATTGAATGGAATAAAATGATGCACAATCTTCGTATATGTACTCGCTCCACCTCCAGCAGAGAAACTCCACTTAAGCTTTATATTAGATGGTATATGACCCCTGCATTATACTCACTCATTTTACCCTACCACCTCATCCAGATGTTTTAGGGGTTGTTCAGAGGAGGGTACGTTGTTGCATTTATTTTGGAGCTGTGGACATTTGCAGGGGTTGTGGAACCTCACTTCAGCTAAAATTTTGCAAGTGGCTGATAGGAATGTTCATATCACAACTAAAAAGTGCCTTCTTTTCGCTTCAATCCCTGATGCCCCCCTCCCTATCACTAAGCTGATACATACTTTATTCAGTGCCATTCAATGGATGATTGTCTTTAATTGGAGATCCTCCACAATTTTGTGGTCCCAGGTTATTTCTAGAATGGAGATGCTTAGACTTTCAGAATATATTCATCACTCGCTGAATGATACAATGCATATTTTTAGAGATAAATGGGATAGCTGGGACAAGTGTGTCTCTAATTCATAATTGCCTTCCGTTCTCAGATTTTATACCTAATACCATGTATTTTTCTACAATCTTAGTTATTGAAAGAACTCGTGTTTCTTAGATAGCATGTGATGTAATTTTTATATGAATATCTCAAAGTGGATTTTTTTTGTCATTTGAGCTGTACATTTCACTCAATATTTTTATGATGTGTTGCTTATGTTTGCGCTGTTTGGCTTTGACTTTCCAATAAAATCTTTGTAAACAAAAAATAAAAGGTAACAATATGAGGAAGATTGTAACCTGTATTTCTTATTCTTTTCACGTATGCAACCTTGCTTAACCACTTGCCTACAGTGCACTTTCACCCCCTTCCTGCCCAGACTGATTTTCAGCTTTCAGCGCTCTCACACTTTGACTGAGAATTACTCAGTCATGCAACACTGTACCCATACAAAAATTGTGTCCTTTTTTTCACACAAATAGAGCTTTCTTTTGATGGTATTTGATCAATACTGGGTTTTTTATTTTTTGTGCTATAAATAAAAAAAGACTGAAAATATCGTGAAAAAACGCATTTTTCTTTGTTTCTGTCATAAAATTTTGCAAATTAGTCATTTTTCTTCACAAATTTTGGCCAAAATTTATACTGCTACTTATCTTTGGTAAAAATAACCCAAGTAAGTGTATATTATTTGGTCTTTGTGAAAGTTATAGAGTCCACAAGTTATGGTGCTATTCATTGAAAATTGATCACACTTGATCACACCTGATGTACTGAAGGCCTATCTCATTTCTTGAGACACTAAAAGGTCAGGAAAGTACAAATACCCCCCAAATGACCCCTTTTTGGAAAGTAGACATTCCAAGGTATTTAATAAGGGGCATGATGAGTTTTTTGAAGTTGTAATTTTTTCCCACAATGCTTTGCAAAATGAAGATTTTTTTTTTTTTATTTTTTATTTTTTTACAAATTGCCGTATTAACAGGTTATTTCTCACACAGCACATGTATACTTGCAACTACACCCCAAAACACATTCTACTACTCTGCCTGAGTATGGCGATACCACATGTGTGAGACTTTTTCACAGCCTGGCCACATACAGAGGCCTAACATCCGAGAAGCAGCGTCCGGCATTCTAGGAGCACAAATTACACATATCATTTCCTGACAACCTATCGCACTTTTGAAGGCCCTGGAGCACCAGGACAATGGAAACCCCCATAAAATGACCCCATTTTGGAAAGCAAACAGCCCAACGTATAATTTTTGAGGCATAATGAGTCTTTTGAATATGTCATTTTTTTCCACAAGTTTTTGGAAAATGTGGAAAGAAAATGAAAACACATTTTTTTTACACAAAGCTGTCCATTTATGCAATATTTCTAACACATAGCATGTACATAGCAAAACTTGCACCCCAAAATACATTCTGCTATTCCTCCTGAGTATGGCGATACCACATGTGTAACACTTTTTCACAGCCTGGCCACATACATAGGCCTCACATCCAAGTAGCGCTTTACACAAAGTTGTCCATTTATCCACTTTAAGACTGGGCCTATTTTTGACACTTGGTGTTTACAAGCTAAAATAATTTTTTTTTGCTAGAAAACTACTTTGAACCCCCAAACATTATATATATTTTTTTAGCAGAGACCCTAGAGAATAAAATGGAGATCGTTGCAATATTTTTTATCACACCATATTTGCGCAGCAGTCTTCCAAATGCGATTTTTTTGAAAAAAATTCACTTTTTTGAACTAAAAAATAAGAAAACAGTAAATTTAGCCCAATTTTTTTCCATAATATGAAAGATAATGTTACGCCGAGTAATTAGATACCAAACATGTCATGCTTCAAAATTGCGCATGCTCACAGAATGGCGCCAAACATTGGTACTTAAAAATCCCCATAGGCAACATTTTAAAAATGTCTGCAGGTTACTAGCTTAGAGTTACAGAGGAGGTCTAGGGCTTAAATTATTGCACTCGCTCTAACGATCGCGGCGATACCTCACATGTATGGTTTGAACACCGTTTACATATGTGGGCGGGACTTGCGTATGCGTTTGCTTCTGCGCGCGAGCTAACGGGGACAGGGCGCTTTAATTTTTTTTTATTTTTTTTTTTCCTATTTATTTTATTTATTATTTTTTTATTTTTACACAGTTTAAAAAAAAAAAATGTTTTGATCATTTTTATTCCTATTACAAGGAATGTAAACATCCCTTGTAATAGAAATAGGCATGACAGGTCCTCTTTATTGTGAGATCTGGGGTCAAAAAGACCTCACACCTCACAACTACACTAAAAAAGAAAAAAAAAAAAAAAAATTGTTGAAAGAGGGAAAAAAAAAAATCAAAAAAAAAAAGCGGCCCTTTAAACCGGTTGCTAGGCAACGTCTTTTGACGTAGCTCCGGTCCTCCAAGACCATAGAGTTGAGTGAGGGCCATCTTGCCCTCACTCGACTTCCTGTCTCTGAGGATCCGGGACCGGATAGTTTTCTCCGCTGCCGGCGGGTCCGGTAAGCTGGGAAAACGTCTGGGACGCGGCAGGAGGGGGGGCACCTCTTCCCCTGCACCGTAAGGGTAATTCCGCGGCGAATCCGCCACTGGGACCACTCTTATCTGAAAGCCGACCGCCCGCCGTTTCAAAAAATACCGGGGTTATGGGGGCTATCTGCTGCCATAACTCCAGTATTTAGCTTTTAATGGCCGACGTATATAGTCGTTAGACGGTCAGTAAGTGATTGCATGTATATGGCAAACAGGTGACGATGACTGACGGGGTGACAGGTGACGATGACTGATGGGGTGACAGGTGACGATGACTGATGGGGTGACAGGTGACGATGATTGATGAGGTGACAGGTGATGATGATTGATGAGGTGACAGGTGACGATGATTGATGGGGTGACAGGTGACGATGATTGATGGGGTGACAGGTGACGATGATTGATGGGGTGACAGATGACGATGATTGATGGGGTGACAGATGACAGTCACTGACGGGGTGACATGTGACGATGATTGATGGGGTGACAAGTGACGATCACTGATGGGGTGTCAAGTGACGATGACTGATGGGGTGACAGGTGACGATGACTGATGGGGTGACAGGTGACGGTGATTGATGGGGTGACAGGTGACGGGCGATGGTCACTGATGGGTGACAGGTGACGGGCGATGGTGCATTGCTGATGGCAGTCTCTGGTGACCGGTGAACTTTAGGCTATGTTCACATGTGAGCGTAGCGATCACGGTCAGAATCACTGCGATTCTGCCCGTGATCCAGAAATCATTGCAAATTGCGGGACGCCTGTGCGTTGCCCGTGATTTGCAATAGCACCCCAAATGCTGTGCGATGTTGCTGCGATTTCCGCCTGCCGAATCGCGGTAACATTGCGCAAACAACGCATGACGCTCCAAAGAAACTCTTGTACCTTTTTTGGGCGTCATGCGATGTTTGCGCGATGTTACCGCGATTCGGCAGGCGGAAATGGCGGCAACATCGCACAGCGTTTGGGGTGCTATTGCAAATCAAGGGCAACGCACAGGCGTCCTGCGATTTGCAATGATTTCCGGATCGCGGGCAGAATCGCTGTGATTCTGCCTGCGATCGCTGCGCTCACATGTGAACGTTATGGGTGTCAATTTCTGGGCACTGATGAGGTGACTGTTGGGTGACAGGTGACATTGGGGGGGGCTGAGGACTGTGTGGGGACATTTATTAGTGTGATTTTACTTTTTACATGTGTACAGAGCAGTAACTCACTATTTCTAGCTCTTCTCCCCTCATACTGGAAACTGTATGAGGGGAGAAGAGCTAGTAACACTGAGTTACTGCTCTTTGTTTACATTTTCTGATCGGCTGTGAATGGATTCACAGCCGATCACATAGTAAACAGTCACTGTCAGTGACTGTTTACTACTGCCGGTGACAGCTGTGTTCCTACGGAACACAGTGCCACCGACATGACCGCGCTGCGCGCTCCCGATCGCGCATGCGCGGTCATCTAGTGGGCGCCTTCATTGTGATCGGCTGTGTCATTGGAACACAGCCGATCACGTGGGAAACAGCCACGCCCATTGGCTGTTTCCCCCCTGCCGGTGACGGGGGGTGTCCCGGGGACACCCCGACACCGGCAGTGCAGGGCGGCGCGCACGCGATCGCGCGCCTGCCCTGCTTAAAGTGCCGCCGTCATATGACGGCGGCCCAGGATAATGGTCGCTCCGCTCCGCCGTCATATGACGGCGGGCGGGCGGCAAGCGGTTAAAGTGGTTGTAAAGGCAGAAGGTTTTTTATCTTAATGCATTTTTTGCATTAAGATAAAAAGCCTTCTGTTTGCAGCAGCCCCCCTCAGCCCCTCTAATACTTACCTGAGGTCCATCTAGATCCAGCGACGTTGCACGACAGACTCGGCTGTCCGGGACTCCCCTCCTCATTGGCTGAGACAGCAATGTGGCGCCATTGGTTCCCACTGCTGTCAATCAAAGTCAGTGAGCCAATGAGGAGAGAAAGGGGGTGGGGCCGCGGCTCTGTGTCTGAATGGACACAAGGAGCTGCGGCTCAGCTCGGGTGCCCCCATAGCGAGCTGCCTGCTGTGGAGACACTCTACGGGAGGGAGAAGCCAGAAGCACTGAAGAGTGACCTGAGAAGAGGAGCATCTGGACTGCTGTGTGCAAAAACCACTGCAGAGGGCAGATAAGTATACCATGTTTGGTATTTTTACTGAAAAAAGCAAGACTTTAGTATAACTTTAAAGCCTATTTAAGCCCACAGTGGGAAGTGCATGATAACTAACTTATTTCAAAATAATTGTCTTTGTTTTTATGTGGGTTTTTTGTTTTTTACTCGTTTTGTATTTTGTATGATGCTCCAAACTGCTGTTCTAATCTCCTTTAGAAAACCCTGCCAGTGATACATTCATTAAAACAAACACACTACATTTGACTAACTCATTTACCTGCTGAAGCATGACACAACCACCAAAGAACACATCCCATGCAGACAGAAAATCACTTTGTGGAAAAAGACAGGACCAATGATAAAGAGGATTTAGTTTTAATGGACACAAGAAGAAACATATTCCTTGGAAACAAAATTGGACTTTGATTTTTGGGAGCAACCCTTGACTCAACTGCATTTTCATAGAAAAAAACTGAGACACTGTAACTGATCAGCATGGATCGCTTTAAAATGATATTTCAGTATTTCCAGTCCAACTCAGAATCAGTAATGAATGGAATTTGTGGAATTCTAGCGCTGGCAAGTGTGAAAATCTACAACTCCCTAGATTTTAACTGCCCATGTCTACCCAGATATAACATGATGTACGGAATGGGGATTATGTTTGTGCCTCCAATTGCTCTCTTCCTGTGTGGCCTTATTGTGAACAGGCAATCAGTAATAATGATTGAAGAATGGCGCAGACCTCCAGGAAACCGGAAAAAAGACTTTGCAATTGTAAAGTAAGTGCTGCACATGAAAAGCAAAGATTTATCCCATAGTTTATGACCAAATGTGTATACAGCAAGCCATTATATTTTTTTATTATTATTATTATTATTATTTTTTAATTGTATATTATACTGTGGTTAGACTTGTATGCCTGACCTAAATACTGCACAATTTGTTCATCTGACAGGTTGGAGTACAGAAAAGCATATCTAAGAGTAAAGTTTTTCTTTAAATTATAATAATAACAGCAACAACAATTCCCTGTATTCTCTGTAGAATAATCACAGCTTTTCTGTACCCAACTGTAGAATTCAATTTTTTTATTAATTTGTTATCACTAACAAATGTATTTGTCTGTGTACACCAAGCATAAGGTCTATTCATACCAGCCCTGCTGTGGTACGTTAAAGACATGCACATTGGTTTGTGCATTACTGAGTAACATGTGTTGCATTAGGCTTGGTTCACATATGCGAAATGGATGCCTTTTAAACCGCATTGCATCACAATAAAACAAAAATCATGCATGTAGTATTTTTGGCAGCTCATTGCAAGCCACGTGTGTTGCTGTGTAATGTCTCATGCTGTGCTGTGCAGCAATGCAAGAGTACCTAAAAGGTGCGTTGGGGTTCGATATGAATGGCACTACTTTACACCAACACAAAAAGAGGTGCTACTGTGTGTTGTGTTGCTGCATCTAATCGGTGTGATCAGGCACTAATAGACACTTTAATTGTATCCAAACAACTGTATACTGAAAGAAAAAGTATAGTCTAATTCTGTGGTCTCCAAACTGTGGCCCCGGGGCCAGATGCAGCCCTTTGCTTGCCTTTATCCGATGCTTGAGGCATTATTCCTGCCACTGACACCAACAATGGGGCATAATTCCTGACACCAACAATGAGGCACTATTCCTTGTATTGACAATAACAATGTGGCATGATTCTTTCCACTGACAACAAAACGTGGGTACTATTCCTCCTAATGACACCAACTGTTTCTCCCTCTCTAATACCAAAGATTGGGCATTGTTTACTCCCCCTGGGCACAGTCTGGCCCTCTTAAAGTTTGGCCCTTTCTTCAGAAAATTTGGAGACCCCTGGTCTAATTGAATAAAATAAAAGAATGGTCTATGACAGTATTAATAGTTTCCTAAAATTAATCAGAGCAGTAATGAAGGTTGCTACATAAACGTGTTCCTCTGCATCATAATGGCCATCTTTTTCTTTGGGCAGCACTGGGTAAGAGGTCCTGCAAAGCTTGCAGTCATATGTTACAAGTATTCTTTAGAGAAAAGGAAAGGCAAGAAAGTGGAGCCATAACACCTGTAAGCTGTCCTGAGAACAATGGTACATTTCTCCAAACTTGTCTTGAAAAATGTTCTGTTAATCTAACTGAACATTAAAGTATTGAATTTTGATTTAAACAGTAACACATCTACAACCGCTAATAGTTTTTGCACTATATACTGTAGATATTCTTAAATTAAAAACATGATTTTGCAATTTTAAACTCAGCACTGGAGTGTTTCAGGTGATTAGGAAGGTGGGAAGCATTTTACCTTTTTTTTTTTATGTAGTTCTGACATATTAGCCTATGTTTGATCTCAAGACTGCTTGAGATAAGACTGTAGAGTGTATAGGACAGCATTGGATTTCTGACAGGATTAACATGTTTTTTTTGCACAGATATAACACATTGTAATGGCCAAAAGTAAGAAAATAAGAAGAGGTAATTGATAGGATAAACATTGTTAGGGTTCACATTAGGAATCGACCGAGTATCGGTTTGGCTGATGATCGGCGGCCGATATTCACGTTTATTAAAGTATCGGTATTGGCAACGAACTTGGCCGATATGACCAATATTTTCTTAAGGTAGGGCCTATTGGGCTGCCTCCGGAGGGGAAGGGGGGGGAATGGGGATTAGAGCGCTGCCTGATTACACAGAGCAGGGTTCTTCTGCATACCCAGCGCGGGCACTGTCATACGAAGTCCTGCCTACCTATGATAGACAGCCCACTGGTGACGTCTATCATAGGAGACGGGACTTCTTATGACAACTTCATCAAGACGTCATCTGGAGGGCCACTCCAGATGACGTCTTGATGATGAAACGCGTAAGGCAGCACTTACTGCGTCAACGTCACTTCCGGTTAGGGGAGCTCGGACGTGGAACGCGGAAGTGTCCCGGCGTTATTTTCCCCACTGAATAGCTCGTATCCAACTGTAAGTTTACTGCTTTGTTTATTGTACATGTACCCTGCATATTACACTATGGGGGATCCCCTGTTTGTTATCTGAGCCCACCAGACCCTGTGGACCTCCAGGGAGGAAACTAACAGCCGATCCTACCACAATACCAGGGCAGCCCAGGACCCGTGACAACCAGTAAATCAGAACTATATACAACCTGCCAGCACCACTGTCCAAAGTGGGAAACCGAAGGGTGAGTGCAGTACCTGTTGGGGGGCCACGGGTATAGGCACTACCAGCACCCTCACCAAAACCGGTCACTCCACACGGGTAGCCACTGGTATTCACGACTGGGTATAGAGCACTGGGAGTAATCTTCCCACCATTTCACAATAATTTCATTCCTAATTCCATTTTTGGTTATATATTTTGTTTCTCACATTTATGAGTACAATCTGAGACTTCGTGCACTTATAGAACCTCCAGATAGAGGATTTCACAGTATTTTGAAAGTACCCACCTTCTTCTGTACTATCTACTCTTTTTAAGCACTTTTTACCTAAATAAAGCCTATAAAACACTTTGAGCACTGGTACAGTGATCTTTATTTGCACTAATACCTAGCACTTTATATAGGCAATACTTGCACAAAAAAACATTTGGTTTATGTTGCACGGTGCACTTTATATTCAATTTATTTTTATGCACTATTGAAATACACTAGCAATATGTGTATGAATTTTATTTACTGTATATTATATCTATGAATTATTAAATTATCATAACGTAATCAAAACTCTCCCACACTGAGCAAAGCCCGTAAGTGCATCCATTTTTTTGTTTGAAAAGGTAGCGCCATATACCAACAATACCTTTTACTCATTTCTCTGACCCCGGGACTTCCAGGGGTAGGTTGGTGGCAGCTCACACCTAACGGTTACAGATATATACCCCATAGCGCTGGTCAACTTGAGTTATATATTCATATGACAACGTCCGTGCCGGGTAAGCAGAAGAACCCTGCTCTGTGTAATCAGGCAGCGCTCTAATCCCCATGCACTGGTCACTCTGCATTGGATGGGGGCACTGGTCACTCTGCATTGGATGGGGACACTGGTAACTCTGCATTGGATGGGGGCACTGGTAACTCTGCATTGGATGGGAGCACTGGTCATTCTGCATTAGATGGGGGCAGTGGTCACTCTGCATTGGATGGGGGCACTGGTCACTCTGCATTGTTGGGGGCACTGGTCAGTCACTCTGCATTGATGGGGGCACTGGTCACTCTGCATTAGATGGGGCACTGGTCACTCTGCATTGGATGGGGACACTGGTCACTCTGCATTGATGGGGGCACTGGTCACTCTGCATTGATGGGGGCACTGGTCACTCTGCATTGTTGGGGACACTGGTTACTCTGCATTGGATGGGGGCACTGGTCATTCTGTATTGTTGGGGGCACTGGTCACTCTGCATTGGATGTGTGATTGAATGTGGAGAATATCGGCCCATATCGGAGAATACCGATACTTTGTGACCAAAATATCGGTATCGGTATTGGCCCTGGAAAAACCATATCAGTCTATCCCTAGTTTACATACACTTACATACATTAGCTTTGATGCTACCTTCAGTCATCTGCCAAGGTTATAAAAAGACATATAATAAACAGGACATACAGTGCCTAGCGAAAGTATTCGCCCCCCCCCTTGAACTTTTCGAACTTTTGCCACATTTCAGGCTACAAACATTAAGATATAAAACTGTAATTTTTTTGTGAAGAATCAACAACAAGTGGGACACAATCATGAAGTGGAATGAAATTTATTGGATATTTCAAACTTTGTAAAGAAATAAAAAACCGACAAATTGGGCGTGCAAAATTATTCAGCCCCTTTACTTTCAGTGCAGCAAACTCTCTCCAGAAGTTCAGTGAGGATCTCTGAATGATCCAATGTTGACCTAAATGACTAATGATGATAAATAGAATCCACCTGTGTGTAATCAAGTCTCAGTATAAATGCACCTGCACTGTGATAGTCTCAGAGGTCCGTTTAAAGCGCAGAGAGTATCATGAAGAACAAGGAACACACCAGGCAGGTCCGTGATACTGCTGTGGAGAAGTTTAAAGCCAGATTTGGATACAAAAAGATTTCTCAAGTTTTAAACATCCCAAGGAGCACTGTGCAAGCGATAATATTGAAATGGAAGGAGTATCAGACCACTGCAAATCTACGAAGACCTGGCCGCCCTGCTAAACTTTCAGCTCATACAAGGAGAAGACTGATCAGAGATGCAGCCAAGAGGCCCATGATCACTCTGGATGAACTGCAGAGATCTACAACTGAGGTGGGAGACTCTGTCCATAGGACAACAATCAGTTGTATACTGTACAAATCTGGCCTTTATGGAAGAGTGGCAAGAAGAAAGTCATTTCTTAAAGATATCCATAAAAAGTGTCATTTAAAGTTTGCCACAAGCCACCTGGGAGACACACCAAACATGTGGAAGAAGGTGCTCTGGTGAGATTAAACCAAAATCGAACTTTTTGGCAACAATGCAAAACGTTATGTTTGGCGTAAAAGCAACACAGCTCATCACCCTGAACACACCATCCCCACTGTCAAACATGGTGGTGGCAGCATCATGGTTTGGTCCTGCTTTTCTTCAGCAGGGACAGGGAAGTTGGTTAAAATTGATGGGGAGATGGATGGAGCCAAATACAGGACCATTCTGGAAGAAAACCTGATGGAGTCTGCAAAAGACATGAGACAGGGACGGAGATTTGTCTTCCAACAAGACAATGATCCAAAACATAAAGCAAAATCTACAATGGAATGGTTCACAAATAAACATATCCAGGTGTTAGAATGGCCAAGTCAAAGTCCCGACCTGAATCCAATTGAGAATCTGTGGAAAGAACTGAAAACTGTTGTTCACAAGCGCTCTCCATCCAACCTCACTGAGCTTGAGCTGTTTTGCAAGGAGGAATGGGCAAAAATTTCAGTCTCTCGATGTGCAAAACTGATAGAGATATACCCCAAGCGACTTACAGCTGTAATCGCAGCAAAAGGTGGCGCTACAAAGTATTAACTTAAGGGGGCTGAATAATTTTGCACGCCCAATTTTTCAGTTTTTTATTTGTTAAAAAAGTTTGAAATATCCAATAAATTTCGTTCCACTTCATGATTGTGTCCCACTTGTTGTTGATTCTTCACAAAACATTACAGTTTTATATCTTTATGTTTGAAGCCTGAAATGTGGCAAAAGGTTGAAAAGTTCAAGGGGGCCGAATACTTTTGCAAGGCACTGTAGACAAGACCTATAAAGTGGGACATAGTATGTAGTAAATACAGTTGGGATCGAAAGTTTGGGCACCCCAGGTAAAAATTTGTATTAAAGCGGAGTTCCGGGCACAGAAGTCATTTTTTACTAAACATACCCCCGGGACAGTCAGGGCTAGCACATTCCACAATGGCTAGCCTCTGATCTGTCCCGGTTCGCACTTACCTTTTAGAAGAAATACTTACTTATAAAATTTCTTCCACAGCGTTTCCATCTCTCTTGTGGGCAGCTGAAGCCGGCGCGGTCCTCTTCTGTGTCTTCTTCCGCGTCTTCTTGTCCCAGAATGCGCCTGCACCAGCCCCCTATCGTCACTTCCGGTGCGGCATTCCTCCACAGCTTCTGGGCATGCCGTCGCATTGATTCCTGGGAGCTATGACGTTCAGCTCCCAGGAATCATAGCGAGACAGGAAGTGACGGGGTGAGCCGCGGCTCCGAGGGAGGAAGTACTCTAAGGTGAGTATCTTCGATCTTCAATTACAAGGTAAGTAAACAAAAAAAAAATAACTATCCAATTCCTTTTTAGGTGAGGTCTACCTAGCGGAGGGGCACAAAAAAAAAATATCGTTTTTGTGCCCGGAACTCCGCTTTAATGTGCATAAAGAAGCCAAGGAAAGATGGAAAAATCTCCAAAAGGCATCCAATTACAGATTAGACATTCTTGTAATATGTCAACAAAAGTTAGATTTTATTTCCATCATTTACACTTTCAAAATAACAAAAAACAAAAAATGGTGTCTGCAAAAGTTTGGGCACCCTGCAGAGTTAATATCTTGTACTGCCCCCTTTGGCAAGTATCACAGCTTGTAAACATTTTTTGTAGCCAGTCAAGAGTCTTTCAATTCTTGTTTGAGGTATCTTTGTCCATTCTTCCTTACAAAAGTCTTCCAGTTCTTTGAGATTTCTTGGCTGTCTGTCACGCACTGCTCTTTTAAGGTCTATCCATAGATTTTCAATTATGTTGAGGTCAGGAGATTGTGAAGGCCATGGCAAAACCTTCAGTTTACACCTCTTGATGTAATCCCCCGTGGATTTCGAGGTGTGTTTAGGATCATTATCCATTTGTAGAAGCCATCCTGTCTTTAACTTCAGCTTTTTCACACATGGCATCAAGTTACCATCCAAAATTTGCTGAAATTTTATTGAATCCATTTTTCCTTCTACTTGTGAGATGTCCCCTGTGCCACTGGCTGCAATACAACCCCAAAGCATGATTGATCCACCCCCATGCTTAACAGTTGGACAGAGGTTCTTTTCATTAAATTCTGTGCCCCTTCTTCTCCAAACGTACCTTTGCTCATTCTGGCCAAAAAGTTAAATTTTAACCTCATCGGTCCACAGAACTTGTTTCCAAAATGCATCAGGCTTGTAGATATGTTAATTTGCAAAGTTCAAACGCTGATTTTTGTGGTGAGGACGTAGAAGAGGTTTTCTTCTGATGACTCTTCCATGAAGACCATATTTGTACAAGTATCTCTTTATAGTGGAATAGTGTAACACAACTCCAGTGTCTGCCAGATCTTTCTGGAGGGATCGTGCAGTCAAACGTGGGTTTTGAATTATTTTTTTCACAATCCTGCGAGCTGTTCTGTCTGATATTTTTCTTGGTCTTCCAGATCTTGCTTTAACTTCCACTGTTCCTGATGACTTCCATTTCTTAATTACATTCCGAACAGAGGATATTGACATCTGAAAACCCTTTGCTATCTTCTTATAGCCTTCTCCAGCTTTGTGAGCGTCAACTATTTTCAGTTTCAGTTTTCTAGACAACTGCTTAGAAGATCCCTTGGTGCTGATTGTTGGGGCAAGGTCAGATGAGTCTGGACATTTAAAACCTTTGAGATTGACATCACCTGGTCTTCCCAGACGATGATTGAGAACAATCCATGACACTGGCAGGTCTCAGCCTTGCAAAGGGGGCAGTGCATGCTATAAATTCTGCAGGGTGCCCAAACTTTTGCAGACACAATTTTTTTGTTTTCTGTCATTTTGAAAGTGTCAATGATGGAAATAAAATCTAACTTTTGTTGACATATTATAAGAATGTCTAATCTGTAATTTGATGCCTTTTGGAGATTTTTCCATCTTTCCTTGGCTTCTTTATGCACATTAATACACATTTTTACCTGGGGTGCCCAAACTTTCGATCCCCACTGTATGTGTCCTCCAAACCAGAGATGATCTAGCACAAGAAAATAATTTTGGCAGTTTGGCCATGCTACCTGATATCTAAGTTTTGCTTTGCTTTCAGAGTCAGTTTGAAGTATAAAGCCCATTAAAAACTATTTTTAAAGATATGGATAGAGCACGGTAGGTATGCACTAGAACAAGATATTCAATGTCTATTTTCCATAAAGTCAGATAAAGAAAATAAGTCATTTTACCAACAATTTCATAAAGACAAAATGTTTACAGTATGCTTTTATATTTCTGACAGGTATATGTGCACCTCTGTGTTCATAAGAGCTATGGTGGCTCCGGTGGTGTGGATTTTGACTACACTTTTGGATGGAAATTGTTTTGTCTGTGCATTTAGTGGCTCAGTAGACCCTGACAAATTTCCAGGTTTTGCTAACAGCTCTTCACCAGAAATACAGAACCTGCTGTACAAGGTTCCCTGTAAGGAAGACGTCCTAATTAGGAACAACACTTCAAGGAAAGCCGTATCAAGATATCTAAAATGCTGGTCACAGGCAAGTTATACAAGTGTCTCTGTTCTGTTATCATTTTACCTGCATTGTAAAGTTCATCAGAATGTTATTTCAGAAAACCTGAAAAAAAAACACAATATCAGTAACTATGTTACACATTTGAAGTCTTTGGGTATTTCAAGTAATTGTAAAGCAAAAATTAAAAGAAAAAAAAAACCCTGCTTTGTGCACACCCCACTCCCTCAACAGTGGCTTTGATTGACAGCAGCGGGAGCCAGCAAAGCCAGTGAGACACAAAAGTGAAGGGAGAGAAGGGGATCAAATGAGAGCTCATGTAAGTAAAAGGGGGGGGGGGGGGTGAGGGGCCAAAAACCGATGCCTAAACATTTTGCATTAAGGTACATGTCTAAGCTTTAGAACCACAGGTTTGTTTTCCATAATAGGTATTTGTTTTGACTGCACTAAATTAGATTGCTCAGTGTCATCCCTGAGTTGCAAATGCATAACATTGATAAGCAATTCAGTGTGAAACACTAGATTTAGGAGCAGATATCTTCCTGCACTGGTGAATTAAGCCAGCTTTACATGGTTCAAATTTATGTATTTGCTGCTACTTTGTCAGGACTCTTGTGCCCATGAATAAAGCTGGTCATACACATAAAAATGCCTCTTGCTCAGTCCTCTGTTGACTATTGTATTCTGACAGCGCCGCAGCGGGCACCCAGGGCTGTCAAAATACCTGAACAGTGACTGCAGCCAATTAACTGCAGTCATTATTCAGCTGACTTTTTTCTGCCCAGTTTCTTTTGTTTTCTCAATCAAAGTTTATTAAGCCGAGTGGTGTCAGCATGGCCACTTAGAGCTTTAGAGTAACTGGCTGAAATTCAAGCCATGGGTAGTCCCACCGATATCACCAGGCTCCACAAATCTACATGCAGGAAAGGAAAAGTAATTGAGTGGAAAAAGGTCAGCTGAACAGCGAGTGCAGCCAGTCAGCTGCAGTCACTGTTTAGGTATTCTGACATCTGTGGGTGGCGGCTGTAAGAATAGCAGGAGACTGAACAAGAGAAATCCTTATGTGTATGGCCAGCTTCAGTATGTCCTTATGTGTATGGCCAGCTTTTGAAACAGAGATCCTGGCAAAGTAGAGGCAAATATATAAACAGGAGATAAAGTGATTGTAAATGATCATCTTGTAAAACAACCTATTGAGTTAAAAATAGAAATGAAAGACAAAACATTTTTGTATAGATATACAAAAAAACATTATAAATACCTTTTTTCCCTGTTTTATAGGTGATCACATTCCCTCTGTTCTCAGCTGTATAAGAGCTGGGGGGAGGAGAAGCAGCAGCACACTGAACTTTCCAGTGAATGGCTGTACAGCGGGGGCATGTCAGAACAAGTCTGATCATTGGAGGAAGGCACACTGAGTTCCCAGCATAGCTAGAGAACTGACAACTATGTGCTCTCCTGCTTAGTGTGGTCAGTTTTTATAAGGAAATCATGGGGACTAGCGGGAACACGAGGTATTTCACACAAAGGAAGCAATGCAAAGAGAACAGTATACTTTCTCATTCAAGTACATTGTACAGCAGGCACATATCAGGAATATGAAGTGTTGGGGTAACGAACGCTTTAAGTTGGCCATACAAACATTTGTACAAAAATTCCCAACACATGCAATGACTTGACGAATGTCGTTCGACAGTACTTTTTTTAAAAAATTTGCTTTCAATATTTGTTTTCGGAGTGAATAGACTTTTCTGAACAACAACTTCATATACACTGTTGTATTCATTCAAGGAAAATTTTCTTTCCTGCTTCATAGTTTTCTCATAAATGCGATTGAAAACAAGCATTGATTTGACCTTACTAACTATTAGAAAGTCAAACAACTGTTGTTAAAAAGAAAAATGCCAAACAGAATTCTACTAGTTTATGGCCAGCTTTGGTGTTACAAGGAAGGCTATTGATCAGTTACAGTTCATATTAGTGTCAGAGGGGCCTTTGGGTAAGGCATCACATTCTTCAAAATGTATGGGCACTGAACTCCCAAGCCTTAAAAGAGATGTATGGGAATGTTTTTTTTTTTTTTAATTATACTTACCTAGATGGATGCAGCATCGGTGCGATGCTGCATCTGTCCCCCGGTGCCTCTGCACTAAGAACCGAGCGATCGAACACCACCAATCACTTGGTTCTGACAGCTCCCCAAGCAGAGACCTAGTGACTGTCAGTCAACAGCTCTCTGTTCTGCCCCCTCCTTGCTCACTGGAGTGCTGGGCTGTGGAGGGGGCGGAGCGGCCGACTCAGGCTCTCAGCGGCTCACTGAGAGGCTGAGTCGGGTGTCGGTCCAGGCACCTGGCAGATCCCGACTTCCATTGTCATGATAATGCAGTGCCTGGACTGACTTCTGTGACGTCAGCAGAGAGTGAACTTCAGCCCGCTCTCTGTTGAAAACATGTCACAGGGCAAACTGCACTCCTGTAATTCATGTACAGTCAAACAAGCTTTGGCTGTACATCTTCTTTAAACCTTATGCATCTTTTTTTCTATTTTCTTTCTCCAGGGCAACAAACCCCAATGCATCTTTACTGAGTCAAAGTATTTGTAATAGTAAAATTTTTTTTATTTAATGCATTTACTGCAAAGAGGGAAAAAACTTTTAATGGTAGCACACCCCTAAGCTCCCCCTAAATATTGACCTGAAACTGATCTGGATCCAGCGTAGGAGCCATTTAAACAGAGAGCGGGGGGGATGCAGGGCAGAACCAGGCCGTGTGTCTCTTTCAATTCCCCTCATAGGAAGTGGCTTGCTATGGGGGCACTTGGTGGGGGGGGGGGAGCATTGAGCGACCCCAGAAGAGGGGGATCAGAGCTGTTTTGTGGAAAACCATTGCACAGAGCAGGTAAGTATGACATATTTGTTATATTTAAAAAATAAAAACCAAAGCTTTATAATCACTTTCAATTGTAAAAATGCAAAAATAATATAACCCAGTAAAGGTTAAATCAGGGGTCTCCAAACCTTTGACTCCCTAGTTTTTGAGGAACTACAATTCCCATCATGCCTAGTCATGTCCGTGAATGTCAGAGTTTTACAATGCCTTATGGAACGTGTAGTTCCACAACAGCTGGAGGGCTGTAGTTTGGAGATCTATGAGTTAAATGATGTGCAATTATACATGAAACAAATGTGCACTGCCATAGAAGATAGTCACCATTTCAGAAATGAATTAAAAAAGAAAGGAAAGCTAATTGGTAATAGTGACTGACATCTACTGTATTTCCCAACACATTTAGTCATAATCTTGAAGCGACAAAGGGCTGTGCAAAGGGGAGCAGAACGCAGTTAAAAAGAGCCACAGCCATTCTTTTTTTGTTCTGATATTTAAATATTCAGTATATGTATTAGTATGTTAGATATTGCTGTGGTAGATTTCAACCAGCCAGTCCACATGGTGGAATTTAAGACTAATTTGAACGACAAATTTAAAATTGGGGTAGACTTTCACTTTGAGGTCAGCTAACTGTTTTTAAATGCTTTATTGTTCCAGGCTTTAGGATGGGGCATTCTGTTAGTTCTCATTGTTCTGGCGTTTCTGGCTCGCTCACTCAAGCCTTGCTTTGACCAAACTGCCTTTCTACAAACACGATACTGGAGCAACTACATTGATATCGAGCAAAAGATCTTTGATGAGACCTGCTGCGAACATGCACGAGACTTTGCCCACAAATGTATCCTCCATTTCTTTCAAAGCATGCATAATGAGATGAAAATAGCCAATTTTACCAAGAAGTCAGAGGATGAAGAAGACCACATCCATGGACTTACTGACAAGGAGCAGGTTAACAAACTGTTAAAATCTTGGTACCAGAGTAAACCTCCACTTTCTATTAACTACCCAACTCAGCGACAACATATCAAAGGGAAAGGCAATGGCTGCTGCTTGGAAGATCATAAACAGACAGATGTTTAAGTACAGTTAGTAAATTAGCAGCCCTAGTATGTGCACATGCATTTGCACCACTATATACATAATCTCAAGCCTTTACTTCATGAGGTAAAGTAGTTAGATATGCACAAAGGAGTAACCCATGACAAGCAAAAATAATCTTTCATTGTTCACTGGCGTGCCTCACATGTTAAACTCAAATTGCTTATTGTTGGTTACTTGCACGCCACAGCTGTTTTAACTCTAATATGTATGATTTGCTTTAACTAGGCATGCAATGATACAATAATAAATATGGGAGAAAAATGTAAATTCAGTTCTGGCAGACCCTACTTTGCAAGCACTAGAATTCACTAGTGACTTGTAAAGTCATTAGTGATTCCTAACCTGATTGCTATGGATTGAGTGTTTCAGTTGCATGTGTGCATTATTTTCTGAGTCTTCAATATAGCATGGTAGTTTTGGGTATTTGGGTTTGGAAGTTTTGGCACAAGAAATGTTACCAAACAAATATGTATATCACAATTTGTATATTAGCTACTTCGACTTTGATTTACCACAGCCAAAAAAAACATACTTAGGGCCTGGGGGCATATTTACAAAGGATTTGCTGGTACATTTGACAGCACATCCACCAATCAGTATTCACTACATTTAGAGAGGAACTCCAGAGACAGACATTTTTATGATAAGTGCAACACAAAAATTACTTCTAGCCAGGTGTAAAATGAGTAGTTTGCTGCTCTGTACTTTAACCACTTTACGTCTGCCTGCAATAATATTACTGCGGCAAAGTGGCTCGTTATCATCTGACGACGTAGTACTACGTCGTCAGACACTCCCCTTCCTCGGCGGCGCGCGCGGCGCAGGAGGCTCGCTCCCGCTGTATTCAGTCACAGCGGGAGTCGGGCCAGGGGAGGAGCAGCGGCAATCGCCGCTGCTCTTCCCCGATCGTCGGGGATCTAGTGTGGAGATCCGCCTGCTTGTTTAAACACAAGCGGGCGGATCTCCTAAGTGACAGGCAGGGTCAGATTGCAGGGTTCAGCATAGCTGAACCCTGGATCTGTCCTTGTGTCACATAGTCACCTCCCCCCAAACACGTCAGTAAGCACCAGGCATACATTAACCCCTCCCTCTCCAATAAAATTAGTGACAGGCAGGGTCAGATTGCAGGGTTCAGCATAGCTGAACCCTGGATCTGTCCTTGTGTCACATAGTCACCTCCCCCCAAACACGTCAGTAAGCACCAGGCATACATTAACCCCTCCCTCTCCAATAAAATTAACCCCTTCCCTGCCAGTGTCATTTTTACAGTAACAGTGCATATATATAGCACTGATTACTGCAGTAATGTCACTGGTACCCCCAAAAGTGTCAAAAATGTCAGTCAAGGGTCCGATCTGTCCGCCGCAATGTCGCAGTCCCGCAAAAAAAATCGCAGATCGCCGCCATTACGCGTTAAAAAAAAAACACCAAAAATGACAGAAATCTTTCCCTTTGTTAGTAAACGCAATAACTTTTGCGCAAACCAATCAAAATACGTTATTGTGAATTTTTTTACCAAACATAGGTAGCAGAAAACAAATTGGCCAAAAATGTAAAAAAAATTTGATTTTTACATTTTTTTGGGGGGAATTTCATATAAAAAAAATGTGAAAAATATTGTTGTTTTTTCAAAATTTACACTCTTTTTTTGTTTATAGCGCAAAAAGTAAAAATCGCACAGGTGATCAAATACCACCAAAAGAAAGCTCTGTTTGTGGGAAAAAAAGGACATAAATTTCGTTTGGGTTTGACGTCGCACGACCACGCAATTGTCAGTTTAATTCGCACAGCGCAGAATCGCAAAAAGTGGCCCAGGCGTAAAACAGCAAAATCCTCTAGTGGTAAAGTGGTTAAAATGAACAAATATTTTCAAGCCAGATACTCTGTGTTCCTGCTCACTGCGGCTATGAGAGCTGGGGCTCACATACATGGAAGCTCTAGTGTTGTTTATCTGCTCCCTTCTTCTCTTGGCAATTAACAGAATACCTTGTATTTTGGGAATGTTTCACAGAATAAAATGCATCCTGTGAATGGCCAAGGGAGAGGATGTGGATAAACAACACTGTGGCTTCCAGGTATGAGAGCCCCAGCTCTAATAGGCACATGATGGAAATTAAGAGCTAGCTGTAATACTTGGAGTAAGAAAAAGATGAACTGTACAGTATAGAACAGTGATCTGCCCGTTTAGTACACCTGGCTAGGAGTAAGTTTTGTGGCACTTAAAGTAGGAGGCAAAGTAGTAGTAACTGTAGTCAAAACGGTTTTTTTAAATTTTGGATAGAGCAATGTGTTTATTTTTGCCCTCTGTGCCCCATTGGGCAGATTTCCCTTCACTTCCTGTCCCATAGTCAAAGCAAGAAGTGAGAGAAAAATCCCTCTAAAGTGAGGGAACCCCTGGTTGTCTCCAGGGTCACCAGAACTAGCATCCTCTTTGGAAAATAGTCCCACTATTTCTGGTATGGGGACAACCCAAAATTTGGATTTTTTACTTTCACTTTCATTAATAATGGTAAACCTGACAAATAGAGGGAGTGAATATTCCTAACGGGGGCACAGACAGCAAAAGGGCTGACAAAGGTTCTAAAACCTCTTCACTCCATCTAAAACTAAATCAATGTTTTGTCTTTAGTTATACTTTTTTTTTTTTTTTTTTTAACAGGCCTTTAGTTATACTTTAATAAATTATACAAAAGTCTCTGCCTGGAGTTCCACTTTTATAGGCACATTCATTGGTAAAAAAAAAAAAAAAAAACATTCACCAAAAATCTGTTCTTCCAATGGGAAATGTGGTTATAGGAACCTTTTGTCCTATTTATAACAGTGCAAATGTGACATTCCCATTCCTTGCAAATTCACTTAACAGATGATGGATTGTTGCATATTTATAGAAGCTGAACATATAGGAAAGGTGATTAGAAAGGGGTTTCAAACAAGGAGTTTAAAAAGCCTTGCATACAGTTAAATATAAATTGCAGTACATACAGTTAAAATAAAACTGTAAAAAAAATCAATATATATATAATGCAACTTTTACAATCCAGCACTTTTCTGATCAACAGGCCTCAGCTGTTCTAAAATGAAGGGCAGACTTGGTTGAGGTATTAGGGGCATCCAGGCAGCATTTCAAAGCTGCATCACTAAGGCCATGTCTTTCTATATTTGGTATTTGTCTGAAACTGTCAATAAAAAGTGAAAATAATATCTTTAGTCACTGATTTTTTTTAGTATGTTTAGTCACTGATTTTTTTTTTGTATGTTTAGGCACTGATTTTCCAAATTAGAAAAAGTATATCACTTTGGGTTATCATTCAACTGCAATTCCTAAAGGACACCTGTAATTGGTGATATTGCAGTTGGTGACTTCATATTAAGAATACAAACAAAACTAGTTGTTCAGATGGCATTAACCTTTTTTACTGCCACTTCTGTAATGGAACGTATAACCTATGTCCAAAATAGAAGCCATGAGATTGTTTATATTTTTTGCAGTAGGCTCTCAGCTGTTTAGTAGAAGTGACTGAGCACCCCTGAATGAGACGAATAATTTTAGGGCCATCATTTACAAGTAATGAAGAGCTGTAAATGTTTACAGCATTACCTATGGGCAAATATGGGCATTGTAGTTTATTGGCTACTTTGCAAGCACATGCAGTTTTGAGTCTTGACTTATTTGGTATCCATTGAATCATGTTATGTTTGATTTTTTTACATAAAATTTGCAGATTTTGTTGTGTTTGTGTACACCAAAATTATTTTTTGTATTTATTTTGAGCAATTTTTTAATTGAAAATATAGATTTAACAAACAAGTGCACAAATGTCATGTGACATAAATGTGCAACTACCATCATTTTATTCTATAGGTCATGTGGTTTTAGAAAACATGCTGTTAAGGCATTTATGTAAAAAAAAAGTACATTTCAACTGGCAGTAAAAGGTTTAACTTGACAGCTATGCAGTTAGCATTTTCAGAAGAAATGGTGGGCAATGGTGACCTCCATATCCTCTTAGTATAGGTGTTATAATTAATAATGATACCCTCCTAATGTTGTTATCAATGTTTGCAGGCGAGGCTGGAAATTGTAATTTATAAATTGTAATTGTAATTTGCTTGGTGTATTCATAAAATCTATTGGATTGCTATGATATTTAGGTGCTCTGCATCATGAAAAAACAAGTAACCAAATGAACACAGTTATACATGTCTCTGCTATGTACAGTATATGTATTTCAATAAAAAAAAAAAAAAAAAAAAGCAATACACAAAATGTCTCATTTGCCAAAATTCCTCCACGAAGCAGATTATGCTGTTCTACCGGTTCAGACTGGAGACAGTGACCTTTCCCACAAGTCCATTAAAATGAATTGCCATCTGTCATTTTAAGACCAAACTGGTATATTTTAGAAAAATCTAAAGTAAATCTGATTTGTGAAGTGTCAGTTTACTTGCTTACCCAACAAGATCCTGTCATGTTAATATCCTGCCCTAAAATTAACCCAATCGAGTGTTTAAAAGTAGATTTTATGCCTAAAAGCAGCAGCACAAATAACCTAATTTTACCTTTACTGGCCATAAAACCCTTATTTTAGTTTACTAGCCATAACCCTAGCCATTGATAAAGTATTAGATGTCTAATCTCTAAACCAGAGCTTACAGTGTGTATGTATTACTTATAAAACTGACTCGTGAAGCATACTTCTCATGATGTATCCCTGTCAGTGTCAGGACAAGGTCACCTAGAGCCCAGGGTGGACATGCTAAATTAATCCTCCAGAGTTGTGCCTCACTAATACAGGAGGTGTATTACTGGCTAGATCAACAAGTGAAAACAGAGGGGGAAAAGCCTAAGAAAAGAAGACGAATGCAGCCACCACATCTAATGATTGGTCATCCCAATGAGTGGATATGAGGAGGCGCTGATTTCCATGGTATCAGGATCAAAAGGTGGATCACCATAGGACAGTGGAAGATCACTGGTTTTGGTACGTGTTTACAGCAAGGGTACGTGTTTACTACCTAGGGGGGAGCACGGCGGTGTGGTGAAGGCTCTTGGTGGCTGAGTTGGTGATTTAAAGAGACTGGATCTGCACCTTTTCCACCTTGTTTTATTGGACAAAGAGACTTTCCATAGCAATTTGTTTTCATAACCAGTCACTTTATATATATATATATTGATATTATTCACAACTTGATATCATACTAACATATTCGCCGCTCTTGGAAGCAAGGGTGCATTAGCGCTGCTAGTGCATATATGGACTTTGTTTATGTACGCACCTTTTTTAGATAACATTGATTTTATAGCAGCAGCTGTGTTTGAATATTTGTAATTGAAATTGAGATTTTCACATTCATCTATCGGTGGTAAGTAGCCACTAGAAATTTGGGATTGTATACTTTCCATAAAGCGCTGAGTGGGTTGGACAGGACCTCTGTCCTTGTTTTGCTCTTTTTTTCAAAGTATTAGATGTATTCTTAGAATGCAACAAATTTGAGTGGCTGAATTTTATCAGCCTCTTTAATTCTCGTATACAGCAGCACTCAGGCTGGGAGAGGAAAGGGCAAGACTGTCAAACAATCAGATGTGCTATATGCAAATGTGTTACAAGAAATAAGTTCATAGGGGAGCAGTAAAAGAAGGGAGTTGACCCTGTGCATAGAAGAGAAACTGATCATTCTTAATTTTAATTGATGTTACCCCCCTGGCTGTCTAGGGGAGCTTTGTAAATTTCAGGAATGGATAGACAGACAAAAACCCTTTGGTATATAAAATACAATAGCTCAGTAATATGCATATCATGTGTGCATTTGCAGTATCTCACAAACGTGAGTACACCCCTCACATTTTTGTAAATATTTTATTATATCTTTTCATGTGACAACACTGAAGAAATGACACTTTGCTACAATGTAAAGTAGTGAGTGTACAGCTTGTATAACTGTGTAAATTTGCTGTCCCCTCAAAAACACTCACTACAAAGCCATTAATGTCTAAACCGCTGGCAAGTGAAAATGTCCAAATTAGGCCCAAATAGCCATTTTTCCTCCCTGGTGTCATGTGACTCATTAATGTTACAAGGTCTCAGGTGTGAATGGGGAGCAGGTGTGTTAAATTTGGTGTTATCGCTCTCACTCTCTCATACTGGTCACTGTAAGTTCAACATGGCACCTCATGGCAAAGAACTCTCTATGGATCTAAAAAAAAAAGAATTGTTGCTCTATATAAAGATGGCCTAGGCTATAAGAAGATTGCCAAGACCCTGAAACTGAGCTACAGCACGGTGGCCAAGACCATACAGCGGTTTAACAGGACAGGTTCCACTCAAAACAGGCCTCGCCGTGGTCGACCAAAGGAGTTGAGTGCATGTGCCCATCGTCATATCCAGAGGTTGTCTTTGGGAAATGAACGTATGAGTTCTTCCAACATTTCTGCAGAGGTTGAAGGGGTGAGGGTCAGCCTGTCAGTGCTGAGACCATGTACGTCACACACTGCATTAAATTAGTCTGCATGGCTGTTGTCCCAGAAGGAGGCCTCGTCTAAAGATGATGCAAAATAAAGCCTGCAAACAGTTTGCTAAAGACAAGCAGAATAAGGATTTGGATTACAGGGACAATGTCCTGCAGTCTGATGAGACCAAGATAAACTTATTTGGTTCAGATGGTGTCAAGCGTGTGTGGCTGCAAACCAGGTGAGGAGTAGGGATGATCGAACATTTGAAAAGTTTGGTTCAACCAGAACACCCGAACTTCCCAAAAGTTCGGGTTCGGATTCCAGAACCCCATTGAAATCAATGGGACCCGAACTTTGGTAATCAAAAAACACAATTTTGAAGCCCTAAAATCTAATAAATGCCCCTAAAAAGTGCCTAGGGTTCTGGGTCATGCCCCAGGGACTATTAATCACACAAAAAAAGTGCTTAAAAATTGTCGTTTTTGATAGAGAGCCAATTATTAAAAAAATTATTGAAAAAAAAATGAGATTTCTTTGGATTTAGTGTCTGGGGGGTCTAAAAAGTGTACCTGTGAAGTTTAGCATGTCCAGAACCAGAAAAAAAAAAAGATCGTTTGTTTTAGAATTGCAGTAGAGCAGGGATATGGCTCCTCTAGTTTCACACCTGGCCGTTTTTGTTGCAGGCGTTTATTAGGCTTTTTTGTGGACATCTTTGGAGGCAGGCATGACATCTGAACTTCTGTGTAGGGGTATATATACACACACACATATATGTATATATACACATACATACATATAGGTGTAAACTTCTGGAGGGGATGATTAGGGACTATATCGTAGAGTTTGCTAAAGACAACAACATCATCAGCAGTAATCAGCACGGGTTTACAAATGGGCGTTCTTGTCAAACCAATCTCTTAACATTCTACGAGGAGGTGAGCTGTGAGCTAGATAGGGGCAGACCAGTAGACGTGGTGTACTTGGATTTCGCTAAGGCGTTTGATACAGTTCCCCACAAGCGCTTATTTTATAAAATAAGGTCTGCAGGTATCGACAGCAGGGTTTGCTCTTGGATACGGAACTGGCTAAAAGGCATGTCCAAAGGGTGGTAATAAACAGCGCATACTCAGACTGGTCTGAGGTAGTAAGCGGGGTCCCCCAGGGCTCAGTCCTGGGACCAACCTTGTTCAATTTATTCATAAACAGCATTGAGGTCGGGATCAGTAGTTCGTTATCAGTTTTTGCAGATGACACAAAATTGGCCAGGGCAATAACTGCACAGCATGAAGCAGATATCCTACAGAAGGGAAAGGGGGGAAGGAGGGCGGGACTTTAAATGAGGCACATGGTGGGGTAACCATGTGTCTCCATCCCAAATTTCATATAGAAAAAAAGCCAAAAGGCAAAATGTTGGGACTTTGTATGAGAGACATGACAATGACAGGGCTAGTCGGTAAAAATATAGTATTTATTATTTTTTGTATATATATATATATATCATATAGTCATAATATACAAAATAAACAATGCATGGTATATAAAAAACTGGAGTAATACAAATGATGAATGGTCCCCAAGCCAGCCTGAAAGAACCAGCATAGCAATAGACAATAATAAAGTAAATTGAGTATGATCATAACATCCATAACTGACGCGTTTCGTGGCCTAGTATCGCCACTTCTTCAAGAGTAGGTGTATGATCCATATCTATAAACAAAAAGATAATACGTATAAAAGTATTTTGCAATTTTGGATAGCATGATGGTCATTAAAAAGCTGAGAGGGGAGGGGAGAGGGAGGGAAGCCCCCACAGTCTCACAACTTACATGGTGGCTCCGGCAGTAGCTGGCAATGACGGTGGGACATGGACCCAGTGCCTCCCACGGGAGCTGAGGATGCAGAGGGTCAGCGGAAGAGGCGAATATCGCCACACACAGGAAGAATTTGTAAGTACAAGTAGCTGCGGTAATATAGGTAGTAACATATACCTGTATCAAATGAGTAGAAACGTATGTTTGTATGAGGACTTCACATAATGTTGCCTATATTGTATCAGTAAAAATTGGAAGAGACTGAAAGTAAATTTGGAGGAAATGAATTAGATGAAAATTATGGAATAAGTGAGAAAGATAAAAATATAGATAATGACGTTTAACTATATAAATGGGGTGGGGAAGTGTGTGTTATGTGAATTGACCTGGTATAATTATATATGGTGTGAGTAAAAATATAGTAATATGTATGAATTAGTGTGAGTTGAAAATAAATGAAAATATAAAAGTATAAAAAATATAAAAAATATAAAAATGAGGAAGTGTGGATGTGACTGAAATGGTATAAAAGAGGTTGTGCATAATGTGAAAAGAAACAATAATTGAGGAGTGTGTAAGTGGATGAGAGGGTGGAAATGTGAGAGCAAGAGAATAAGTGCCGAAGTAAAGAGAGGAGAGAGAGTGGGATAGGAAAACCAAGTAAGCCAAAAAACCAGAGGATGAACACCACGAGGTGAATGAACATAAGAAAATAGATGTGTGATCCAAAGTGAGTGGTGAAGGTGCAGGAGGTCAGGAGGTGAATACCCAGGAATGGAGTATGAAGGAGTGTGTCTTGCTTTCGCCGAGGACCGCCAAACCAGTAACATCCAGCGTCACGTCGGTGCATACAGTAGATGGGAAGACCCGCGGGAGCGGCTGGCAATGCCGACCGTCCAGCGGGCTCCCTCTATATGCACTGAGATGTGAAACAGTCGTCGGCGTGTCGGCGCCAAAATTTTTTGTATATTATGACTATATGATATATATATATATATACAAAAAATAATAAATACTATATTTTTACCGACTAGCCCTGTCATTGTCATGTCTCTCATACAAAGTCCCAACATTTTGCCTTTTGGCTTTTTTTCTATATGAAATTTGGGATGGAGACACATGGTTACCCCACCATGTGCCTCATTTAAAGTCCCGCCCTCCTTCCCCCCTTTCCCAATGAATTAGGGATGGAGAGACATGACTCTAATTGACAGGACCACACACATCTCTGCTTATTGTGCAGTGATTGCGTGTGATGGCTTATGTTCCTTTAAACCTCATATACTGTGTCATAACAGAATTTTTCTGGACCAGTTGGGGGCTTGATGTACTTGAGTCATACGGACAGTCTTATTTATACAAACTCTATCTATGTCTGAGATATATGTAGTAGTTATATACAATAATGTCATCAATTGCTGTTTAATCATTACTTTTGGTGTTTGGCATGGATGCTCCGGCATGGCTGGCTGGCTGGTGGGGTTTCCTTCCCCTGTCTCTCCCGGGAGCTGCGATGTGTGCTGTATGCCCTCCCCCTCTCCTTACCCCATTGGACTTGGGTGATCGGGGGGGCGGTGCCACCACACATCGGCGCCACGTCCTGCGCCGACGTGTGACGTCATATTGGCGCCGACACGCCGACGACTGTTTCACATCTCAGTGCATATAGAGGGAGCCCGCTGGACGGTCGGCATTGCCAGCCGCTCCCGCGGGTCTTCCCATCTACTGTATGCACCGACGTGACGCTGGATGTTACTGGTTTGGCGGTCCTCGGCGAAAGCAAGACACACTCCTTCATACTCCATTCCTGGGTATTCACCTCCTGACCTCCTGCACCTTCACCACTCACTTTGGATCACACATCTATTTTCTTATGTTCATTCACCTCGTGGTGTTCATCCTCTGGTTTTTTGGCTTACTTGGTTTTCCTATCCCACTCTCTCTCCTCTCTTTACTTCGGCACTTATTCTCTTGCTCTCACATTTCCACCCTCTCATCCACTTACACACTCCTCAATTATTGTTTCTTTTCACATTATGCACAACCTCTTTTATACCATTTCAGTCACATCCACACTTCCTCATTTTTATATTTTTTATATTTTTTATACTTTTATATTTTCATTTATTTTCAACTCACACTAATTCATACATATTACTATATTTTTACTCACACCATATATAATTATACCAGGTCAATTCACATAACACACACTTCCCCACCCCATTTATATAGTTAAACGTCATTATCTATATTTTTATCTTTCTCACTTATTCCATAATTTTCATCTAATTCATTTCCTCCAAATTTACTTTCAGTCTCTTCCAATTTTTACTGATACAATATAGGCAACATTATGTGAAGTCCTCATACAAACATACGTTTCTACTCATTTGATACAGGTATATGTTACTACCTATATTACCGCAGCTACTTGTACTTACAAATTCTTCCTGTGTGTGGCGCTATTCGCCTCTTCCGCTGACCCTCTGCATCCTCAGCTCCCGTGGGAGGCACTGGGTCCATGTCCCACCGTCATTGCCAGCTACTGCCGGAGCCACCATGTAAGTTGTGAGACTGTGGGGGCTTCCCTCCCTCTCCCCTCCCCTCTCAGCTTTTTAATGACCATCATGCTATGCAAAATTGCAAAATACTTTTATACGTATTATCTTTTTGTTTATAGATATGGATCATACACCTACTCTTGAAGAAGTGGCGATACTAGGCCACGAAACGCGTCAGTTATGGATGTTATGATCATACTCAATTTACTTTATTATTGTCTATTGCTATGCTGGTTCTTTCAGGCTGGCTTGGGGACCATTCATCATTTGTATTACTCCAGTTTTTTATATACCATGCATTGTTTATTTTGTATATTATGACTATATGATATATATATATATATATACAAAAAATAATAAATACTATATTTTTACCGACTAGCCCTGTCATTGTCATGTCTCTCATACAAAGTCCCAACATTTTGCCTTTTGGCTTTTTTTCTATATGAAATTTGGGATGGAGACACATGGTTACCCCACCATGTGCCTCATTTAAAGTCCCGCCCTCCTTCCCCCCTTTCCCAATGAATTAGGGATGGAGAGACATGACTCTAATTGACAGGACCACACACATCTCTGCTTATTGTGCAGTGATTGCGTGTGATGGCTTATGTTCCTTTAAACCTCATATACTGTGTCATAACAGAATTTTTCTGGACCAGTTGGGGGCTTGATGTACTTGAGTCATACGGACAGTCTTATTTATACAAACTCTATCTATGTCTGAGATATATGTAGTAGTTATATACAATAATGTCATCAATTGCTGTTTAATCATTACTTTTGGTGTTTGGCATGGATGCTCCGGCATGGCTGGCTGGCTGGTGGGGTTTCCTTCCCCTGTCTCTCCCGGGAGCTGCGATGTGTGCTGTATGCCCTCCCCCTCTCCTTACCCCATTGGACTTGGGTGATCGGGGGGGCGGTGCCACCACACATCGGCGCCACGTCCTGCGCCGACGTGTGACGTCATATTGGCGCCGACACGCCGACGACTGTTTCACATCTCAGTGCATATAGAGGGAGCCCGCTGGACGGTCGGCATTGCCAGCCGCTCCCGCGGGTCTTCCCATCTACTGTATGCACCGACGTGACGCTGGATGTTACTGGTTTGGCGGTCCTCGGCGAAAGCAAGACACACTCCTTCATACTCCATTCCTGGGTATTCACCTCCTGACCTCCTGCACCTTCACCACTCACTTTGGATCACACATCTATTTTCTTATGTTCATTCACCTCGTGGTGTTCATCCTCTGGTTTTTTGGCTTACTTGGTTTTCCTATCCCACTCTCTCTCCTCTCTTTACTTCGGCACTTATTCTCTTGCTCTCACATTTCCACCCTCTCATCCACTTACACACTCCTCAATTATTGTTTCTTTTCACATTATGCACAACCTCTTTTATACCATTTCAGTCACATCCACACTTCCTCATTTTTATATTTTTTATATTTTTTATACTTTTATATTTTCATTTATTTTCAACTCACACTAATTCATACATATTACTATATTTTTACTCACACCATATATAATTATACCAGGTCAATTCACATAACACACACTTCCCCACCCCATTTATATAGTTAAACGTCATTATCTATATTTTTATCTTTCTCACTTATTCCATAATTTTCATCTAATTCATTTCCTCCAAATTTACTTTCAGTCTCTTCCAATTTTTACTGATACAATATAGGCAACATTATGTGAAGTCCTCATACAAACATACGTTTCTACTCATTTGATACAGGTATATGTTACTACCTATATTACCGCAGCTACTTGTACTTACAAATTCTTCCTGTGTGTGGCGCTATTCGCCTCTTCCGCTGACCCTCTGCATCCTCAGCTCCCGTGGGAGGCACTGGGTCCATGTCCCACCGTCATTGCCAGCTACTGCCGGAGCCACCATGTAAGTTGTGAGACTGTGGGGGCTTCCCTCCCTCTCCCCTCCCCTCTCAGCTTTTTAATGACCATCATGCTATGCAAAATTGCAAAATACTTTTATACGTATTATCTTTTTGTTTATAGATATGGATCATACACCTACTCTTGAAGAAGTGGCGATACTAGGCCACGAAACGCGTCAGTTATGGATGTTATGATCATACTCAATTTACTTTATTATTGTCTATTGCTATGCTGGTTCTTTCAGGCTGGCTTGGGGACCATTCATCATTTGTATTACTCCAGTTTTTTATATACCATGCATTGTTTATTTTGTATATTATGACTATATGATATATATATATATATATATATACAAAAAATAATAAATACTATATTTTTACCGACTAGCCCTGTCATTGTCATGTCTCTCATACAAAGTCCCAACATTTTGCCTTTTGGCTTTTTTTCTATATGAAATTTGGGATGGAGACACATGGTTACCCCACCATGTGCCTCATTTAAAGTCCCGCCCTCCTTCCCCCCTTTCCCAATGAATTAGGGATGGAGAGACATGACTCTAATTGACAGGACCACACACATCTCTGCTTATTGTGCAGTGATTGCGTGTGATGGCTTATGTTCCTTTAAACCTCATATACTGTGTCATAACAGAATTTTTCTGGACCAGTTGGGGGCTTGATGTACTTGAGTCATACGGACAGTCTTATTTATACAAACTCTATCTATGTCTGAGATATATGTAGTAGTTATATACAATAATGTCATCAATTGCTGTTTAATCATTACTTTTGGTGTTTGGCATGGATGCTCCGGCATGGCTGGCTGGCTGGTGGGGTTTCCTTCCCCTGTCTCTCCCGGGAGCTGCGATGTGTGCTGTATGCCCTCCCCCTCTCCTTACCCCATTGGACTTTGGTGATCGGGGGGGCGGTGCCACCACACATCGGCGCCACGTCCTGCGCCGACGTGTGACGTCATTTTGGCGCCGACACGCCGACGACTGTTTCACATCTCAGTGCATATAGAGGGAGCCCGCTGGACGGTCGGCATTGCCAGCCGCTCCCGCGGGTCTTCCCATCTACTGTATGCACCGACGTGACGCTGGATGTTACTGGTTTGGCGGTCCTCGGCGAAAGCAAGACACACTCCTTCATACTCCATTCCTGGGTATTCACCTCCTGACCTCCTGCACCTTCACCACTCACTTTGGATCACACATCTATTTTCTTATGTTCATTCACCTCGTGGTGTTCATCCTCTGGTTTTTTGGCTTACTTGGTTTTCCTATCCCACTCTCTCTCCTCTCTTTACTTCGGCACTTATTCTCTTGCTCTCACATTTCCACCCTCTCATCCACTTACACACTCCTCAATTATTGTTTCTTTTCACATTATGCACAACCTCTTTTATACCATTTCAGTCACATCCACACTTCCTCATTTTTATATTTTTTATATTTTTTATACTTTTATATTTTCATTTATTTTCAACTCACACTAATTCATACATATTACTATATTTTTACTCACACCATATATAATTATACCAGGTCAATTCACATAACACACACTTCCCCACCCCATTTATATAGTTAAACGTCATTATCTATATTTTTATCTTTCTCACTTATTCCATAATTTTCATCTAATTCATTTCCTCCAAATTTACTTTCAGTCTCTTCCAATTTTTACTGATACAATATAGGCAACATTATGTGAAGTCCTCATACAAACATACGTTTCTACTCATTTGATACAGGTATATGTTACTACCTATATTACCGCAGCTACTTGTACTTACAAATTCTTCCTGTGTGTGGCGCTATTCGCCTCTTCCGCTGACCCTCTGCATCCTCAGCTCCCGTGGGAGGCACTGGGTCCATGTCCCACCGTCATTGCCAGCTACTGCCGGAGCCACCATGTAAGTTGTGAGACTGTGGGGGCTTCCCTCCCTCTCCCCTCCCCTCTCAGCTTTTTAATGACCATCATGCTATGCAAAATTGCAAAATACTTTTATACGTATTATCTTTTTGTTTATAGATATGGATCATACACCTACTCTTGAAGAAGTGGCGATACTAGGCCACGAAACGCGTCAGTTATGGATGTTATGATCATACTCAATTTACTTTATTATTGTCTATTGCTATGCTGGTTCTTTCAGGCTGGCTTGGGGACCATTCATCATTTGTATTACTCCAGTTTTTTATATACCATGCATTGTTTATTTTGTATATTATGACTATATGATATATATATATTGTGAGGGATTAGCTCGGTGGTAGGCGTAGATGACTCCTTGGGGGGTGCGTTTTCACAGAGAAATAGCCCAAAAGTGCTTGCAAACAACAGGTTTATTCTTCAAAGAAGTGCATGCAGCAAAAACATCAAAATAAAATAAAACAAAATAAATCCTTGCCTCTGTGGGCGGCTACCTTCTCACAACTGGAACCTGCCTAAGTGTCTGTCTCCAACCTACCGTCGGGCAGACTTCCTTGTCCTTACAGCGGACACTCAATAGTCCTTTTATAATAGCTTCACAGGGCAACACAGTCCTTTTGTTTCTTTCACACAGAAACACTTCGTCTTCTCACCTTTGAGACGTATTCACCCTTGGTTACCGTCCCGGGCACACATCACTCCGGGGGGTCTTCTCCCAGGCCCACACATCCTGTCGGGAGGCACACGCTGACTGTCCTCCTGCTCCCAGCCCACATGGCTTCAGGATGCAGCTTCTGGAGGCAGCAAAAAACAGGAATTTCTCTGAACAAATTATAGAGCCTTAACTCCCTCATTCTGAACAGGTGAAGGCCTTTCAACTTCCTGCTGGCTAGCTCTGTAGCCAACACCCTAAATTAATTAATGGACTTCTCAATCAGGTGGAAAATGTATCTCCTTCCTGTGACTACATTCCCAGATTTACCTGACTTCCTGTCACATACCCCCCCCCTCTTGTTTCAACCCTAGGGTTGGGACACATATTTCCAGGCACGCATGTGTCAGGCACTGCTGACTCACTGATAAGCCTCCTATTATCCTCAAGCTTCCGGATGAAACTGTTTCTGTCATCTTCACTGACAGATTTCTCATAAATGCCACACAGTTTGTCTCTCATCTCATATACACATTCTTCAACTGCATTTTTGGCATAATTTTGCTCCTTCTCGTTTCTGTCATCTTCATTGACAGCTTTCTCATAAATGTCAGACAGCTTGTCCCTCATAACCGTCTGTCCAATCCACCATGGAGGACCGTGATCCATAGGCAACTCAATTGGGCTAGTCTTAATGTCTTCAACATTCTTAAGACGCCTCTCTCTGCAATCCATAAATGTTTTCCACAAAACTTTGAGAACCTTTGCTTCACTAAGCTTTGTTCCAAGTAGGGACTCTTGACATCCCTCTGTGACTTGAGTTGCCTCTCCATACATCTGTACACAATCATTGACTTTTTGTTGTAAAAGGGAATGATCTTCCTTCTTGAGCTTTGCTTGCTCTAAGATGCTGTGCAGAGGATTTTCCAATTGAGACAACAGGCTGTCACACATTTCTTCAAAGTGACCCCTGTTCCTTTTCCCAGAGATATCAATATCATTCACCAAACATTTCATATTCATAGGCAGATCTGAAGCATTTGCACTCATCAACTTCTTAAACTTTTCGCCCTCCTGAGCGAGTCGCAGTAAAGGCCTACTATTTGATTTGATATTGAGTTTATATTTCTTGCCAAACTCTTCACAGAAGAAGCCAACCAGAACATCATCAACTTTCCTTCCACCAACATAGGGGTCAAAGGCAACAACACAGTTGAACCCAGCGATCTGGGTGGTATCCATTATAGACCTCCTCTCTGCATCAGTGAAGAAGCATGGAACTGCAACACATTCTTTTACAGGTTTCTTCAATGCACTTTCTGCTGAACTATTTGACCGCTCAAGGTCACCTAGTTCTTTTTCTCTATCTGAATTCCACATGGAATGCATCTCAAGATCACGATCAAACTTCTGCCACCCGTCTTTCACCAGTTTCATTTTAGAAATATTCTCTGAAAGGCACTTGAAATTCATTTGCTTCACGTTTTCACCAACAGCCTTAGTTTTCTCCACTAGGTGGCGTTTGCTTTTTCCTCCCAGATTTATATCACTTGCTTTAGTTTTCTCCGCTTTAGTTTTCTCCACTAGGTTTTCAGCCTGAACTGAGAAATCATCACATTTCTTACACAACTCCTTTATTTGCTGAAGTTCTAATGATACATTTTCCAATGCTTGAAGTTTTTGAAGGAACGGTTTATTCCAAAGGGGTGATTCAAGCCACGTGTCATCACATTTCTGAGGCTCACTCAGGACAGACCCCAAAACACTGATCCTTTTAAAAACTGCATCAGGCACACTATCCCCTCTTTGGGACAGATCCTCTGTTGCCTGGAATTCCTCTTCCAGTTCCTGCAACGGAATCTTCATCTCTTCTACTTGCTGTTCTAAGGCTCGCTTAGACTTTTCTAGCTCCTGAACGCTTTTCACAACATCATCCTTGGAGCTGACCAATTCTTCCATTTCTGTACGCAGCTGTTTAACACTTTCTAGTTCAGCCTTACACTCTAGAGCTTCCTCCAAAGAGCGAGCCAAGAACAGGGCTTTGCTCTCGTTATCACGCACCTCCGTTTCTGCACGTGCGCGTTCTTCTGCATATTTTGCAGACACAGTCTTCTCTTCACCAAGCATCTGATCAAACTTCTTTTTCACATCTTCAACACACTGTAATGAACCAACGCTTTCTTCCATGCGTTTTTTCATATCCGCTATCTGAGCTTGCAATGTTGCGACTTGCTCTGATAGGTTTTTCTTTGCTTCCGCCTCCTCTTTTAATTGTTCCAGGAAGCCATTTTTCTCATCTTCCATTTGTTTGAGCTTTGTGCTAAAACTCAGCCTTTGACACCTCTCTTCCTGTAAGAGTTCCTGCGTGTCTTGCAGCTGCGATTCCAAGATAGAAAAATCTTCCGCAATTTCTCTAGATTTGCGGTCTGCTTGAGAAAGCCGATTTGTGACACTGTCCAACTCAACCTGCAATCGGTTTGCCTTCTCTGACAGCTTAGCACACAATCGGTCACCTTCTGACACCTTGACTTGCGATTCCAGAAGCTGTGTCTCTACTTTTTCCCTCTTATGTTCACAATCTCCTTTTCCCTGCATAAGAGCCTTCACCTCATTGGCTAGCATCTGGGAATAAGAATGTAATTCTGCCACACAGGCTTCTTTCTCCTTTAACTGCTGCTGGACACGTTGGGCTTCCCCTTTCCAACTTTCACAGTCCGCACGCCATTCATCTACCACATTGCTCAAAGTAGTGAGCTCATACACAGTACTCAGTAATTTAGCCTCTCTTTCACTTTTCTCTTTGTCGCTGAGAGACAATGTCGCTTTCAGAGCAACATTCTGTTCCTGCGACTCCTGCAGGTCTATTTTTGTAGCTCCCAAAGACTGAAGACTTTTTTCCAGCTGATTACGCAACTCCAACATATCAGCCATACTTTGCTTCTGCAAAGTCTGAATTTCACTTTCCTTTTCCATGAGGATGGTATCTTTCTCCATTATAGTCTCTCTGCGTTTTTGCAACTCGACCAAAAGAAGAGCAGTGGATTCTTCCCACTGTAACACATGAGACTTGAGTAGTTCATTCGTTTCCTGCAAGTTTCTATGCTCCATTTTAAGCAATTCCAAGGCTTGTTCCTTTTCTTCCATTTTCCGTTGCAAGGCATCCAACTTAGCCCTGCACACATACTCGGTTTCCTCCATACCGATGGCCTCCATTGGCTGCTGGCGTCTCTGTTTCCAGCCTGCCATGCTCTCTTGATGAGCCTTTTGTTGAGCTGCAAAGCTCTGCTGAAAATCCGCATTTGCCTGCTGTTGAGCTGTATTTGCTTGCTGTTGAGCTGCATTTGATATAATCAGATGTTTCAACATCTCCTCCATTTTGAGTTTACTTTTCATCTGAGCACACTGCGTCTCCATAGCGGTTTCATCAGTGTTGCTAGGGACAACAACCTTCCTCTTTAGTAGACTCTCTTTAGGCATGGATGGGGCTGGTTCAGACGGCAACATCCCCTCCATCCATAGAATCCGGTCTCTCATTTCATCTATCTTTGCATTCTTCAGGCGTTTGGACCGCCCCATCTTCAATAACTCCACAAACAAATTTTTCACAGTCCAGCAAACAATTTTCAGACCACTGTCTCTTCAACACATGTAGTTTTTCTCTCTCTTGCAGGATCTCTTTTCCTGCGCACACAGTTTGTGCAGTCACTTGCACCAGACACAACAAAGTTCATCAAAAAATTTTGAGACCCCTGTCTCTTTAAAACACTTTTTTTTTTTTCTGTCAGGATCTTCTCTCCTGCACACATAGATTGTGCAATCTCATGCACCAGACAAAGTTCATCAAACATTTGCACTTCCTTGCAGGGATCTTGCTGCTTCTGCCCGCATCCTCCACCATATGTGAGGGATTAGCTCGGTGGTAGGCGTAGATGACTCCTTGGGGGGTGCGTTTTCACAGAGAAATAGCCCAAAAGTGCTTGCAAACAACAGGTTTATTCTTCAAAGAAGTGCATGCAGCAAAAACATCAAAATAAAATAAAACAAAATAAATCCTTGCCTCTGTGGGCGGCTACCTTCTCACAACTGGAACCTGCCTAAGTGTCTGTCTCCAACCTACCGTCGGGCAGACTTCCTTGTCCTTACAGCGGACACTCAATAGTCCTTTTATAATAGCTTCACAGGGCAACACAGTCCTTTTGTTTCTTTCACACAGAAACACTTCGTCTTCTCACCTTTGAGACGTATTCACCCTTGGTTACCGTCCCGGGCACACATCACTCCGGGGGGTCTTCTCCCAGGCCCACACATCCTGTCGGGAGGCACACGCTGACTGTCCTCCTGCTCCCAGCCCACATGGCTTCAGGATGCAGCTTCTGGAGGCAGCAAAAAACAGGAATTTCTCTGAACAAATTATAGAGCCTTAACTCCCTCATTCTGAACAGGTGAAGGCCTTTCAACTTCCTGCTGGCTAGCTCTGTAGCCAACACCCTAAATTAATTAATGGACTTCTCAATCAGGTGGAAAATGTATCTCCTTCCTGTGACTACATTCCCAGATTTACCTGACTTCCTGTCACAATATATATACAAAAAATAATAAATACTATATTTTTACCGACTAGCCCTGTCATTGTCATGTCTCTCATACAAAGTCCCAACATTTTGCCTTTTGGCTTTTTTTCGATATCCTACAGAATGACCTGGACAAAATAACGGAGTGGGCAACGACATGGCAAATGAGGTTTAATGTGGAGAAGTGTAAGGTTTTGCACTTGGGGACTAAAAACATAAAAACACAATATACGTTAGGAGGGGAACCCTTGGGGGAATCAAAAATGGAGAAAGATCTGGGAGTCTTGGTTGATGATAGATTAGGCAATAGCATGCAATGTCAAGCGGCAGCTGCCAAAGCCAGCAGAATATTAGCATGCATAAAGAAAGGGATGTATTCCAGAGATAAGACTATAATCCTTCCACTTTATAAAACTCTGGTCCGACCGCATCTGGAGTACTCTGTCCAGTTCTGGTCGCCAGTCCTCAGGAGGGATGTGTTGAAGCTGGAGAGAGTCCAGAGAAGGGCAACTAAACTGATTAGGAGATTGGAGGACCTTAATAATGAAGAGCGTCTGCAATCGCTTGATTTATTCTCCCTGGAGAAGAGACGCCTGAGGGGGGACATGATAGCAATTTATAAATATCTCAATGGGGACCTCAGCTTAGAAAAAAAGCTGTTCAGTCGTAGGGATTGCATGAGGACTCGAGGGCATACAATGCGATTAGAGGAGAAGCGTTTTAACCTCAGGCAACGTGGGGGGTTCTTTACTGTTAGGACTACAAGATTGTGGAATTCTCTACCACAAGAGGTGGTTTCTGCGGGAAGTATGGTGGCTTTCAAAAGACTCTTAGACGTACATCTCAAGGATCAGGACATTCAGGGCTATGTGAGATGATTACAGCCACACACAACTACACAGTTTGAACTGGATGGACTATTGTCTTTATTCAACCTCACCTACTATGTAACTATGTAACTATGTAAGTAGCGGAACCCTATGCCTGCGCTAATGAAATTATTTGCAGGCATAGGGCTCCGCTCCTATCACACCTATATGTGTGTATGTGTATATATACATATATGTGTGTGTGTGTATATATACCCCTATACAGAAGTTCAGATGTTATGCCTGCCTCCAAAGACGCCTAAAAAATGCCCAAAAAAACCCCTGCAACAACACACCTGGGCGTTTTTGTTGCAGGCGTTTTTGGGCATTTTTTGGGCGTCTTTGGAGGCAGGCATAACATCTGAACTTGTGTATAGGGGTATATATACACACACACACATATATGTATATATACAAATACACACATATAGGTGTGATAGGAGCGGAGCCCTATGCCTGCAAATAATTTCATTAGCGCAGGCATAGGGTTCTGCTACTTTCACACCTATATGTGTGTATGTGTATATATACATATATGTGTGTGTGTATATATACCCCTATACAGAAGTTCAGATGTTATGCCTGCCTCCAAAGACGCCCAAAAAATGCCCAAAAAACACCTGCAACAAAAACGTCCAGGTGTGTTGTTGCAGGCATTTTTTTGGGCATTTTTTGGGCGTCTTTGGAGGCAGGCATAACATCTGAACTTCTGTATAGGGGTATATATACACACACACATATATGTATATATACACATACACACATATAGGTGTGATAGGAGCGGAGCCACATCCCTGCAAATAATTTCATTAGCGCAGGCATAGGGTTCCGCTACTTTCACACCTATATGTGTGTATGTGTATATATACATATATGTGTGTGTGTATATATACCCCTACACAGAAGTTCAGATGTCATGCCTGCCTCCAAAGACGTCCACAAAAAAGCCCAATAAACGCCTGCAACAAAAACGGCCAGGTGTGAAAGTAGCGGAGTCATATCCCTGCTCTACTGCAATTCTAAGACAAACAATCTTTTTTCTATGGCGGTCACCCTGACATGGAAGAGTTTGGTCACCCTGCCATAGCAGTCAGAGTCTGTTCACCCTACACTACACTACGGTCACCCTGACATTTAACACTTTCCCTACAGAAACTAGATTATTGAATATAACTATAGTGGAAAATAGTACCATAACTACACTAGATATCCCTTTCCTCACACTAATAATTGCTAAATGACACTTTTGAAGCAGGAGTAACAAAACTGCTCTCTTCCACAGCCCCTGTATTACAGTGCTAGAGATTTGGCGGGGCTATGTTATACACTGGGGGCGTATTCACTACTGATTGGCCTCTGGACCCCCTAGTCACTCCAATCACATTCCTAGCATCCTCCTGCCCCCTCAATTGGCTTTTACTGATGGTTCTGGTCCAATCACGGGCTTTTAAAGCCCAGTTCCTGTCCCATTGCATTTTGGTCGGTTCTGGTTGCCAAATTCCGAACTTTTTCCGCAAAAAGTTCGGAATTCGGCCGAATTTTGAACAGTCAATGTTCGGGTCGAACCGATGGTCGACCTGAACCGTTCGATTATCCCTAGTGAGGAGTACAATGACAAGTGTGTCTTGCCTACAGTCAAGCATGGTGGTGGGAGTGCCATGGTCTGGGGCTGCATGAGTGCTGCCGACACTGAGGAACTACAATTCATTGAGGGAACCATGAATGCCAACATGTACTGTGACATACTGAAGCAGAGCATAATCCCCTCCCTTCAGAGACTGGGCCGCAGGGCAGTATTCCAACATGATAACGAATCCAAACACACCTCCAAGACGACCACTGCCTTGCTAAAGAAGCTGAGGGTAAAGGTGATGGACTGGCCAAGCATGTCTCCAAACCTAAACCCTATTGTGCATCTGTGGGGCATCCTCAAATGGAAAGCGGAGGAGCGCAAGGTCTCTAACATCCACCAGCACCATGATGTTGCCATGGAAGAGTGGAAGAGGAATCCAGTGGCAACCTGTGAAGCTCTGGTGAACTCCATGCTCAAGAGGGTTAAGACTGTGCTGGAAAAATAATGGTGGCCACACAAAATATTGACACTTTGGGCCCACTTTGGACATTTTCACTTAGGGGTGTACTCACTTTTGTTGTCAGCGGTTTAGTCATTAATGGCTGTGTGTTGAGTTATTTTGAGGGGACAGCAAATTTACACTGTTATACAAGCTGTACACTCACAATATTACATTATAGCAAAGTGTCATTTCTTCAGTGTTGTCACATGAAAAGATATAATGAATATTTACTAAAATGTGGGGGCTGTACTCACTTTTGTGAGATACTGTATTAATTTACCTAGAGTTTAGCTTTAATGTTAATTTGTGAAACAGTGGTGCACTTAATTTAATTATGCATTCAGTAATAGGTTCAAGGTATTCATGAATGGCAACCCTTGGAAACCAAAGTAAAATGCTTACGTTTTTTTGTACATCTTCTAGGTTGATTTTAATGTTCTGTAAATGAGGCAACCCCGGCAAGAATGCACTTTCAGACTAAATGCACATATTTATTTGCCCTTTTGCCATGGCCTAAATGATCCTACCCTGCCCATCCACAGTCATGTACTTACCAAGGTCCAATAGCCATGACCTTCATTGTTGGTTTATGTCCAGCAGTGAAAGGCTTCATCTTCTGGCTTTGCCTGCACAGTACAGCCCCATAGAATTCTATGGGATGAATGTAACTCTGTCTCCCCGCTGGAAGATGGCCCCATTCAACTCTATAGGGAGGTATTTTGCAGTTGCATTTATTAAAGGGAGCCTGTAAACAAACAACTGAGGCGGCAGGCAATGGGTCTCCGTGAGTATTCTGTAGATCTGTGGAGGGGCTTGTTTTGGTCAGGGCAAAGAGGCAAAAAGAATATGCGTACTATGCAAAATCTCCCTGAAAGTGACCCTGTTGGGGGCCTGAAAAATCACAAAAGAACTAACCTGTAATCAAGAAAAAATTATAAATACTGTCCCTTGGCTCATTTTACTAAAACTTTAGCTCTGTAGCAGAGCTCCAGACACTGTTCTGATTTGACTCCTCAGGGTGGTTAAATAGTGGGTCTCCCCTCTGGCCTCTTTGTTTCATCATGCTGACCTCTAGTAACTGCAGAACACAACAGTGATGTAGAAGTTATCAGGAAGAAAAAACAGCAGCCAAACTCAGATAGGTGTCGGGAGCTCTACTACAGAGCAAAGTATTAGCACATGGAATGATGAAAATGTATGTATAAAGCTCTTTTCTTTACAGGTAAGTGTTTTTGTGACTTAGTAGACAAAGTCACTTTAAACGTCTATGTAGAGATTTTTCTTTGTTGCTTCAGTATCCTTAGTGGTTTCCATTTTCAGTTTAAGCCCCGGTTCACATTTGTGCGAGTGCCGGGTTCGCATGTAATATCGGAGCGCACTGCTCCGACATTACATGCAATCAGCTGTGCGGTGCGAGTTTAGCCATACAGTTTGTATGGCTAAATTCGCATAGCACCCGGAGCAAACACGCACAGGAGGCATTTTTGCAGCCGCATCAGGATCGGATCGCACAGCGGTTCACACTTGTGCGATCCGCTCCTGTGCGAACTGCACGATCGCACTGCGATATGCGATCAAACTGGGGGTGTCGTCAAGATTACATTGACACCCCCAGCGTATCGCATATGGCAGTGTGAACTGCCGGGGGTGCGTGTGCGATGCGGGAACAGGCTGCGAATTCGCAGCCTTCCCGCATCGCATAAATGTGAACCGAACCTCAAACAACATTTTGGACACTATGGTGTCAAAATTGCTGTAACAAAGTAGACAGAAACATAAACAAGTTACAAAACTAATAAACAAGTCATCCAAGTTTTGAAAAGCCAAAAAAAAGAAAATATCAGGTCACATAGGCAGAATAAAGGCCATCTTGGAAGTGTAACACAATATCAACAAGTAGGGACTGGCCCCATTTAGGAGGATAAAGACATAAATTATCTGCAGTGGGCAGAAGTGAAGAGATTCCCATAATTCACAAAGTCCATGCTGCCCATTAAATCCTATTATCACCCCCCCTCCCATTCCCCATCACACAGGGAAGCCCCGGGTTGTAGTTTGGACAGGGGGTCCAGATGTTAAAGTACATTCTTCCCTCTGTTTTGTACAGAGGAGGATTTCCAATGAAGTCTATGCTGCCCATTAAACCCCTAAAGGGGTTGTAAAGTCAGAAGTTTTTTTTATCTTAATGCATTAAGATAAAAAGCCTTCTGTGTGCAGCTGCCCCCCTCATTCTTACCTGAGCCCCTCTCCATCCAGTGATGTCCACGAGTGCCTCAGCGGTTCGGGACTCTCTTTCCTGATTGGCTGAGAAACAGCAGTGGCGCCATTGGCTCCTGCTACTGTCAGTCAAACTCAGTTAGCCAATCAGGAGAGAGAAAGGGTGGGGCCAACCAGCAGCTCTGTGTCTGAATAGATACATGGAACTGCAGCTCTGCTCGGGTGTCCCCATAGCAAGCAGTTTGCTGTGGGGGCACTCAACAGGAGGGAGGGGCCAGGAGCTCCAGCCAGGGACCCCGAGAAGAGGAGGAACTGGGCTGCCCTGTGCAAAACCACTGCACAGAGGAGGTAAGTATAATGTATTTAATGTTTATATTTATGTTTATGTATACTAACCCCCCCCCCCTTTTCCCATCACACAGAGAAGCTTTTCATAGAAAACAGATATAAAATGTCCTCCCCACATTCTTGCAAGTGTTGTCTGCTAAAAATATTTTTGGCACATTTAAGAGGATGGTGCTCCTGTATCTTTAAGGGAAGCTAAGGTGCATAGTGATCTTGCATTGTTATTTAATTGGTGCAATATTTTACAATACCTGGCTGATCCTGCCTCTTCCTGTGTTCCTCTCTCCAAACTGACCACGCTTATCACGGCTGCTGATCTATGATAGTGTGGTCAGTTTACGTCTTTTCATTATCTGGCTCTCTCCTCGGTGTGCCTGTATCTCCCTCCCTCCCTGTCACGGTCTGTTTCTCTGTCTGTGTGAAACTGATCACCTCCCCGCCCTTCCCTTCCTCTCTAGCCTTGAATGACTGATCATTCAACAGCAGCTGCTCCTCCCCTCCTCTTTTTTTTTTTATTTTCTTTCATGTGACCAGCACAGCACCAATCAGCACTGTGCTGAAACTAGGTCAGAGGGCACAGATTTCTCTTCTTCCTCCCCTCCTACTTGACTCATAAAGATAAGGAATGAGAGGAGAAAGGAAGACAGGACAGTGCAGAAGTGCTGCTTAAAAAAGGTATTAAGGCCCTATGTGCCTTTAAAGGAGTTGTAAAGGCAAATGATTTTTTATTTTAATGCATTCTATGCATTAGGATAAAAAGCCTTCTGTGTGTAGCAGCCCCCCTCAACCCCCCTAATACTTATCTGAGCCCCATCTCTATCCAGCAATGACCACAAGTCCGTTGGCCGTCGGGGACTCTCCCTCCTCATTGGCTGAGACACAGCAGCTGCGCCATTGGCTCCCGATGCTGTTAAAGTCAGTTAGCCAATCAGGAGTGATGGGGGCGGGGCCAAACAGAAGCTCCATGTCTCAATGGACACAGTGAGCTGCAGCTCGGCTCAGGTACCCCCATAGCAAGCTGCTTGCTGTGGGGGCACTCGACAGGAGGGGGGCCAGGAGCAGTAAAGACAGACCCGAGAAGAGGAGGATCTGGGTGGTAAGCATAACGTGTTTGGTATAGTTTTTTTTTTTTAAAACACGAGACTTTACAATCACTCTAAAGTATAACACTTTTTTTTTAGTTTTGGATAGAGTGGAGAGGGAGTAGAACTCCTGTCAGGTTTTTATTGCTGTCTGTGCCCCTCTTTAAACCCCTCTATTTACCCTGTTAAAGTTATCCCTGAAAGTGAAAGTAAAAGAAAATCACAAAAACAAGAAAAGATTCCCTAATTTTGGAGGGATTTCTTCTAACTTTCATTTTTGGCTATGGGACAGGAAGTGAAAGGGAAATCTCCCCAAAAGGACACAAATGGCAAAAACAACCTGAAAGGGGTTATAACCCTCCCTTTACTATATCCAAAATGGAAAAAAAAAAACGTTTGCTTTTAGCTCTACTTTAAGGCTACCCTATGACAAGTAATTCAGTTTAACATTTCTTATTGGAAACAGCATGTTAGGTCTGTTTAGCTTGACGTCATAATATGTCCAGTTAATAGATTTTCCTAGCTGCTTGTGAAATGCATTGATTGTTTATGTGTTTGTGAAGAATTCTGCTTTATGCAAAAATCTAGACATTTGAGCATCTTCAATGCCATGGTAGACATTATGCAAATAACTGATTTTCCTTGTCTCCCTAACTTCATAGAGGTTTCCCATCAACAACATTTACATAGCTTATTTGCATTTTCTGCACAGTATGTCATGTTTGAAGCATCAACAAAAATGCAAAATGTGAAAATTGCTGTGCGACTCATGGGATATTAGGAATACCCACACATATTGCCTTTACTTGGACTGAATTACATGTAGTAAATGTAATATTATTACAGCAAAATAAATTAAAACTTTTACATTTTAAAGAGTAACGCTGGCCATAAACGTACATGATTTCAGGCCGTTTTCAGACTGAACGATTATTCGTCATTCGAAAGCGAATTGTCCACTAACTGATAGAATAAACTCCTTTAAATGATCGTTTCCATGTTCATAGTAATCATTCAATAACAATAAAAACATATAAGACTAAATGTTTTTTTTTCGTTTTGATTATAACATACACGTATACACTTTAGTTGAAATGGTAAAAGTTTTCACTTCAGATCCATCGACATTAGCCGGGCCGCCCATGGTTGAAATCCTCGGTAAAGTTGGGTTCACTAACAGCACGATTGTTGAACAATCTTTCCGAAAATTACCAGTTTTGGCCAAAATTCTGTGCATGTTTGGCCAGCATTAAGCCCCGTACACACGTACCGAATGTCGGCCGAACGATCGGCCGTCTTTTGTCCGGTGCTGTCCTGTCGGTTGAAAAGTGCTAAAGACTGCACACGAATTTTGTCGGCCAACAACAGCCGACTGCAGAAGTGATGCCATGTGATGGTTAACTTTCCGTGTGTTTTTTCTTCTCTGAGCATGCCCAGTCTTGCTAATTTGCTGTTTGTCGGCCGAATTCTGTACTGACTGGCGAACAATCGGCCGTTCTGGTGACGGCCAACAAAAATTTTAAAGTCTGCACGCCAGATTCTGTTCGGCCGAAAAGTCGCAGTCGGTTGTCGGAAGCATCATACTAACAAGCCGACAATCGGCCGATCGTTCGGCGGCCGAATATTTACGGCCGACAATCGCTACGTGTGTACGGGCCTTTAGTCCATACAAATCTGAAATCGCAGGTTTAATATTACCTATGGTCAAGAATTCCTTTTTTAATGGAAACATCACACATTAGGGTCATGGAAAGGCATTAACTTCTTCTCATGCCCCTTTTAACTGATAAATAGTACCAGCTAAAATATGTAGTGAAGCCTGTAAGAAAATATATTTTATGATTAAGCAACTGATGACTTTGGAAAATAAACCATATTAAATATTTGAAAAGGTGGATCATCCTCTACAATTCAGTCTGCGTAGAATTAAAACAATTGGGATTTTTTTCCTGTATAAAAAATACCACTAGCATTAATTTAAGGCTATTATTTACTTGTTTTCTGGTTCATGCTCTGAGTTGTCATCATTGCTTTCTTGTTCAGGGTGCCTTTGCCCTGGAACAAAAATGCAAATATTAGTAGGTGTGACAAAAGTCAAAATTCACATGCTTGTTCCAGGATAGACATGCAAAAAATTTGGGGGAGCATACCCATGTATTTCCATATTGTTCCAGGATAGGGATGCACCATTTAGTGAAGGAACAATCTAGGGACAACCCTAATTCTACAGTATCTGGTTTATTTTTAAAAGCTATAAGCAGGCTGGGATAGAGTGAACAATAAAGATCAGTTACACTAAAACTTACTTAACCACTTAAGCCCTGGAAGATTTTACCCCCTTCCTGACCAGGGCCTATTTTGCGATTCGGCACTGCGTGAATTTAACGGACAATTGCGCGGTCGTGCGACACTGTACCCAAATGAAATTGATGTCCTTTTTTTCCCACAAACAGAGCTTTCTTTTGGTGGTATTTGATCACCTGTGCGATGTTTTGATCATGCGCTATAAACAAAAAAAGAGCGACAATTTTGCAAGAATAACAATATTTTTCACATTTTTTATATGAAATTCCCCCAAAAAAATGTAAAAATCAAAATTTTTTAACATTTTAGGCCAATTTGTTTTCTGCTACATATGTTTGGTTAAAAAAATCGCAAAAAGCGTATTTTGATTGGTTTGCGCAAAAGTTATTGCGTTTACTAACTAAGGGAAAGATTTTTGTTATTTTTATTGTTTTTTTTTAACGAGTAATGGCGGCGATCTGCGATTTTTTTTGCGGGACTGCGACATTGCGGAGGACAGATTGGACCCTTGAATGACATTTTTGACACTTTTGGGGTTACCAGTGACATTACTACAGTAATCAGTGCTATACATATGCACTGTTACTGTAAAAATGACACTGGGAGGGAAGGGGTTAACTTTATTGGAGAGGGAGGGGTTAAGTGTGTCCCTAGGGGCATGTTTCTTACTGTGATTGGATGTGGCTGTGTGTGTAACAGCACAGATCAACGGTCCTACATAGCAGGACCGAGTGATCTGTGCTTTTACACAGGGAAGAATGACAGGCGGCTTTGTTTACATTAGCCCCCTGCCTTTCTCCCTCTCCACCCGACGATCCGATGTCCGCCGGTCACTCGCGCCGGCTTCTTCGGGTACAAGCGGGGGCGGGAGCGTGCCTTTGGCGGCGTGCGCTCGTCCCCTATTCGTTCCCAGGCTAGTGACGTACCGGTACGTCACTTTGCCTGGGAGGGGCTAACCACCGACGTATATAGTCGGGTGGCGGTTGGCAAGTGGTTAACTTCCTAGGGCAGTGTTTTTCACATGTGTAAAATGTGACCTGTGTTTAGAGATGGCCTTGCGGTTCGCCCGACGGTCGGTTCGCGACGAAATTTGCTCGTTCGCTGTCCGCCGATCATGCGAACATATGGCGATGTTCGCGGCGGCCATATTCTTTTACATTGTGAAGAACTTTGACCCATGACACATCCGTCAGGTGGTACAGGACAGCCCTGTAAACATAAACACAAAAGAAGGGTGCACCAGCCTAGCGCATTATCCTCAGTAGGCTTTTATTAATAAAATGTAAAAAATGTCTACTCACAAACAAGTGATGTAAACCAGCATATCAACTCCGACTAACAATGTCCATGATGTTGGAGTCCAATATATTATCAAGATGAACGGCTGATGCGTTTCGAGGCAGTGCCTCTTCCTCAGAGCCTTCCTCACACAGCCTGACACAAATCGCTCAGTAATAGGGCCACAAAAGTCCTCTAAAGGACTGGTATTTGGTATAAGTGTACTATTGTTTGGTGTGCAGTATATAGGGGTGTAATACACTTATAATATACTTTCTAATATAGAAAGCATATTACAGTAATCCCCCGCTCCATCGCGGTTCAGTTTTTGCGGTCCCGGTAATTCGCAGTTTTTTTTGTAATGTTATTTTACTATATAAATCATTAAAAATGAAATATTTTTGTGTTTTCCATAGCTCTTGCTATGTCTCTTAGTATCTTTTATGTGTTTAAATGAGTTTCTATTGTTTTAAAAGTGTGTTTAAAGACCTTAAAATGCTTCTACACGTACAGTGACAGTAAAATAAACATGCCTACAATGCATTTTAATAGGGTTTTTCTATTTAGCGGAATTTCACTTTTCGCGGCTGGGTCCGGAACGTAACCCCCGCAATGGAGGGGAGTTTACTGTATAGTGTATTTGGGTACTGCAGAAATGTTGCATCTTTCGCTGCGTTAACTCTGCTACACACAATGACAAAAGTTACTAGAAGATATTTTTCATAACTGGTGCGATAAACCAGTGGCCCCCCAAAACGACAGATTGAAGCGGGTGTTATACTTTCATAATAGTGTTTTTGGGTACTGCAGAAATTTTGCCTCTTTCGCTGCGTTAACTCTGCTACACACAGTGACAAAAGTTACTAGAAAATATTTTTCATAACTGGTGTGATAAACCAGTGGCCCCCCAAAACAACAGATTGAAGCGGGGTGTTATACTTTCATAATAGTGTTTTTGGGTACTGCAGAAATTTTGCCTCTTTCGCTGCGTTAACTCTGCTACACACAGTGACAAATTATTTTTTATAACTGGTGTGATAGACCAGTGGCCCCCGAAAACGACAGATTGAAGCGGGGTGTTATACTTTCATAATAGTGTTTTTGGGTAATGCAGAAATTTTGTCTCTTTCGCTGCGTTAACTCTGCTACACACAGTGACAAAAGATACTAGAAAATATTTTTCATAACTGGTGTAATAAACCAGTGGCCCCCCAAAACGACAGATTGAAGCGGGGTGTTATACTTTCATAATAGTGTTTTTGGGTACTGCAGAAATTTTGCCTCTTTCACTGCGTTAACTCTGCTACACACAGTGACAAAAGTTACTAGAAAATATTTTTCATAACTGGTGTGATAAACCAGTGGCCCCCCAAAACGACAGATTGAAGCGGGGTGTTATACTTTCATAATAGTGTTTTTGGGTACTGAAGAAATTTTGCCTCTTTCGCTGCGGTAACTCTGCTACACACAGTGACAAAAGTTACTAGAAAATATTTTCCATAACTGGTGTGATAAACCAGTGGCCCCCAAAACGACAGATTGAAGCGGGGTGTTATATACCTTCTTCCACATATACTGCGCTTAGAGGCTTTTGACAGGCAGAGGAAGAGGCAGGCCTTTCCGCAGGGGTGGTAGGTGTAGGGCAGGAGCACCAGGCTGGAGCGAAAGTGGGAAGTTGCAGAAGGTGCGTTCGATTACATCAAAAGAAAGCACCAGACTTGGTTGAGTGGCACACTAAGCCTTCCTCTTCTGCACCCTCCTCATCCTCTCTATCTGCACCCTCTTCACTCTCTGCTGTGTGCACCCGCAAAGACACCAACACTACCACCACCACCATATACCCTCCACTTGAGTCACAGGAATTATTTTCCGATCCATTACAAGACATTTACAATGCGCAGCCATTCTTGGCATCGGATCAGGAAGAGGAAGTAGCAACAGCCACCACTCAGCAGTCTGACGACAGTGTCACGGAACCATGAACCAGACGTACAACAACAGATAAGTGAAAATAAGAAGGCTTTATTGAAAATCAAGCTGTAAAGCAAAAGTCCAAACGGATGGCGAAACCGAGGCAGAGTCCTTGCGAAGCCAGAGGTCAGGAACCAGGAGGGTAGTCAGACGAAGCCAGGATCAGGAACCAGCAGGGTAGTCAGACGAAGCCAGGATCAGGAACCAGCAGGGTAGTCAGACGAAGCCAGGATCAGGAACCAGCAGGGTAGTCAGACGAAGCCAGGATCAGGAACCAGCAGGGTAGTCAGACGAAGCCAGGATCAGGGACCAGAAGCAGCAGCAGTCTTAGAAGCATGTGAACACAGGAGGACCAAGCAAGGAACTGAAGCCACAGACCTCCTATATATATGAGCTAGGCATCCAGCTCCTCCCAGTGGGAAGGAGGAGCCGCAGGGTGGGAGGCTACAAGAAACCCAGAAACCAAGATGGCCGCCAGCACATGTCAAACGAAGGAGAACAGCAAGAAGGTAAGACCATGACAGACAGTACCCAGATCAGCTCAAGGAGGTTGGTCCCTGCTGTTGCTGCCTACTCCGCGATCTCAAATGTTGGTGGTGGGGAAGGTGACGCCGATGATGACGTGTCTATGGACGTCACGTGGGTGCCTACAAGAGAGGAAGAGGAGGGGAGTTCAGAGGGAGAGATGGACCAGCAGATAGGCAGGAGAAGCAGGCCGAACTTACATTGCACAGGAAGGACAAACCAGACTGGTAATGTTTTAGGAGCGAGCCATCAACCATGTACGGTCACATCTGGCGCTCCCAGGACGCTGGCACATGGCTCCGCAGTGTGGGCTTTTTTTAACGTGTCCGCTGCTGACAATAGTGTTGCCAGCTGCAGCCTTTGCAGTCAACGCATAAGTCGCGGTAAGCCCAACACTCACCTAGGGACGACCGCCTTAAGAAGGCACCTGGACTCCCATCACTGAGCCCAGTGGGAGCAACACCGTCAGAACCCATAAAGCCACACTCCAGGCTCTCACCATCCAGCCTCTTCTCCTTCTCCTCTCTCCTCACAATTGTCCTCCATTCCAACTTCCATCATGCCGTCCTCAAGTTTTTCTGGAAAAAGGCAGGCTTCCGTGGCCCAAATGTTGGAGCGTAAAAAAATGATGACGCTGAATAACCCTCTTGCCCAACGGTTGACCGATGGCTTGTTGGAACTGATAGCCCGCCAACTACTGCCATATAAACTGGTGGACTCGGAGGCCTTTAGAAAATTTGTGGCCATTGGAACACCGCAATGGAAGGTCCCAGGAAGGAAATATTTCTTGCAGAAGGGCATCCCAGAGCTATATGGCCATATTCAGCAGCAAGTGAATGTATCTCTGGCACACAGTGTCGGTGCCAAGATACATCTGACTATAGACACGTGGTCTAGCAAACACGGGCAGGGAAGGTATATAACTTTTACTGCCCACTAGGTGAACCTTCTGATGGCTGTCAAGCATGTAACCTGTGGCACCCTTGTAGATTTTGTTTTACCGCCACGGATTTCATGCAGGCCTGCCTCTTCTTCTCCTCCTCCATCCCTTCTCTCCTCCTCGGCTGACTCCTCCTTTTCCGCTGCTACCGTCTCTTTTCGTCTCTTCCGCTGCGCCGCCCAAGATCCCCAGAACCTATTCGACATGCCAGATGAGACGTTGCCATGCTGTGCTGCGTCTGTTGTGCCTGGAAGCCAAGAGCCACACTGGTCCTGCACTCCTTTCAGCTTTGCATTCACAGGCAGATCAGTGGCTAACACCGCTCAATTTGACAGTTGGTAAAGTGGTGTGCGACAACGGTGCCAATCTGCTAAGCGCGCTGAAACAGGGCAAAATTACACATGTGCCATGCATGGCACACATCCTAAACTTGGCCGTGCAGCGATTCGTTGCCAAATATCCTGGGGTCCAGGACGTCTTGCGGCAGGCCAGAAAAATCTCGGCCCATTTCAGAAGATCTTACACAGCCTTGCTGACATTCAGCGGCAACACAACCTGCCCGTCAGACGTCTTATTTGTGACTGCCCGACGTGATAGAACTCAACCTTGTATGTGCTTGATAGGCTGCTCCAGCGGAAACGTGCAGTTAACGACTACCTGTACGAACTCTGAGGCAGGACAGGTTCTGGGGAGCTTGGGTTTTTTTCACCGCGCCAGTGGCTGCTCATGTGCGACACATGCAGACTTCTGCGGCCATTTGATGAGATCACCAAACTGGTCAGTCGCAGCCAGGGCGCCATCAGTGGCATCGTACCTTACGCCTTCTTTCTGGAGTGTGCATTGCATTGTGGCATTGATCAAGCCGTCGAGGAGCAGGAAGGTGAGGAAGTCGCAATGCTGGATGAATTCCCAGGGGGGGCTACTCCATACGAGACAAGTCAACAACAGGAGTCTGAAGAGGAGTCAGAGGAGGATGGTGCCGGGAGGATGAGGAGGAGCAAGAAGAGCATGCTTTAAACCTTTCTGGGATCCCTGGTGTTGTCCGTGGATGGGGGGAGGAGAACGAGGACAACATTATCCTGGATGATGAGCAGGAGCCAGGCCACTTCACCGCTTCCAGCTTAGTGCAAATTGAGGCCTTCATGCTCCAGTGTTTTAAGAGGGACCTCTGTATAAAAAGCATAAAGGGCAAGGACCTGTACTGGGTGGCAATATACGTAGACCCCCAGTACAAACAAAAAATGGCAGGAATGTTACCACTATCACAGAGGGCTGTCAGAATGCAGCACTTCCAGGCCTTGCTTCGGGAAATGCTGCATTCTGCTTTTGCGTGCACTGGCAGAGGAATTTCCACTCACAGAGAAACAGTTGCAGGTATCAATCCAACAGCGCCTGAAGAGGGCGGTTTGAAGATGTGTTGGTCACTTCTGATATGAGATCATTCTTTCAGCCAACCCATCCACAGCTGTCCTCCGGATCAAGCATCAGGAAGCGCCAGGTGTCTGACTACATCGGGTTAATGGCCGATGTGGACGCTCTGAGAAGTGATGAACCCCTGCACTACAGGGTGGGCATTCTTGACCTCTGGCCAGAGTGTAACGCTCCTGCGTTTTTGTAGTAGGCTGGATTTGAAGCTGCAGAATCTCCACTCAGTAGTCATGTAGAGATGTGTTGAATAACCAGATCCAACTCTCCAGACTCATCACTGTGGGCCTGTCAGCTTCAGCATACAGATATACACACTCAATAAGATGTTCCTGGAGTGATAGGATGTATATGATAGTATGAAGATGATGTGCTGAAGGGACAGGTGTGAACAGTGACAGAGATGGTAAGCACTTGATAGAAATGTTCAGGAGAGTATTAGATGGTATTAGGTAGAATGCAGATAGGTTAGTAATCGAGTATGGTAACAGGTGGTAAGGACAGCAGATGACAAATACAGGATAGACTAACCCAGTGCAAGGATAGATGGTAGTAGACTCAAGAGCTAGCAATCTATGTAACAGTGCAGATGATAGAATTAGTATGCATAGATAGTAACAGTCCTTAATGTGCAGAGGTAGATAGTGTAAGTAAGGTTATGGAGGATTCCCCTGTGGGGTACTTATCACTGGTAAGGTTAGTAGTAGAAGGGTCCAGTAGTGAGGAGTGATCCAGTAGCGAGATACAGGGATCAGTAGCGAGGTTCCGGTCTGTTCCAAGTAAAAGAGAATATCTGGAGGTTCCGGCAGCAAGACAAGCTTGTAAGCATGTGGACACACAGGCAGGTTGAACGAACAACGTGAGAGAGAACGCCGGCGGTTGAAATAGCCGCTCTGCGGCGCTCGGCGATGACGTCATCCGTCTTAAAGGTGTATGCGTACCACCTAATTAGAAAGGTGGGACGCATATTGAAAGAAAATGGAAAATAAGGGTACCAGAGGTACCAGAATCTTACACAGAGCTTGCAGAATTTGCAATGGAACTGTTGGCTTTCCCCTCATCCAGTGTCCTGTCCGAAAGGACATTCAGCGCAGCAGGGGGGATCATGACCGATAAGCACATTTGCCTAGCTCAGGACAGTGTTGACTACCTCACATTTAAAAAAATGGAATGAGGCATGGATCTCAGAGGAATTCAACACGTTACCAGTAGACCATGTTTGATTCCAATTCCTCATGACAGCCCACCCATAACAATTCATGGTCCCTGTTTTAGGTAAATACAGCAGCATAAAAGGCCTTTTATGTCCGTTGAATGCCTAATTTTTGGGGCCTGTAAGGGGCCGACACTTATTTATCCTGTGAATGCCTAATGTGCCTCCAGCCACAGAATACCAAGTTCTTTGCTGTCAGGTGAATGCCTGTTGGCTAATTTTTGGGGCCTGTACTGGCCGACACTTACTTCTGTATCCTGTGAATGCCTAATGTACCCCCAGCCACAGAATACAAAGTTTTTTGCTGCCAGGTGAATGCCTGTTGGCTAATTTTTGGGGCCTGTACTGGCCGACACTTACTTCTGTATCCTGTGAATGCCTAATGTACCTCCAGCCACCGAATACCAAGTTCTTTGCTGTCAGGTGAATTTGGGCTAATTTTTGGGGCCTGTACAGCTGTCAGGTCCCACTGTTCTCTATGGGGGAATCGGATGGGAACGGACTGTCTGTCTGTTCTCATCAGATCCTATCCCATCCCATCCGCTGGACGGATGGAAAATAGGGTTTCCATCCGTCCAGATTTGACGGATCGGATTGGATGTCAGCGGACATGTCTCTGCTGACATCCGATGCCCCATAGAGATACATGAGGCATCCGTTCAGATCTGCCAAAAAAACGGACAGGTGGATCTGAACGGTCCGTCTGTGTGAAAGGGGCCTAAGGTAACTATTTTATTTAGTGACAGGTGCTTTGATTGCCAGAGTTCTTTAAAAAAGTATGTCCAGTGCCACATTTGGAAACAAGCCCTAAGACAATAATGTTGTTTTGAAAGATTTACAGTAGGTAAACACCTGCAGTATTCTGACTAACAGTAACTAACAAAACTAAACTGCATTTACTTGCAACAGTATATAATAGACAGTCCTAACATGTTATAATAGTCCAACTTTTATCCCATTAGATTGGTAAAATTATAAAACCCCTGGCCAGCAAAGTTTGCTATACTTCTCCTTTAACTATAGGGTAAACTGATTTCCAAATGAAGTTTAGAATTTGTTTTAAGTGTTTGCAGTACTACATCTGGAGCAAAAATGGGTAAAACTCAGAAAACAATATAAAAGTTTTATTCAACCTACCTAACTGGACATTTTGGTTTTAGTTCCAAATGTGTAGCAAGGCAGCAAGATTACAAATGAGTGTGTGTGTGTGGGGGGGGGCAATACCTTATGTTTTTAAGCATCTAGAGTTATATATCTGGAAGTGTTAGATTCAGAAGATTCTGCAACACAACATAATCAGCAGCACAGTTGAATATTAAATACCAGAGTTGTTTTTAAGCAGTTCCTGTTATATTCATGGGTTACTGCTAGGGATGAGCTTCGAGTTTGAGTCGAAGGTAAGTTCGACTCGAACATCGCTCGTTCGATCGTTTGTCGAATGACGAACAAATGTGCTTCTTAGCGGGAAATTCGAGTTTCCCATAATACACTGCACGTGCGTCGCACGTGCAGCGCATTATGTGATTGGCCAAAGCATGCACCCTGACCTCATGCTTTGGCCAATCAAATGACCTCTGCCATGATTGGACTAAAGGCAGGCTGCCTTTAGCCAATCATGGCTCAGGGGCCAAGTAAACGCCCCACACGTCATAAAGGCTGCTCGCTCTGCCGCAGCGTGTAGTGTCATTGTGCGGGCGATTAGACAGGGACAGGCACGTGATTGAGGCAGGGAGAGAGTCATTTTTTTTGGAGGTTGTAAGACAGTAAATAGACATTGCTAGCAGTGTAGGGAGGGCCATGTACGTGTGTTAGGTAGGGAGAGATTTCTTTCTTTACATCATATCAGACAGTACAGCACCAGTGAGTGAGTAGCAGTGTAGGGAGGGCCAGGTACGTGTGTGAGGTAGGAAGAGATTTCTTTCTTTACATCAGGTACCAGTCAGAGTATTGTTCATTGGTCAGTTGTGGAACATTCTATAATCATCACAGACCTAAAGGGTTATATATCACTTCACATATCAGTCAGAGTATTCATTGGTCAGTTGTGTAACATTCTATAATTATAACAGACCTATAGGATTATAGATCACTTCAGATATCAGTCAGAGTATTCATTGGTCAGTTGTGGAACATTCTGGATGTTCCAGGTGCGTAGAGCCGCCAGTCCTTCATCTAGGATCCGGACCAAAACCGTGGAGCCTGCATGAGTAATAAGAAGGGTAGCTGGGTACCTCCATTTGTGAGGGATGTTGTTATTTCGCAGCGCTTTAGTAATTGTGGCTAGGTTGCGTCTACATTGAAGGGTGTGCCGGGACAGGTCTGGCAAAAGTTGGATGCCTGCATATTCAGCTGGTATTGAGGAGGATGTGTGGGTAGCCCTCATGATTTGATCCTTAATATGATAGAAGTGGATCCTCAATAACACATCCCTGGGAAGGTCTCCTGCTACGAAGGAGGGCTTGGGGAGCCTGTGAATCCTATCTATCAGGAGGTCTGAAGGCGAGGCAGAGGGTAGAAGAGTGTGAAAGAGAGTAGTGACATAAGGCTATAGCTGGTCAGGAGGAACTGATTCAGGTATCCCTCTGATTTTAATGTTGTTCCTTCTGGAACGGTCCTCCGGGTCAGCCACTTTGGATTTTAACCACTGTATTTCATCCCTCTGGGAGTTCACAGCTTCCACCATGTCATTAAAGGAGGTTGTCTGAGCAGAGACAACATGTTCTACACAGTCCACTCTAGTGCCTAGGGAATGCATTTCTGACTTGAATTGATTCATGCATGACATCATGTCTGTGTGCATAGAAGTTTTTAAAGTGTACAACATGTCCTTCAACAGTGACACAGAGACAGGATTGTCCCCAGAGGGGTATGCAGCAAAGGGGTCTGGTGCTTGTTGTGGAGCAAAAGATGGGGCAGGAGAGTATGAGGCAGGCATACCTTGAAAGTTGGAGGTTCCAGGTGGGGAGGCCGTCCTGGGCTTGTTCTTGGCTGGGCTGCGTGATGCAGGTGATAGAGGCGATGAAGGAGAAGTTGAGCCCGAGGAGGTCCCGCTGTCTGGGTTGGCCACGATCCTAGCCGCAGGAGAGAGCGGGTGCTGCTGAGGAGAAGGCAAGCGGTTCTCTGTGGTGTGGCGCGCTCCGCCGCCACCATGTTTGTGGAGTCCCGGGCCCGGCTGTGTAAAGAAGTTTTCCAGCTTGTTTAGCTGGCCTGGATCCTTCTTGCGGCGTGTCATTGCGGCCGCGGGTGTTCCGAGAGGCAGCTGCGGTGTGAGAGAGTCGGCAGCGGCGTCTGCAGGGCTGGTGCAGCGGTCAGTGTCCCTGGTGGCTAACGGAGCGGTGCTAGAAAGCCGCCATTTACTTCACCGGAAGCCACGCCTCTCCTCGGTTGTGGAACATTCTATAATCATCAAAGACCTATGGCATTATAGATAACTTCAGATATCAGTCAGAGTATTCATTGGTCAGTTGTGAAACATTCTATAATCATTACAGACCTATAGGATTATAGATCACTTCAGATATCAGTCAGAGTATTCATTGGTCAGTTGTGGAACATTCTATAAGCATCACAGATCATCCATCTATAGGATTATAGATTACATCAGATATCAGTGAGAGTATTGTTAATCGGTCACTTGCGTACATCTATAACCACTACAGCTCATCTATAGGGCTATCAATTACATCATATCAGGTCATTGAGTATTTATTGGTCAGTTGCGTATACCCTATATTGATCTGTATCAACATCATGTCCGAAAGGCGGACAAGGAGAGGCTGATGCTCACAGGCCACGAAAAGAAGGCAAGCAGCCTCTGTGTCCATTGTGAAAAGTGGTGGTCACAGTCGACATAGTGCATCCTCTGCAGGCGGGGCACGCCTGTCCTTTATTTCTGGTACTGCCCGTGCTATTCAGCCACAACATGTGGAAGAGTTGGTGGAGTGGATCAATAAGCCATCCTCATCCTTCTCTTCCTCTGACACCCATGCTCCTAGTAGTTTGCCTTCCACCGCAGCTGCCAAAACGGCCCGTTCCACAGGCTCCTTCTCCACAGCTTCTCCTTCAGTCGCCCCACCATCATGCACGGAGGAGTCACCTAAACTATTCGATCATAGTGTCATTGACATGCTCCTGGAAGATGCGCAGCAATTTGAAAGCTGTGATGTCTGTTCCCAGGTTGATGAAGGGAATAACATGAGCCTAGAGAGAGGGGGTGACAATGACGGAAACCAGCAGTCATGTTGCCACAGCTGAAGCATATTGCCAAGTTTACTCCATTTGACGAGGAGGGAGGGGATGATTAGGTCACTGACTGTACTTGGTTGCCTGACAGAATAGAGGAGGAGGAGGGGGAGGATGAGGAGTACGCACAAATCCAATGAGGCAAGATGTGCTCCAAGGGCCACCATAGCAGTAGCCAACCTATTGCATCACAGCACAGAGCTCCACAGGTGCAGGGTGCTGCAAAATCCCTGCGGACTCCAAAAAGTTCATTAGAGTGGGCTTTTTTCAGCATCTGTGCAATAGACCACAGCGTTGCTGTTTGCAACATCTGTCTAAAGAAGATCATGCGTGGCCAGAACACCAGCCATTCAGGCACCACATGCTTGACAAGGCATATGACGACCTGCCATGCAGTCCGTTGGCAACAGCACCTGAAAGAGCCACCAGATCAAAACAAGCATACATCACCTTGCTCCTCATCTGCGATCTCTAACCCTACTATACCTCATGCCTTCTCAAATACTAGCATTGAGAGGGATGATGGTATGACAATGAGAGGCACAGAGACTTGCACCCAATCTACTAGCAGTACACCACCACTTGATTCGAGCAGCAGCCAAATTTCACTACCCCAGTATTTGAACCGTAAAAAGAAATACTGTCCCAGCCATCCACATGCTCAGCATCTCAAAGCTAGCTTGGCCAAATTGCTAGCATTACAGTTGCTGCCTGTTCATCTGGTAGACTCGGCTCCCTTTCGCAAATTTGTGGAATGTGCTGCACCAAAGTGGCAGGTCCCAAAAAGGCATTTCTTTTTGCGTAAGGCCATTCCGGCTCTCCATCGTCATGTGGAAGGTAGTGTTTTGGCCTCGTTGGACAAAAGTGGTCAGCAGGAAGGAGCACATTACTGCCGACTCTTGGTCCAGCAGCCATGGATACATTTCTTTCACGGTGCACTGGGTAACTCTGCTGGCAGCTGGGAAGGATGCAGGACAGGGTTCGGTGTTGCAGCTTGCTTTGCCACCACGCCTCCAAAAAGCTGGTGCTGGTTCTGCCACATCTGGCTACTCCACCACCACCTCTTTCTCCTCCTACTCCATGTCCTCTTCTGCTCAATTCTCCTCTGCAGCAGCAGTGCTCCCTAAGCATTGAAGGGGCTACGCAAGCAGTCAGGCTAAAAGATGCCATGCTGTGCTTCAGTTGGTCTGTCTAGGGGATAGGAGTCACACCGGTTCTAGAGATTCTGTCAGCTCTGCATTGGCAGGCTCAGAGATGGTTGGTGCCACAACAGCTTGAGCCAGGAATGGTTGTATGGGATAATGGCACCAACCTTCTCTCCGCCCTCCGACAAGGACACTTGACACATGTTCCATGCTTGGAGCATGTTCTGAATCTGGTGGTGCAGCATTTCTTGAGCAGATACCCGAGCTTCCAAGATCTCCTGAGGCAGGCCAGGAAAGTCTGTGGCCATTTCTGCCGTTCGTTCAATGCCAGTGCTCGCTTATCTGACATTCAACGGGAATTCAACCTGCTCACCAACCACCTCATTTGTGACATGCCCACCAGGTGGAACTCAACGTTGGCAATGCTGCAGCAGAGGGTCATCAATCAGTACCTGTGTGAGTATGGCACAGGGTCAGGGGAACTTGGCTTTTTATCGCCACGCCAGTGGCTTTTAATTAAGGATGCATGCATCGTCTTGTCATCATTTGAGAAGGCCACAAGGATGGTGAATCAGGACGATGCATGCATCAGTGACACTATCCCGCTAGTCTATCTGTGGGAGCACACGATGCATGGAATCATGGACAGGGTACTTGAGGCAGAACAGAGGACTTCCTTTCCTCACAAGGCCCCCTTTATGGAGATATGCATTCCTGCAGGGCCACAAAACACACAGGAGGAAGAGGAGGAGGAGGAGGATGAGGATTTCAGTAGTATGAATGTAGAGGAAGAGGATAGCATACAGCAGTCTTCAAGGGATGGTTTTGATTCCCCAGAAACCACAGGAGTTGTACGTGGTTGGGGAGAGGTTGCTCCTGCTGACAACCTTAGTGACCCAGAGGACTCAGAAGCTAATGCCTCCTCCAACTTACCTTGCATGGGCTCCCTGATTCTGCAAAGCCTGCGAAAGGACCCGAGGATTCGTGCTATCAAGGAGAGGGATAATTACTGGTTGGCAACCCTTCTTGATCTACGTTACAAGGGTAAAGTTGCAGAGCTCATCCTGCCTTCGCAGAGGGAGCAGAGGATGAAACATCTTGAGGAGGCCTTGAAAAAAAATTTGTGTACCCCCTTTCCAGACACTGAGAGGTCAACATTCTCCGGAAGCGTTTCTGAAGCATCGTTCAGCCAAAGGAGGAGCGGTGGAGAAGGCGGCCGGCTGACCGATGCACAAAAACAGTTCTTTTGTCCTCAGCAGCACCCAGGGCTGTTAGGTTTAAGCATCGGCAGCGTCTCCATTATATGGTGCATGATTATCTAGGCGCAAGAGCAGACTTGGAGACCTTTCCAGCTGAGCATCCCCTGGCTTACTGGGTCTTGTGGATGGACCACTGGCCTGGCCTGCTTCCAGCGTGCTTTCTGAACGGACGTTCAATGCTGCTGGAGGTTTTGTGACGGACAAAAGAGTGCCTCTGTCCACAGATTCTGTTGACCAGCTGACTTATCAAAATGAACCAGTTCTGGATCAACAAGAGCTATCAGGCCCCTGATGCTGGTGTAACTGATTGAATATGCTAGCGGTCTACCATCCCTTGAAGACTGCATATGCTGCCTATCCTATTCCTCTACCTTTATTCTGCTAGCTTCCAACAATGTTTTTGGTTTAGGTCACTACCAACCCCCAAGGCCTAATTTTTCTGCACTTGTACGACAGGTGCATACAATTTAAATGTCGTATGTCATTTTTAACAGCAGGCCCTGTTCCTGTGCCCTGCTAACTGTGAGGGGTTACGGTGTTCAGGCCCCACCAACACAAAAGGCCCAATTTTTGGCACCTGTGTAATACATGCAATTTCAAATTTGCATGGAATTCTTACCAGCAGGTCCCATTCCTGCACGCAGCAAGAGTAACTGCGAGGGCTTGGTTACGGTGTTCAGGCACCACCTACGGCAAAGGCCCAATTTTTGGCATTTGTATAGCACATGCAATTTCTAATTTGTATGGAATTCTTACAGCAGGACCCATTCCTGCACCCAGCAAGAGTAACTGCGAGGCCTTGGTTACGGTGTTCAGGCACCACCTACGGCAAAGGCCCAATTTTTGGCACTTGTATAGCACATGCAATTTCAAATTTGTATGGAGCTCTTACCAGCAGGCCCTGTTCCTGCTCCTAGCAAGAGTAACTGTGAGGGCTTTGTTACGGTGTTCAGGCACCACCTACGGCAAAGGCCCAATTTTTGGCACTTGTATAGCACATGCAATTTCAAATTTGTATGGAATTCTTACCAGCAGGTCCCGTTCCTGCACCCAGCAAGAGTAACTGTGAGTCCTTGGTTACGGTGTTCAGGCACCACCAACAACAAAGGCCCAATTTTTTGCACCTGTATGACAAGTACATGCGATTTCAAATTTGTATGGATTTTTTAGCAGCAGGGCCCGTTCCTGTGCCCAGCAAGAGTAACTGCGAGGAGTTACGGTGTTCAGGCACCACCAACAAACAAGGCCCAATTTTTCTGCTCCCGTATGACAAGTACATGCGATTTGAAATTTGTATGTATATTTGTATATTTTTTGCTTTAGAAATGTCAGTATTGCTGCAGCAGGCTACATAAATCGTAGAGGTGCACTACTTTACAGGCACATTCAGGGGACCAATCAGGCACGATATTTGAAGGAATTTTTCATTTTTATAGTTTCACTCTAAGCCTTATTAAAATCAGTAAATCAGTGCTCTTTTAAAAACGATCGTTTTTAATAACTTTTTTTTCATTGCTACATGTTCCCCAGGTCAGGACCCGGACCCCCATACACTTTTTTGGGGCAATAACTTGCATTTAAGCCTTCAAAATAAGGCCATTTGATTTTCGAGGTTCGAGTCCCATAGACTTCAATGGGGTTTGTTTGTGCGAACAAACATTTCCTCTGTTTGCGGTGTTCTGGTGTGAACTGAACTGGGGGGGGTGTTCGGCTCATCACTAGTTACTGCTAATTTGCCTTAAGCTTATAAATATTATTGAGAGTAGCAGTATATTATGAAGAATCTGATGGACATTTCTCATTACAATTTTTACTTTTTTTGGCTTTGTTTAGTCCCTTTTTGTGGTAAATAAACTTTAAAAACTAATTTTTTTTTTGTTATAACAAAGCAATTATGACATTGTAAATTACAACACAGCTTACTATAGACAGGCATACCCCAAAACTCAGCATTACAGTGACATAGAAATGTCAATGACCCTATGTTCGTGTATTGAAGTGGCCAGAGAAGAAGAAGTTCTTTATACCTATATTTGCCTTTGATGGGTGCAACCTATACAACAATATCTGTAAACATTAGCTGACTGCTTTTATCTGAGAACATTGGCATTTGATGTTAAGCCATCCTTTGTCATTTGTAATACTCATAATACAGTTATATTGTTTGTTACCCACTCGCTAATTTTAATGCTTGGTAATGAGCAATAAACTGTATGTTTTTCAAGGCTACAAATATTTTAAAAAAAAACAAAAAACATAGACCATCAACTGCACAAATGACCTACTGTGTAAATAGGTGATGATAAACGTATCAAATATAAGGGGCATCAAGTGTGGCCACAAAAATTGAGGCTGAACAATAGCTTGTTTTTATACTTTTAATATATATTTATGCTAATATTATTTATAGAATGATAAGAAAAGATTTCCTTTCCCTTGTGATGTTAAATTATGACAAAGCCTTAAAAAAAATTTGTGCTGGTGTAATATTATGAGAAGATCAATTTGGGTTTGCATGGACAAAAATTGGCACAATGGCAAGGTAGATATTAAGGCAAAAACATATTTATTATTTTATTTTCAATATAGTGAGTATATAGCTCAGGGACAGGACTCAGGAGGGCAAGAAATTAGAATAAGCCGGCACACACACATGAAATCGACTCATAGGGGGACGCTGACAGCAGTGTGCAGCAGCACAGATGATGGTGAGACCTCACTGACACAACACGTCCCATCCTGAGTCACAGTGACAGCCTTCTCCACTTCAGGTGGTTCCTTCAATCCACTCCAGCCCAAACAGCACGGACAGTACCTCTCCTGGCTTGCCTTGATCACGTCCTGCAGATGAGGTTCCGCTCGGCTCCCTTGCACCCCTTATGACATTACACAACACACTCAAGCACTGCCTTTACCAAACCTGCTAGCCATCCCCCCTCCACCTCTCTACTTTTTGTGAACTATTCATAGTTCTCTTTGACCTAAAATAGCAAATGAAATGTATCTATATTTGTTAGCAAATCCACATTAAAAAATAAATTAATAATGACTAATAATAAAGACAGGCCATATTACTAGAAAAAACATATACAACAAGCCGTTGCTGACTTACTGCTCTAAATAAAGGTAGTGCTATCTGAAATCTAACTAGAATATGATAACACATCATCGTGTACTAGTTTGTTTTTTGTTCTCTCCAAGCTGCCAGATGGAATAGGAAATGTATAATTTCCATGCAAAGTGTTAGGAAGTTTATGGAAATAAACAAACTCCAGAACCTTCTCAGCTATTTGTTTGAAAACATGCATTAAAAAGCTGCTGTGTCACAAGAGCTGTCGCACCTTTGCCTGAAGGGTGATATTATGTATTACATAGAACTACAGAGAAAAAAAATATTCTATAGTAAAGAATTTGGATCAAAGTGCTAGGCAAATGAGAGAACTGTAATTACATTCCAGCAGTGACGTCTCTCGGCTGATTTAGGGTACTTTAGCAAGCCTTCATAAACTGAACTGCACCCACACAGCAGCTGTAGTGCCCCCAGGCTAAATACTGTATAGGAGGACTCTTGAGTTCAGTTAGTTAATGCAAAGGATATCTGTCCGCAGTGGAAAACATCCCCAAAGCCTGCATTTCAGTTGTAGGTGAGCCTGCTGGAAGGACTTGCTGTATTGCATGGTTCTTGGCTTTCCAGCCTACTTTAAGGGGCTTGTTGGTTCCTCAAAACCAACATTAAATGATGTAGGCACACAGGGTTAGATTTTTAGTTTAGGCTACATAGGCTGTGGCCTATGGTGGCACATCTGCAAAGGGCGGTGCTTTTTCACCCAGGGTGTCTAATCCATGCTGGAGGACCTTTCCTGCCACTACTACAAGCACTACAGCGCCACCTACAAGGCCATACTAGCAGGAAGTCTCCACTTTGGCACCCAGGCCTTTTCCTCGAAGGCTTACCCATGTCCTGATACAAGAATCTTGGCGGGGACTAGGAATGAGTTCAGTTTGCAAAGCTTTGCAAATCTTGCTCAAAGTTTGCAAACGTTCCTGTTAACCCCATTAAAGTCTATTGGGGTAAATCTTTCTACTCAATTCAGGCCATTTGTAGGATTAATAAGCAAGCTATTGTCAATCAAAAGGCAAGGTGATTCAGGTACTGCCACGGAGAACACATACCAATGCAAAAAATAAAGAAACTATATTAAATAATAAAAATCTCTACCTACACAGAAATATCATCTCTCTTCAAGAGCTCCAATACACACTAACAATATGCTGCTGTGAGCCCACCCTGAACCTAAGATAACAGCAAACCCGAACCGCATCCCTAGTGATGATCTTCTGTCACGTGGACCCCTGAGAGGTAAAAAAACCCAGCACAAGATTCAATTGTCATCTACAATGCAAGTATCGTGTGACCTCTTGAGCGAGAAAGAGGTGAAGTATACCAGGTGAATTTAGTCAGTGCTGTGTTGGATTAGTATGGAAAATGCTGTGGAGACTGCAGCAAGTGTGGTGAGTATTTTTACCAAAGCCTTTAGCATTCGCTTCTCCCAGAGGCGTAACTAGAACCTTTAGGGCCCTGGTGCAGGAAACCATGATGGGCCCCCCCTGACACCCCTTTCCATCTGAGCCCAAGGCTTCCAATTTTGGGAGAGCATCCATGGACATCCTCCCAGAACTCTGCCTCCTACATGCCCACTGGGGTGTGCACCCAGCGCACTCTGTGACTTGATAAAGGAAAAGGAATTGGCAGCATTCCAGGTTGAGTCAAAATCCAGATTTATTGACTGGACATCCAAATATGACAATCGTGACAAGGTAGACGCGTTTCACACACTGACTGTGTGCTTAACCAATAGTAATGATTAAGCACACAGTCAGTGTGTGAAACGCGTCTACCTTGTCACGATTGTCATATTTGTATGTCCAGTCAATAAATCTGTATTTTGACTCAACCTGGAGTGCTGCCAATTCCTTTTCCTTTCTCAAGTTTCCACGGAGGCGAGCCGGGCATGCACCGGTGTGAGTCATCAGGCAATTACACCACCTTGAGCAGTGAGTTCTTGTCTCTTCAATTGCACTCTGTGACTGCTGTGTCCTTTGGATAATTACAGATCACGGTATAGGGTCAATCACAGCAGCCCTTTACCATGTGATCAGGTGATCAGATGTAACAGACTTGCTGTATATCAGCAGCCCTTTCCTCCCACGCTGTGTCTGTCAGAGGGAAGGTGAGCCATTAAACGGCAAAAATTACAGTGCATTGTTTACAATGATAGGGTGCACTGATGGGTTCTGATGATCAGGGCACTGATTATCAGTGCCACCTATCAGTGCTCATCAATGCCGCTTATTAGTGCTTATAAATGCCGTCCATTTGTGCCCATCAATGCCCCCTGTCAGTGCTCATCAAGGCCACCTATAAGTGCTCATCAATGCTGCCTATCAGTGTCCATCAGTGCTGCCTATCAATGCTCAATGCCCATTAGTGCCACCTATCAGTGCTCATCAATGTCGTCTATCAGTGCTCAATACCCATTAGGGCCACTTAACAGTGCTCATTAATGCCACCTATCAGTGCTCATCAATGACCATCAGTGCCGCCTATTAGTGACCACCAGTGCAGCCCATCAATGCTGCCTATCAGTGCCCATCAGTGCAGCCTCAGTGTCCATTAGTGCTGCCTATGAGTGCTCAATGCTCATCAATGCCGCCTACCAGTGCCATCTATCAGTGCTCATAAATGCTGCTTATCAGTGCCACCTATCAGTGCTCATCAATGTTGCATATCAGTGCTCATCAATGCCCATCATTGCTCGTATAGATGGGAGAAGAGACAGTCAATCTGATCCTTCTCCCCCCACCCTCTCTCCTCCTGTGCGCACTTCATGAAGTGTGAAGCTAATGAGCTCACACTTTCCACGGTTCACAAAGGAGGGATGGGGAGGGGTGGGGGTAGAAGGATCAGATTGGCTGTCTCCTCTCCCATCAGTACCAGGGAAGAGGGAGGAGGGGGGAACTGTCAATGACGGCTCTGCGCTATATGAGAGCAACGATCTCAGCTCAGAGCCCTGTTACTAGCAACCCTGCTGGCAGTGGCTGATGGTTAGTGCCCGGTCACAAGTGTGACTGTTGCGACCCTGGTAGTTCTGCCACTGGCTTCTCTGTAGTTTTAATGAAAGAGGAGAAACTCTTCAAATACCCTGTACAATTGTCAGGACTGGGCTCCTGCTATTTATGAGTAGCTCTTTTCTTTCAGTGCACACTGACTTCTGGCTTCCTGATCCCATCTGATTGCCTGCTCTGGCATCCAAACCCTGGCTTCAGGTTTTGACTACGTTCCTGAACTGTGTTATTTTTTGGTATTTTATTAAAGGTCTGATTTTAACTGCATTTTTTTTCTCTGCCAGGTTTATGGTTTCTGACAACAATTTGGAGAAATTACAGAGTGCCACCGCTGACAGTGAGATCCCCTGACAATTTCAGTGAGTTAGGAATTACATTCTACAATATGACTGTATACAGTATGTTGTTACATATACTGGATATAGTTATGCCAATATTAATGCTGGATTCTTACAGAGAACTGTAAAGATGACAAAGAATTATCTTGAAACAGTGAAGGAAGAAATTCTCTGTTTAGACTAAATTTATTGATGAGGGCAGCCTGGAGAAACAACATTTTTCACCCAGACTAAAGGAACTACTTTAAAAGGTTACTGTTGATGACAGTCTGAAAATGAAAAACAACATTTGTCATCTTTTACATTCTCCTACATGATATTAAATATGTTATGTTTCCCAGAGGTAGATATTGAAGGTCATCAAAGGACACCACATACCACCTTTATGTGGAACAACACAGGAAAGAAAATGTGGAACAACACAGGAAAGAAAAAAGACTGACTAAGCAAGAATTCTGCCCAAAAAATGCATGCAAACCAAAGCCACAACAGTAAAATCAGTCTGTAAATGCAGTAAAGCATGCTTGTTATACTCACTATGGGACCAAGGGGTTAATTCTCAGCATTGTGTAAAAAGGCTGTTTGATTCTATCATCTCTTAACCTTCCCTTCTTCCACTGTCCCCAATCCATCTCCTGATAGAACAGAGGCTAGGGGACAAGCTGCACATGCTCAGTTTGATGTGTATTGCTAGAGAGTTTTTTTTTCTTAGGAGGGTGCATGTGATCAGCACAGGGCCAATCAATACTGTCCAAACAGAGGGTCAGGGGTCCTGTAGCCGGATAGGACAGTCAGAGTAGAATGTAAACTTCTCCTACAAGACACTAATAGAAGTCACAAGACTGCTCTAACTGCTGGTGATGCTGATGAAAAATCGGTATTTAGCAGTTTATATTTACTAACATGATTGCATTTCCATGTTCTGTGTACCGTGGGGGGACCAGATATAGTGAATGCAGGCTCCTGGGTTTATTAACCTTTAAGTTCTTAAAGTGGTTATGAACCCAAAACCATAAATTTACAATGTATAATATAGTGTAGCTGACCAGTCCTTAGATGTAGTGGCTGCATTAGGCTTTTTTCCTTTACCCTTTCCGATCACCTCATAATCCAACCAGTTACACATCTCCTGCTTTTGGGTGTCTCCACTCTGGATGGAGGAGCTGCGAAGAGATCTGTGGAAAGCAGCATTATCAATCTGAGAAGAGGGTAGTGTTAGATACATTAGTATATTTAGATAGACTTGGCAAATAAAGCCATACTCCAGATAACACTGTTTTAAGCAGTTACAGCAATCGTTTTTCCTTTGGAATAAAGATTTTACATAAATGAATAAAAGCTGATAATTTTAAGCACCCTTATTATTATTATTATTTAAAAAGCCCAATTCCAGCTAAAGTGTATATTCACTTCAATACCAGGCACTTTTACTCCCTTCCTGCCCAGGCCAATTTTCAGGACACTTGACAGTTTGCGCACTCATGCAATATTGTACCCATATGAAATTTTTTCCACACAAATAGAGCTTTCTTTTGATGGTATTTAATCACCACTGGGTTTTTTACTTTTGTTGAATGAACTGAAAAAGTCAATGTTTTGAAAAAAAAAAACACACATTTTATTTGTTTCTGTTATAAAATTTTGCAAATAAATAATTGTTCTTCAAAAATGTAGGTCAAAGTGTACTCTGCTACATTTCTTTGGTGAAAATAACCCAAATCAGTGTATAATATTTAGTCTGTGGGAAAATAGTCCACAAACTATAGTATTTATATGTGAAAATTGATCAATCCTGATGACGGCCTATTTCCTTTTTTGAGGTCCAAAAATGCCAGGACAGTACAAATACCTGACAAATTACCCCTTTCTGGAAAATAGACAGTTCAAGGTATTTAGTAAGAGACATGGCAAGTTTTTTGAAGTTGTAATTTTTTTTGTCATAATTTTTGGAAAAATAAAGAAATATAAAAAAAAAAAAAATATATATATATATATATATATATATATATATATATATATATATATATATACACAATTGTATTTTATTTTACAGACTGTCACCAGTGCAGTAGAGCATCATCATATAACTGTTGTGATGGTGATCAGGGACGCTGAATGGTGACAATAAAAAAAATATTTTTTTTACATTTTAGTTATTTATTTTATTTAAAAAAATGTTCTTTTTCTTATGATTTTTTTTAACACACTGTAACCAGAGCAATATAATGTTACCATAGTAACATTGTGCTACTCTGGGAAAGTGTTTAGGGTTTTTTTTTTTTTTTACACATGATTGCTTATAGCAGTGCTTTACATTGCTGTAAGCAAGCATTTTACTAAATGAAGCTGATTCATTCAGTTTGTTTTGTTTTGATAAGCTGTGGTTGGCCAGAGCTAATCACATGGTACAGATGAGCTGTAATTGACCCTGTCTGCACCATGTGATCATGCTGACCAATCACAGCTAGCAACACAACTGTACACAATGAATGACATGAAAGGAAGCCATTTATTGTTTACAATGGTCATGTGACATGTTGTGACTGGTCACAGCGGTCACATGGTATCAGTAGTGAGCTGGTACACTGATCAGTCATCAGCTGTGTCCAGTGGATGCAGCCGGTGACAGATTGTGTCGCTGCATGACCCCACATCTGCAATCTGCGAGGACGTCATATGATGCCCAACCGTATCGACAAAAGGCCCACCCAGCTGTCATTTTGTTATAGGCTGAACGGGAAGTGGTAAAGCGGAACTTCACTCTATCAATCAACGGGAAGTGGTAAAGCGGAACTTCACTCTCTCAATCAACATTGACTACTTTTAATCCTTATGCTGCTAGCATTAGTAAATAGAAAGAAAAATATCAAACTACTTCCCTCCCGTAGGATGTCATATGACGTCCTGGATTTGAAGTGATTATACCGGGATGATACCTGCAGCTACAGACATCATCCCAGTATCTTTCTTTTCAGTCGGCAATTCCCATTTATGCAAAAGCTATCCTAGTGGCTAATTAGCCTCTGGACTGCTGTTACTGGTAGGGAGAGGGGACATCGTCGCTTGGGAGAGCTCAGGATTCGATACGGCGGTGGCGCCTGGTTACCATACGGCTGGCCATGTACCGGATGGGGTACCTCTCTATGATCCTGGGAGGCCAGAAGTGATGTTATGACGTCAGTTCTGGCTCTGGCAGATGTTTCATTGGAAAGCAGAGATTAATGTTTTGTTTTGTTTTGTTTTTTATCATATGCTTTCAAGGGTAGAGGAGAGATCTAGGGTATTATAAACCCCAGATGTCTCTATAAAGAGGACCTGTCATGCCTTATTTTTATCACAAGGGATGTTTACATTTCTTGTGGTAGGAATAAAACAGATAAAAAAATTAAAGGGACAGTGTAAAAATGAAAAAATAAAAATAATTTTTTTTTTAAGCGCCACCCTCCCCTTGTGCTCGCACGCAGAAGCGAACGCATACATAGGTTGTGCCTGCATATGTAAACAGGGTTAGCACCACACATGTGAGGTATCTGTGCAAACGTTATAGCGAAAGCAAAAATTCTAGTGCTAGACCATCTCTGTAACTCTAAACTGGTAACCTGTAAAAATGGTAAAAGCATGGAGATTTTTAAGTACCGTAGTTTGGCGCCATTTTAAAAGCCTGACATGTTAGGTATCTATTTACTTGGAGTAACATCCTCTTTTATATTTGACCAAAAAAATTGGTTATATTTTGTGTTTTTTTTACATTCAAATTCATTAAAGTGTATTTTAAAAAAAAAAACATTGCGTTTGAAAAATCGCTGCGCAAATACCGTGGACATAATAAATTGCAAAGACCACCATTTTATTCTCTAAGGTTTATGCCAATATATATATATATATATAAAAATGTTTGGGGGTTCTAAGTAATTTTTCTAGCAAAAATAAAATGTGATTTTTACATGTAGGAGATAAATGCCAGAATTGGCCTGGGCTGGAAATAGGTAAAGTTATTGTAAAGTCTGTTTTTTTTTTCTATAAAAAAATTAATAAATAAAACAAACATGTTATACTTACCTGCTCTATGAAGGGGTTTTGCACAGAGCATCCCAGATTCGCCTCTTCTCACATTCCCCCTTCAGAGTTCCTGGCCCCTCCCTCTGTCCTGTTGAAAGCCCCCACAGCAAGCAGCTTGCTATGGGGACACCTGAGCCAAAGCACAGCTCTGTTTATCCATTCAGACATGGTGCCGCAGTTCAGCCCCACCCCCTCTCTCCCCTCATTGGCTAACTGACTTTGATTGAGAGCAGCATTTATAGAATGCATGAAAATAAAATAAAAAACCTTCTGTCTTTTTCAATCACTTTAAACTTTTTTTTTTTTTTTAATTCCTTCAGTTACTTGCTGTTTCCAGACCGAAACAAATAATGTCATACATCCCAGGAGTCTTCAGGAGGACAGGAGGAGTTTTCTCAGGTAAGGAAACCCTCTTGCTTGCATGCCTGAACTAAGGCAGATGGATTCCATGAAGCAAATGCTGCATGAATCGTCTGCCCTAAATTAAGATGTCCATAGCCAAAAATGCTACGGGGTGATGTCTCAAAAAAATGTGCAAATAAACAAATAATAATATTTATATAGTGTATACAATTGCGACACAAGTCACATTGTAACTGAATGCTATTAAAAATTAACTTTCTCTTTCGTTCATTGACGAACACAGCTTCAGATCTTCATAACTGTTAGGTTATACTGCCCCTACAGGAGTAGGACACTAGGCAGAAAAAAAAGTCTGGCTACACCCATGGGCGGTCCCAGGGGGTATACTCCCTCTCTCTGCCTAGTCAGGAGTAAGGACTTTGTTCCTTGCTGGGATCTTTGGTCCTGGCGATTTTTTATTTTTAGATATTTTTTCCACCTGGATTTTTCCTGTGAGATCTACAATCAACTGCCAGGCTGGGCCATAGGCTGGATAATCTAGATCCATTGGTCGCCAAAGTCTGGCCAGCGAGCCCGCGCAAACCTCAGCTCCGCACTAGGTCAGCCACAACAGGATGGGGGCTGGCCTGCGAGCTAAATGTCTTGCGAGGTCGCATAGGACCAGGTCTCGGCCCAAGTTGCACCATTCCTCCTGGCCAGCAGCCCCCCCATTTCGATGGAGAGGGGTTCTGTCTGGAGCAGTGCCCACCTGATTCCTGGTATGGTGAATAGCCGTCCCCTCTCTCCCCCCTGGAGGGTTTTGGGGTGAACTTGGGCCCCAAGGATGGTCTGACCCCTGGGTTCCCCTCATTCCCATCAGGCACCCCCCTTGTCATCCGTCCCCCATCCTACCCCCCCTCCCCCTCCACATATCTTTGGGCTGTTTGGGTGGTATGGTCCACCTCCTGGGGTGGGGGCAGGGAGCTATGCTGGCGATGGGGGCCGGGGGGGGGGTACGCTGCCGGCGACTGGATGATTGACTGTGCGGGGGGTTGTACCTGGTGGGGGCTCCTGACAGGGTACCCCAGTCCTGCCTGGGTCTGTCTTTGAGGCCTGAGTTCCCTCCTGGGTCCCTGTAAGCCCTGTGGTGCCGCGCGGGGCCGCTATTTTGTTGTAGCCTGTGTGTTTCTATGCACGGTGGCCATGTTTGCGTAGTCCGGTGGCTATTTTGCGGTGGTTTGCCGTTGAAAATAGCGGCGGCCATGACAGTGAAGCCCTGTGGGCGGTGATTTCAGTGGTGTGAGCCCCTCCTCATCCTCTGGTGCTGACTCCTGGATCCTTTCACTTCCTGATTGCCGCGCGTGGAGTGCAGATTATACTGGTGGCTGCAGGTGCCTGTTTCTGCTGGGTGGGGAGTCTGGTAGGGTTCTCTCCCTCTCTGCTGAAGATCGCTTGGTGCTTGTGTCTGGCGACTGGGTGGTGCTGCCAGGGTGGTGGGGGTTGTCCCTAGCAGTGTTTTACACTTTTTGTGGGGTCCCCCTGGTGACTCATGGAGTCTTTGGAGCACATCTCCCCACCTGATCCCCTCTCTGAGACCCTCCGGGTCCCAACCATCCATCGATGTACTGACAGCGGTCCTGGAGTCCTTTGTGTCCCGATGGAGGTGGTCTTCGGGCGACGGGCTAGCAAAAAGCGTGCCCCGCCTCCCCTGCCTCATCAGATCCTTAATCTGATTTGGCCACTGCAAACGTGGGTCACCCTGCTGGGTCTACAACCATGGGCCCAGAATCCTCCAATAGTGAAGATGATTCCTCCACGTCTGCAACTGCGCACAAAAAGGCTGATTGTATCTGTGCATGAAACTTTGAAGATAGAGGATGCAGCTGTGATGGAGGCGCAGGTTCCCTTTGGCACTCACAAGCCATCCAGAGCGGCAAAGCTGTTTCCTTTCCCCGCCTATTTTGACAGAATTGTCGCTAAAGAGTGGGGACTGCCAAAGCGTCCCTAAGCGTTTTACTAGGCGTTACCCCTATGAGGAGTCCCTTCTCCGGTTTCCAGATTGAACAAGGCAACCATGATTCCAGTTGAAGAGTCCCCGGCCTTTAACCCCCTTAGCGGTAACCCCGAGCGTGACTCGGGGTGGTTTTTTCATGCTAGGATCGGTATCCCCGAGTCACGCTCGGGCTAGATGTGCAGAGCCTGCAGCGGGGTTCCTTACCTTCTCCTGGTGAACCAGCGATGATCTCCCATTGCTGTGATTGCCGCCGAGATCCCTGCCATGCCGTCCTTCGCTCTGAGGACTTCCTGGTTCCGTTCCCTGCAGCAGCAATGGTGCATGGGAGCGGAACTGGGAGGGAAATTCAAATTGCACCAACACATACACATAAAAAGGAGGTGATACAATTATAATTATAGAATATAGATTATAATTAAAAATAATTATAATTATAATTATTTGTAATTATAAATATAATTATAAATTATACTTATTATACTTATTATAATTATATAAGTATATATTATACTTATTATACTTATTGTAATTATATAAGTATAATTATACTTATTATAATTATAAATTATTACAAATAATTATAATTACAAATATAGATTATAATTCATGCATTTGTGTTTCAGATTTATCACATCTGGGATGTCTACTAGAGTCTTGTTTTGGTCAGGTTTAAGTAAGTAATTACTAAGAATTATAGGCCTACAATACATAACGCCAAATTTCCATGCAAAAAATTCTACTGCTTTTGGTACATAATTCCTGACATAATCATACCGCCAGGGAGGTTAAGGATACGGGTGATAGGAAGGCAGAGACTGTGGCCCGCAATATGTACACTTGCTGATTTGGCACTGAGGCCGATATTCACCATTAGGGATGATCGAACGGTTCGGGTCAACCATCGGTTCGACCCGAACATTGGCTGTTCGAGGTTCGGCCGAATTCCGAACTTTTTGCTGAAAAAGTTCGGAATTCGGCAACCAGAACCGACCAAAATGCAATGGGACAGGAAATGGACTTTAAAAGCCCGTGATTGGACCAGAACCATCAGTAAAAGCCAATTGAGGGGGCAGGAGAATGCTAGGAGTGTGATTGGAGTGACTAGGGGGTCCAGAGGCCAATCATTAGTGAATACGCCCCCCAGTATATAAGATAGCCCCGCCAAATTCCTAGCATTGTAATACAGGGACGTGGAAGAGAGTGGAAGCAGTTCTGTTACTTCTGCTTCAAAGTGTCATTTAGCAATTATTAGTGTGAGGAAAGGGATATCTAGTGTAGTTAGGGTACTATTTTCCACTATAGTTAGATTTAATAATCTAGTTTCTGTAGGGAAAGTGTTAAGTGTAAGGGGACCGTAGTGTAGTGTAGGGATAACTGACTCTGACTGCTATGGCAGGGTGACAAAACCCTTCCATGTCAGGGTGACCGCTATAGAGAAAAGATAGTTTCTCTTAGGTCACTTATAGAACAGGGATATGGCTTCGCCCCTGTCACCCTGCTTTTTGCTGCAGGCGTTTATAGAGCTTTTTTGAGGACAGGCATGACATCTAAACTTCTGTGTAGGGGTATATATATACGCACACACACACATGTATGTATGTATACACATACACACAGGGCTGCTGTTAGAAATCGCGGGGCCCCGTACAGACTACCTGGCAGGGCCCCCCCAAGAAAATATTAAAGCTATATTTAGCTAAAATTACAACAAAATCACTATTAGCAGACACAAATATAACATAACTCGCATAATTCCTGCTAAATCTAAAAAAAAAACTATGTTGAATAAAAAAGAAGATGAGATGAGAAAAATATACAGGCTGAGAGACAGAGAGAGAGAAACAAAGTTACAATTTACAAATAAACTCCTGAGCAGAGATAAGTGCTGGGAGGGGGGCCACACAAGGGAGGGGGATTAGTGAGGGACAACTGTCTATTTCTCAACAGATAAAAGCTGATAGCAGGGAGGGAAACAGATCAGATTCAGGTGCTGGAGGAAGATTTCCGTATTTGTTGTCTATCACTAACCCCCCTCTCTGTGTGGGCCCCCCTGTATGCTGGGGCCCCCTACAAGAGGGATGGTGGTCCCTCCCTATCAGCGGCCCTGCATACACACATATAGGTGTGAAAGTAGCAGAAACCTATGCTTGCGCTAATGAAATAATTAACACCCATATGGCTTCTCTGCTATAACACCTATATGTGTGTATGTGTATAAATACATATAAGTGTGTGTGTATATATACCCCTATACAGAATTTCAGATGTTTTGCCTGCCTCCAAATACCCCAAAAAAATGCCCAAAAAAAACCGCCTGCTGCAAAAACACACCTGGGCCTTTTTGTAGCTGGCATTTTTTTGGGCGTCTTTGGAGGCAGGTATAACATCAGAACTTCTGTGTAGGGATATATATACACAGACACATGTATGTATATATACACATACACACATATAGGTGTGAAAGTAGCAGAAACCTATGCTTGCGCTAATGAAATAATTAACACCCATATGGCTTCTCTGCTATAACACCTATATGTGTGTATGTGTATAAATACATATAAGCGTGTGTGTATATATACCCCTATACAGAAGTTCAGATGTTTTGCCTGCCTCCAAAGACCCCCAAAAAATGCCCAAAAAAAACGCCTGCTGCAAAAAACACACCTGGGCGTTTTTGTAGCTGGCGTTTTTTTTTTGGGCATGTTTTGGGTGTCTTTGGAGGCAGGCATAACATCAGAACTTCTGTGTAGGGGTATATATATATATACACACACACACACATGTATGTATATATACACATACACACATATAGGTGTGAAAGTAGCAGAAATCTATGCTTGCGCTAATGAAATAATTAACACCCATATGGCTTCTCTGCTATAACACCTATATATGTGTATGTGTATAAATACATATAAGTGTGTGTGTGTATATATATATACCCCTATACAGAAGTTCAGATGTTATGCCTGCCTCCACAGACGCACAAAAAATGCCCAAAAAAAACGTCAGCTACAAAAACACCCAGGTGGGTTTTTGCAGCAGCCATTTTTTTTTTGGGCATTTTTTTGGGGTCTTTGGAGGCAGGCAAAACATCTGAACTTCTGCAAGCAACCTCGTCGCAGATGTGGGCCTTCCTTTTCAGCTCATAAGAAGTTTTTTCGCCCCTCAGGGTCGACTGACAAGGGCTCAAAGCCTTTCAGGGCCTTCTCTGGAGGATCCAAATGAACCTGGGCTGGCAAGCCGAGAGCGGGATTCTCTAAGCCCGCAGACAAGGCTCCTTCAGCATGAAGGTGCCCCCTCACCCGTATCGGGGGTGGGGGGACATCTTCCCTGTTTTCCGGACCTGTGGACTTCCCTGGTGCAAGACAAGTGGGTCCACAAAGTCATTCAGTCCAGCTACAAGATCGAGTTTGGCTCTTGTCCCCCAGCAAGGTTCTATCCTTCCAACTTGCGTGTCTCCCCGGACCGCTTACAGGGTCTGTTTGGGGTGGTACAAGACCTGTTACATCAAGGGGTGATTGTCCCAATTCTGACATTGGAATGTTTTCAGGGTTTTTACTGAAACCTGCTCACGGTTCCCAGGAAGGAAGGCAAAGTGCCTCCAATCCTGGACCTCAAGGCACTGAACTGCTTTGTGCGGGTGCAGAAGTTCGGAATGGAGTCCATTTTCATGATGGTGGCATCTCTGCATCAGGGGGATTTCCTTGCCTCTATCGACTTCAAGTATGTTACCTTCACATTCAATAATGTGCCAGTCATCAGCGCTTCCTCCACTTTGCTGTGGGAGAGGAGCATTATCAGTTTATGGCGTTACCCTTTAGTCTCGCCTCTGCTCCTTGGGTTTTCACAAAAATGTTAGCCAAATGTTTCACAAAAGGTGCTAGCTTTGCTATGCCAACCGGGGATCGGGGTACTGGGCTACTTGGACAATCTCCTTCTGTGAGAGGAGTCTCCTTCTGCTCTGGTGGAAAACCTAGAGATCACAATACGAACTCTGGTGGGAGTTTGGCTGAATTCTGAATTTTTAGAAGTCTGCGCTGGTTCCGTCCACGAAGCTGGACTATCTGGGCTTGACTCTGGGTTCGGCCTTAGCCAGAGTGCTCCTTCCTCTGGACAAACTATAGAAATTGCTGGCTGCAATTTGTCTCCTGCTGACCAACGGATGGTCATCCCTCCGGACCTACATGCGGGTGCTGGGCCTGATGGTGTCTACTTTTGAGGTGGTTCCATTTGCACAGTTCCATACGAGGTCCCTGCAAAGGGAGATTCCGGCCAAATGGGTCAAGACTCCACAGTCTCTGTACAATCTAATCCGGATGAGTCAGGAATGAATGAATCCCTGATACTCACCATTCTCCAGCGCTTCGGCTGGGCAAATCCTTCCTACCCTTGCATTGGACAGTGGTCGCCAATGATGCCAGCCTGTCCGGGGGGAGGTGTCCTCGGCAAGCATTCTGCTCAGGGGGATCTGGATGCTTGAAGAGTCAAGACTACCGATCAATTCAATCAGACAATGCTACAGCCGTGGTTTAAGTCAATCACCAAGGGGGCACAAGAAGTGTTTTAGTGACTCTGGAGGTAGCCGGCATTCTAAGGTGGGCAGAAAGGTTAGTTCCATCCCTCTCCACAGTACACATTCAAAGGTTGGAAAACTGGCAGGCGGATTACCTCAGTCAGGAGGCGTTGTACCAATGAAAATGGTCCATTCATCTGGAGGCGTTTCATCAGTTGTGTCTCCAGTGGGGCACTCCCTAGGTGGATCTGTTGGCATCTCAGCTAAACAGAAAGGTGCAGAGGTTTGTAGCTCAGCCAGGGGATCCTCTGGCAGATGCCACAGACTTGCTGGTGGCTCTGTGGGGTCAGTATCATCTGATTTATGCCTTCCCTCCTCTCAAGTTTCTGCCAAGACTTCAGGATTGAGGCAGAAGGGATTCCAGTCATCTTAGTGACTCTGGACTGGCCTCCCTGGGCTTGGTATGCTGATCTGGTGCAGCTGGTTCCCGACGTTCCTTGGAAGCTTTCTCTCAGGGAGGATCTGCTGTCCCAAGGACCGATCTTCCATGCTGCTTTACAGTTACTGGCTTTGACGGCTTGGCTGTTGAACACCAGGTGCTGAGGGATAGAGGTTTATCTAAGTTGGTGATTTCTACACTGTTAAAAGCTAGGAAATTTACTTCTAGGAGGATCTACCATCGTATGTGGAAGACATACATTGTGTGGTGTGATTCTCTTGGGGTTCACCCTCGCTCCTTCTCGGTGGCTCAGATCATGACCTTCCTTCAACGGTAGGTTGAACAGAAATTGGCCTTGAGTACCATCAAGGGACAGGTGTCGGCTTTGGCGGTCTTCTTCCAATGACCTTTCGCCACACACTCCCTGGTGTGTTCCTTTCTTCAGGGTGTCCGACAGTTGGTTCCTCCAGTGCGGGCTCCGTTGCCACATTGGGACCTCAATTTGGTGCTTTCGGTCCTCCAGAAGCCTCCCTTTGAGAATCTTTGGGAGATTCCCCTGCTTACGCTGTCCCAGTATGTGGCCTTTTTTGGTGGCTATCACTAGGGATGATCGAACTTTTCAAAAGTTTGGTTCGACCAGAACACCCGAACTTCCCGAAAGTTCGGCCCGGATTTCAGAACCCCATTGAAATCAATGGGACCCGAACTTCGGTAATCAAAAAACACCATTTTGAAGCCCTAAAACCCAATAAATGCCCCTAAAAAGTGCCTAGGGTTCTGGGTCATGCCCCAGGGACTATTAATCACACATAAAAAGTTCTTAAAAATTGTCATTTTTGATAGAGAGCCAATTATTGAAAAAATTATTGATAAAAAAAAAAATTAGATTTCTTTGGATTTAGTGTCTGGGGGGACTAAAAAGTGTACCTGTGAAGTTTCAGCTCTGTAGCATGTCCAGAACCAAAAAGTTTGTTTGTATTAGAATTAATACAGAACAGGTTAGTAGTTTTGCTACTTTTACACTTGGCTTTTTGTTGCAGGCGTTTTATTGGGCTTTTTTGAGGACATGTTTGGAGTCAGGCATGACATCAGAACTTCTGTGTAGGGGTATATATACACACACACACATGTATGTATATATACTCATACACATATATAGGTGTGAAAGTAGCAGAAACCTATGCTTGCGCTAATGAACTAATTAACACCCATATGGCTTCTCTGCTATAACACCTATATGTGTGTATGTGTATAAATACATATAAGTGTGTGTGTATATATACCCCTAAACAGAATTTCAGATGTTTTGCCTGCCTCCAAAGACTCCCAAAAAATGCCCAAAAAACCGCCTGCGCCAAAAAAAAAACGCCCAGGTGTGTTGTTGCAGGCGTTTTTTTGGGCATTTTTTGGGGGTCTTTGGAGGTAGGCTTAACATCTGAACTTCTGTATAGGGGTATATATACACACACACTTATATGTATTTATACACATACAGATATATAGGTGTTATAGCAGAGAAGCCATATGGGTGTTAATTATTTCATTAGCGCAAGCATAGGTTTCTGCTACTTTCACACCTATATATGTGTATGTGTATATATACATACATGTGTGTGTGTATATATACCCCTACACAGAAGTACAGATGTTATGCTTGCCTCCAAAGATGCCCAAAAAATGCCCAAAAAAACGCCAGCTACAAAAACGCCCAGGTGTGTTTTTGCAGCAGGCGTTTTTTTGGCATTTTTTGGGGGTCTTTGGAGGCAGGCAAAACATCTGAAATTCTGTATAGGGGTATATATACACACACACTTATATGTATTTATACACATACACACATATAGGTGTTATAGCAGAGAAGCCATATGGGTGTTAATTATTTCATTAGCGCAAGCATAGGTTTCTGCTACTTTCACACCTATATATGTGTATGTGCATATATACATACATGTGTGTGTATATATACCCCTACACAGAAGTTCTGATGTTATGCCTGCCTCCAAAGACACCCAAAAAAATGCCCAAAAAAACGCCAGCTACAAAAACGCCAAGGTGTGTTTTTGCAGCAGGCGTTTTTTTTGGGCATTTTTTGGGGGTCTTTGGAGGCAGGCAAAACATCTGAACTTCCGTATAGGGGTATATATACACACACACTTATATGTATTTATACACATACACACATATAGGTGTTATAGCAAAGAAGCCATATGGGTGTTAATTAGTTCATTAGCACAAGCATAGGTTTCTGCTATTTTCACACCTATATGTGTGTATGTGTATATATATATACATGTGTGTGTGTGTGTATATATATACCCCTACACAGAAGTTCAGATGTCATGCCTGACACCAAACATGTCCTCAAAAAAGCCCTATAAACACCTGCAGCAAAAATCAGGGTGACAGGGGCGAAGCCACTATCCAGGTCTATAAGTGTTCTAAGAGAAACAATCTTTTCTCTATAGCGGTCACCCTGACATGGAAGGGTTTTGTCACCCTGCCATAGCAGTCAGAATCAGTTAACCATACACTACACTACGGTCCCCTTACACTTAACACTTTCCTTACAGAAACTAGATTATTAAATCTAACTATAGTGGAAAATAGTACCCTAACTACACTAGATATCCCTTTCCTCACACTAATAATTGCTAAATGACACTTTGAAACAGAAGTAACAGAACTGCTTCCACTCTCTTCCACAGCCCTGTATTAAAATGGTAGAGATTTGGCGGGGCTATCTTATATACTGGGGGGCATATTCACTAATGATTGGCCTCTGGACCCCCTAGTCACTTCAATCACATTCCTAGCATTCTCCTGCCCCCTCAATTGGCTTTTACTGATGGTTCTGGTCCAATCACGGGCTTTTAAAGCCCAGTTCCTGTCCCATTGCATTTTGGTCGGTTCTGGTTGCCGAATTCCGAACTTTTTCAGCAAAAAGTTTGGAATTCGGCCGAACCTCGAACAGTCAATGTTCGGGTCGAACCGATGGTCGACCCGAACCGTTCGATCATCCCTAGCTATCACCTTACCTGGTGATTCACAGGGATAAGGTGTTTCTTCGCTCCTGTCCATCGTTCCTTCCAAAGGTTGTGACTGATTTTCATTTGAATGAAGACATTGTGTTGCTTTCCTTGTGTTCCAGGCCAAAACATCTGAAGGAATTTGCCTTGCATGCCTTGGATGTGGTCCAGGCAATTTGGGTATACCTGGCAGCTACGGAGTCTTTCAGGAAGTCAGACTCTTTCTTTGTGCTCATGAATGGGCCTCGTAAAGGGTTGTCCGTTTCTTCTGCGACCATTTCTAGATGGATTAGACAGATAGTGATTCAGGCCTATTCCATCAAGGGTTTAGGTTCCTCCTTTCCCTGTTAAGGCGCACTCTACTCGGGCACTTAGTGCCTCCTGGGCTTTCCGTCATCAGGCGTTAGTGACGCAGGTTTGCAAGGCAGCCACTTGGTCATTGGTGCACACTTTCACAAAGTTTTATAAAGTGGATGTGTTGGCATCGGCGGATGCTTCTTTTGCCCGCAAGGTTTTGCAGGTAGCTGTTGGGAGGACCTGATCCTCTATGAGTGTGTATTGTTTTTTCAGGTGGGCTCCAGTTGTTTTGGTTGAGCTCCTGTTGCCTGGTTGGCTACTGTTTAGTCTTGGGAATTTTTTTTGCTGTTCCCACCCCTCAAGTTTAACCACTTAAGCCCCGGAGGATTTTCCTGCTAAAAGACCAGGGGGTATTTTGCGATTCGGCACTGCGTGACTTTAACGGACAATTGCGCGGTCGTGCGACGCTGTACCTAAACGAATTTGACGTCCTTTTTTTCCCACAAACAGAGCTTTCTTTTGGTGGTATTTGATCACCTGTGCGATTTTTTGATCACGCGCTATAAACAAAAAAAGAGCGACAATTTTGCAAAAATAGCAATATTTTTCACATTTTTTTATATGAAATTCCCCAAAAAAAATGTAAAAATCAAAATTTTTTAACATTTTTGGCCAATTTGTTTTATCCTACCTATGTTTGGTAAAAAAAATCGCAAAAAGCGTATTTTGATTGGTTTGCGCAAAAGTTATCGCGTTTACTAACAAAGGGAAAGATTTTTGTCATTTTTGTTGTTTTTTTTTTTAACGCGTAATGGCGGCGATCTGCGATTTTTTTTGCGGTACTGCGACATTGCGGCGGACAGATCGGACCCTTGACTGACATTTTTGACACTTTTGGGGTTACCAGTGACATTTCTACAGTAATCAGTGCTATACATATGCACTGTTACTGTAAAAATACACTGGTAGTGAAGGGGTTAACTTTATTTGGGAGGGAGGGGCTGTGTGTGTCCCTAGGGGCGTGATTCTTACTGTGATTGGCTGTGGCTCTAGCTGTAAGGACACTGATCAACGGATCTACATACTAGATCCGAGTAATCAGTGTCTTTACAGCGATGAGAATGACAGGCAGCTTGTTTACACAAGCTGCCTGACATTCTCCCTCTTCCCCCGACGATCGCCGAGTGGCCGGCGGACATCGGGTCCGCTGGTCACTCGCGCGGGGGGGTGCGTGACCGCGCGGGAGCGGGAGCGCGCCTCCGCGGGCGCGCGCTCGCTCCCCAGACCCTCCCAGGCTAGTGACGTTAATTAACGTCACTCTGCCTGGCAGGGGCTGACCGCCGCAGTAAATCTACTTGCGGCGGTCGGCAAGCAGTTAAACACTGCTTTGGGATGCCCCAACGGTTATGAAGATCTGAAGCTGTGTCCGTCAATGAACGAAAGAGAAAGTGGGATTTTTGACTTACATTAAGATCCATTTCTCTGATGTTCATTGACGGACACAGCACCCACCCCTCTGTGGAGTTATAATTCTTCGGACACTGCTTGTAACTAAACTGAGTGTCTATAGCAGAGAGAGGGAGTATACCCTCCTGGGACTGCCCATGGGTGTAGCCAGACTTTTTTTCTGCCTGGTGTTCTACTCCTGTAGGGGGCAGTATACCCAACGGTTATGAAGATCTGAAGCTGTGTCCATCAATGCATCAGAGAAATGGAGAGTAAAATGTGATTTTTCTTTTCAATCTGAAGTGCGATAATTTTCTGTAAAATGCAATGTCATATAGCGGCCTGGAGGCCTCCTGTACACAGATGGTGTACAGAACGCCCTCCCCCCCTCCTCCCAGAAATCAGAAACTTTTTCTGGTTGTGTGATTGGCTCACTGATTTTCCAGGAAGTCTGCACAAAGATACAAATCTGATTTTGAGCATTCCCTGCAACAAAAATGTCATTTTTGATGAGATAATGTCTAAAGGGATGCAGTCCTGCCAACTTTCCTCATTAGAGCCCTTCAGGTGCAGCAGCTGACTTCAAATTATATAACCACTTCTGTACAGATTTACTCTATTTCTTCAGAATAACAAAAGGTAAAAATATACAACAGTTTGTTAACATCCTTGCAATGTACACAGATCATCTAGAGGGGAATGTTTTTTCCCCTAAAGTGGAGTTACATTTTAAAAATGAATTAAACAGTGTTTTTAATTTGTGGTGCCCAGATCTGCGCACTGGTTCTGTGCACTGCAGTGGGTGTCAAACTTAGGTTAATGACACCCCAAATGCAGGTCGAAAACGCAGCATGTTTGCCTGCACTGGATCGCACAGTACCGAAGTAACACGAAATGCGGCTGCAGTGAGTTTTCAAAGTAATGCATGCAGTATTTTTGGTGCAGTGCAATTGCAGCTCATTCAAGTTTCACAGGGACAGAAAGTTAGGGAAAATCTCAACTGGGTAACTGGCAGACATAAAAACTTGACAGATACAATATGTTATTTATTCCCTACTCTAGCTAAAAAAAAAATTCAAAATGTATCTGAAAGTAGATTTACATTTCCAAACTGAAAACAATGTTCTAGTAATACATGTTCTTTACTCCTATTTAGATTTGCTTTGAGTTTTTGATATGAGAATGCTGCTAGAAGACAAAAAGTTGAATTCCTGAAGAAATGTGGGGAGCGGGAGAGAAGATTTTAGGAAGGTCAAACCAAAGGCAATTTACAATTGGGAATCATGATGGAAATCTTAATGAAAGACTTCCTATTTCCTACTTCCTATCCTAGTGTATGTCCACCTAAAACTTTTTTTTATCTTTTAAAAGACTTTGGATTAGAATCTTGTGTTGGGTTTTTACTACAAGTCTAGGCTGCAAGATATCCCCTTACAACACTCACCAGATGGAAAATAGGGGAAAATATCCAACAACAACACAGATTCAAAATATTTTTATGGGGTTTGGTATTTTTAGGGTTAGAACCCCTGTCAAATTTGTATTGCTCTCAATGTACCTTTTGTAGTTTATTCCTTCATTTTCTGTCTCGTGAAACCATTTTCACAGTGACAACAAGACATCTCTCAGACAGCCCTAGATAGAGCCTGTTGTTGATTTTTACTGTTAACACCTAACAAGCTACCTGTACTTCTAGTATGCCTTGGAGGATTGCTTGGCCTTACCAGAAGCCCAGTTACCTAGACCTTTCCCTCTATATTTCCTCTGCCCTCCTCCCCCCATGTTTTTCTTTTCTTATCCACTGATTCCTCCACAAATTCCCCATTGCAGGCCCTATAGTTTGAAAATATTAATCTGAACACTTTCCAGTACTAATGAGAGTAGACAGGCTTGAGAAAGTACACTTTCCCAGAAACCTTTACAGTACTCCATGTTATATGTTCAACTTGTCTTTCATTCAAAGGCACTGGATTTTATAATGTGAACTGTAATATACAAATGTAAAATGTATGTTTGACTTGATCCAGTTTTTGGTCTATCAGGGGTCTCCAAATGTATCAAACAAAGACAGTTTTCTGTCCTTCAGACTTCAAGGGGTCCGGATTGTGGCTATTAGGGGTAGAAAATGTACCGGGCCAAGCATCAATGAGGAAAAACATGGCCTCAATGTTAGTGACCAGTAAGAGGAGGAGTAGTGCCTCATTGCTGGTGGAGGTGGGAGAAAAAGCGCCTAATATCATTTGGAAGAATAGTGCCCCAACGGCCAGATACAGACTAGCAAATGGCCGCATCTGGCCCTCGGGCCGCATTTTGGAGACCCCAGGTTTATATGATTACATTTTTCTATTGTATGCTACTTGAATGCTACATGAATAAAGATTTTTGAAGGAAAATGCACTTCAATACACTTAGACCTCTTTCATGATGCAGAGACATCAGTTTTTCTGCCTGTGTTCTGCAAGGGCTCAAAAAAAAAAACAATTGTTCTCTGTGTGCCCTGTTCACACCACATCATGTGGATTTTTTCTGCACAGGAATCTGCAACGTGTATGCAGTTTTCTACACTGCAAAAAAAACTGACCTGACATCAACATTGGTGTGAATAGGATACATAACTGACATCTATGAAAACTGATGTCCACGTGCATGAACACTAATGTGAAAATTATGTAAACTGATGTCTCTGCAAGTGAAATCTGTGCAGTTTTCCTACCAGATTTCAGCCACATATGGTGTGAATGAGCTGTTGTAGGAATGGGTTTACACAGGTACCAGAGATACACCAATATTCTGTTTGCCTTTAGGTGATCCATGAAAACTAATTTCTTCAGGGAAACCTTTGAGACTGTACACCCCATTAATAACCATCATACCATAAGAACATACCAAAATAATAGAGTAAACACCTGACAAGGGTTGTGGAAAATTTTAGTCCCCTTTATTTGGTTTAAATCAGTTTTAAATAATTCAAATTTGAGTCGCTGCTCTAAATAGTGGTAATAGTTGTGCTGCCTATATTAGAGAATGTGTATATATATATATATATATATATATATATATATCCCCCATGTTTCAAAATCCTCATGACTGTGTGTCAACAATTCAAATGCACAAAAATGTTTAAAATAAAAGAAAATTGACAAATATTAAACAAATATTCTAACTATATAGATAAGTATCTTCTGCAGCCTGCGCTTGATTGTGCTTTCATAAATCCATCTCGTGCGTGCTTACTGTATATGTGATGTTCCTCCACCTTAATCCAAAAGGGCCACTCACCAGATATAATTGGGCCATCAAGACCCCCACAGCTTCTTGATGACGTCAATCCCGTGAAATGCATTGAGGTCCTCAGCGGTGATACTTCCGGTTTTGTCACTTCCGGTTCTTGGTGGAACGCAGTTTGTACGCACGCTGGTTCCTTGAGAGAATGGCAGGAGTTACAGCTTACCAGGCATTCTACACTGTGTGCTGCTCAGGGCACAATTAAATGTGAGTTACCATTGATTTTATGGGATTTTGGATACATTTTAAATAAACGTATCGCACGATCATCTGCCTTTGCTTCTTTTTGGGAATCCTAAACGGATTGGAGCCTGGCTCAACATTATAAAGGTTTTGCCCAAGTCGAGGGTATTAAGGATTAGGATGATGTTTTTGTAAAATGGGAGACACAAACAGTGACCAATATTGTATATAAAGCTGTGGGGTCTTGACGGCTCGCTTATATCTGGTGAGTGGCCCTTTTGGATTAAGGTGGAGGAGCATCACATATACAGTAAGCACACACGAGGTGGATTTATGAAAGCACAACCAAGCAAGGGGTGCAGAAGATACTTATCTATATATTTAGAATATTTGTTTAATAATTGTTATTTTTAACATTTTTGTGCATTTGAATTGTTGCATACAATCATGAGGATATTTGTATTTTGACACATGAGGGATATATACACATTCACTAATATAGGCATTACAACTATTTAGCGCAGCGCCTCAAATTTTAATTATTTACATATATATTTGAAGTTTCCAAAAATTTATGGCAGCTGCAGGGGGAAATTATTATTAGATACACACAGGAGGCGCAAATTTTCTTTTTTCACTATTAAATCAGTTTTAATTATAAAATTAACTTTACCCTTTAATACCAAACAGAACCACTGTTAATCATTAACAGACCAACATGCTTAGTCAAAAAGGCTTTATGTACACACAGCCTACTTTGACCGGCAGCTGCGGAAAAACAAAAAACACAGCAAAATCTCCCAACTGTTTTACCGCAATTCGCGGCCAGCAGTCAAAACATTCCTATCCTTAACGAGATTCTTTTGTGTTCAGGAGAGGGAGGATGAGGAAGGTTAATACACCCCCCAACTGCAGCAGCTCCTAAACAATCTTGAAAGCTTATGTGTATATTAACATATAGGCTTTTATGGAGTTGAGTTTAGGAGCTTTGGCAAAAAAAAACAGTTTAGGAGCCGTTAATGTACATGAAGCCTTACAGACAAACCTGCATAGTCACCAAGACTCAAGCAGCAAATAACAGCTTACCAATCACTGTCTATCCACAAAGTGGGCGATATTATCCCACATAAAGTTGGACTGCGATGAGGGAAATTACAAAGGGGAGGATGGGCAGGGAAGCAGGTCAAAAGATCCAAAAGTGTTCATTGAGACACGGAGCTGCGGCCTGTTCCCGCCCCCCTCTCTCACCTCATTGGCTCACTGAATTTGTTTGATAGCAGCTGGGGCCAATGGCATCGCACTGCTGTCCCAGCCAATGAGGATGGAGAGTTCACTCCTCAGTCCACTCTGGCAGCCAAGGCACTCCTGAAAAATCGCTGGATAGAGATGGGCTCAGGTAGGTATTACACCTAGTACTAAAGGAGTTAGTAATCTTGTGTGAATATTCACTTCACTTTTCCAGTTAAGCAACAAGCAGATCCCTTTGATTTTTTTCTCTGCACGACTGAATAATTGAAGTGAATAATAAGACAATTTACCATGTGAGGTACTCTCAATTTCTTTATTAAATCAGCCATTTGCATCAGGGTTTTGTAGATGTTACTTCTCTCTTCAGGGGTATAATGTACAGATAATAATGTAATTTGCAGTATATATGTAGCTTTTTTTTTTTTTTTAAAAGACAATAAAATTACTATTTTTATTTATATGGCAATCTGAGAAAAAGTAAAATGATTATGAATTGAAACGTCAGGTTTTGCTTTGTTGGAAGTAGCCACTAAAGTGCTCTCTGGGCTCTTGCAAGACAAGATGCCTGTCAGCCAGTTTCATGTTGACTTTTTTGCATAGGTGTGTGGAAGGTTGGGCTTCTTTCGGTGGTTAATGTGGGAGTATACACGTCACAGAAGCATTTGCAAACAGGTTTACATCTAATAGTTTTCAGAGAAAAGCAGAGATTGTGCATGAGATTCCACAACTGGCTAAAACAATTAATTTTACAACTGCAAATCTGTTTTTGAATGAAACATTAGGCTTAACTGTCTGCACACCTTTAAAAAGATAAACAAACTGAAGACAGCAACGGGACAAGATCAAAGGCACGTAGAAAAATCTGTTGTGAAAAATCGAAAATTAACTTACTGGATTCAAGAAGACCAAGAAAAGGAAAACTATTTTCTTTACTTTGTTGATACATAAAGCCAGAAAATGGATAAATTTCGTATGATCTTCCAGTTCCTGCAAGCCAACCAGGAATCTTTCATGAATGGAATATGTGGTATCATGGCACTTGCGAGTGCCCAACTATACACAACATTTGATTTTAATTGCCCGTGTCTTCCAAACTACAACTTGTCCTATGCTATGGGGGTTTTGTGTGTTCCACCGATCGTCTTATTTTTATTGGGCTTTGTAATGAACAATAATGTCTCAATGCTTGCCGAGGAATGGAAGAGGCCAACAGGCATGAGGCAGAAAGACGCAGCTGTATTGCGATATATGTTCTGTTCGATGACTCAGCGAGCGTTAATTGCCCCAGCAGTATGGATATCAGTGACGTTACTACATGGTGAGAGCTTTATATGTGCATTTAGCACATCTATTCCTGTGGACAAGCTGGGAAATATAACTGGCATAGACCTGTCAGAAAAGGAAATCAGGCGAATACTGGCCAGGATTCCTTGCAAGGATATCTATGATGGACATCATATCATACCACAGGAAGTGGCAACCAGATACCTGCGCTGCATTTCTCAGGTGACACATCCCATCTTTTCTTTTACTGTAAACTATGTTATGTTAGTTCTTGCATGTGTTTTGTGATTTCTTTACACTGTATGAGCACTATATGACTGAGGAGTGATATTAGGATTTATTATGACAAAACTGAATACAGTATATAGTTACAAAGTAGTTGGCAAGTGTTCCACTGACCATTTGTCGCACATTAGGCCATCTGGTCATTCACTATGGCATTTAAGCACATTCTTAAAGGCCAGGTTCAAACTGGTGCGATTCCAGACTTCGCAAGTGATTCACACCCAATTTCTGTACAATGCAAATTCAGTCATACAGTTTGTATGGCTGAAATTGCATCACATTCAGACCATAATATCTTGGTATATTCACAGCTTTTTGCAGTACACTTGGGTTTACATTCTTAGCCTGGGTTCACACTATTGAGAACACAGACATCGCATGTGATTCGTACTGCTTTGCCGTTCATTCATGTGCGGTGTATGTGTGATGCGAATTCAGCCATACAATTTGTATGGCTGAACTTGCATTGGCATGTAAATGCTTGGCTGTATGGCTGAATTTGCATCGCACTGACATCGCATGTGATCTGCACAGCAAATCACATGCAATGTCTGTATTCGCAATAGTGTGAACCAAGGCAGGCACACTGCTCAAGGCATGCCAGCTGAAGATGTTTGCTCTGGGTGCCATGCGTAAAAATCTCTCCTCTCGTTTTTGCACAATATGCACTTAGTAAGTTGTACTCTCAGATAAGCGTTCACATTTTAATGGTGATTAATGCCAGTCTCAGCTCATTCTCTAAAGCATTTCACCAGAGAAAATGTGTTAATTGTAGTAGATCAGAGATATTCTCTAGTTGTATAATACAGAAAATGCTACAGTCACTGGCCCTGCTGATATCAGGGAACAACTTACTGATTTTATCTGTGATTAGCTCATCTATCCTCATAGGAGACCCATTGTGCTCATTCCTGCATGCTACCCACAGATTAGAGTCGCCAGACCTCAGACACTAAGCAAATGAGGATTCAAGCTTAATAAAACTCATTTGCATTTGCTGACATTTGCAACCTGACCCCCCCCCCCCCTGAGATTCAGGGGATAAGGGAATAACTCTGCAGGGTGAAATAGCCGGTATATGTGCTATATTCACCTGTTAGTCATAAATATGTCCTTCTAGAAGCAATATACACCAATTTTGTAACCAATTATGCTATGTTGAATGCAAGCCTGTGCTTTAGCAATGCAGGGCAAATCAACGAGTTAATTTTAACCCTTTTATAATAGGAGGTCACTGATATATGGATGCTCAGACCAATATAAGCAGCATCAGTAAACCTGACAATACTTCTGACAAATTGGCTTCCCTAAATAGATTTTACATTTTTGAGGGGAAATAAGGATTTGTTTTGTACAACGTTTTAGTAAATACTTTGGACAGATTAATAAAATGGGTTTACAAAAAAGTAACAAATGTAAAAAAAGAAATTTTTTTTTTTACTGAACTTCAGCAAAGATGGAATGAAAATTACATTCCCTAAGCATGGTCCATAACGCTGACCTACATATTGCGGCCCCCAAACCAGGATAATGGAAAGCGCACCAACAGCAAATAATTGCTCTCTCCCTCACCACTCCAACTGGCAGCAAGGAGCAAAAAAAAGAGAGAAAAATCGAAAAATGTCTAGTACTTCCAGTTATTGGGGGGGGGGGGGGTAGCATGTGATTCGGCCCCTTTCTTCCCATATGACATAACTGGAGCTGGGCTACTCAGAAACCTGATTGGAATCACAAAGGGTGAGAGTCCTTGGCTCTATGTACGCAAGTTGCAACTTGGAGTTTATACAGCGCTACTACTCCCTTGCTTGAATTGAACAAACGGTGCTGTGGGGAAACTAGACTTGACCATACACTAGAAGAGTAAAGCCTCGTACACACACAACAATTGTTGTCCGTGAATTTTCGGCCAACGTCCGATCGGCCGATTGTCGGCTTGTTAGTATGATGCTTCCGACAACCGACTGCGACTTTTCGGCCGAAAAAAATCTGGTGTGCATGCTATAAAATTTTTGTTGGCCGTCAACAGAACGGCCGATTTTCCATCAGTCAGTACAGATTTCGGCAGACAAAAATCAGATGAGCAAGACTGGGCATGCTCAGAGAAGAAAAAACACACAGAAAGTAAACCAGAACATGACATCACTTCTGAAGTTGGTTGTTGTTGGCCGAGAAAATTCGTGTGCAGTCTAGAGCACATTTCAACCAACACAACAACACTGGACAAAAGACGGCCGATCAGCCAGCCAACAATCGTTGCGTGTGTATGAGGCTTTAGTGCTGGTTCACACCAGTGCGACTTTGAAGCCAAAATCCATGGGCGACTTCATCGCTGCTTGCATTCAACTTCTTTAACAGAAGTCAATGCAAATTGTGTTGAAGTAGTGCAGGAACCTTTTTCTAGTTTAGAGCGACTTCAGTTGCACCAATTAAAATGGTTCCATTGTCGTTAATAGGGTGTGACTTGTCATTCGACAAGTCGCGGCAGTTTGAACCGGGGCTTATGTTAAAAAATGCTTGTTTTTGGAACATTCCTTCAGTTTTCTAATCGTTAGTGGGGTTAAACTTTTCTCAAAGGAACCGCAAATGTGTTTTTTGTTTGGGAAAGTTCCAAAATCAAATGTTAAAAACAAATGTTTGTATTTCATGCCATCGAATGTACCAATGAGAATTTTTATATGAATTTGTAAACGAATGTTTGTATGAATGTTAAGTCAAAAATCTACTAGTGTATGGCCCGCTTTAAAGTGGATCTTCACCATCTATATGAAGTTTTCCCTTCTCCACCCCTAAATGCGGCAGTGTTTTTATTTTTTTAACTACTTTTTTCTTAGCAAACAGCCCGCCCCTCCATGCACCTCATTCCCCTAGGCAAATGATGTGCACAGTGCTTGCTGGTCACATATCCCAGGAGGCCTTTGATCATTAATTTTGTAGGTAAGACGGGGGCGGGCCTAGCAGGGCGTCATCGTGAGGCCCTGCCGGCTGAACCTGGAAGAGCCAGCGAACCTCTCAATGACATCACAAGTAAGATGGCAGTGTGGGAACATGCAGTGTCTGTTGACAGTAGGATGTCCACTTGGCAATGCTGGATCCGGTGGCTGGGTGAAAATGTAAACAACACCTGGTAAGCAGGAGAATTAAAAAAATGGGGGCGGGGGGTAGGCCGAAGGCCCTTTTTAAGGAAGGTATGCCAAGATAAATTTATTCCCAGACAGATGTACTTCAAACCTGACTATTTAAAAAGTTGAGTGTGCATAGAGAATACTACTGCAAAATTATAATTCTTCCACTACATCTGATTTCAGCAACAACAACGTTGGTGGTAAAATCTAATGCTAGCTCCTGTTCCTGAAAGAAAAATCCCTTTTTAAAAGAAACATTTTTTAAAAGAGAATTTTCTCCAGAGCTATTGAATGTGGTGCAATTTACCTTTGCAAAGAATACCCAATCACTTTCAGGGAAAACAAACAAAAAACAGCATTTTTGCTTGGATAATGGAAGGCAGTAGAGCTTCATTTCATTCGCTACGCTCTGGGGAAAATTAACTTACAAAGTGCAACTTCCTTACAAAGTGAACAGCATATTTGCCTTTTGTAAATCAACCCTAAAGGGTACTCTTCATATGATCAGCGAGTTTAGGGTATAGTGGAGCAGTTACCTTTTTCTCTTGCACTAAGGTCTGACCACAGCATAGATAAGAGGGGCAACTACACCAAATGTTTTTTGCAAGATTTGCAGTAGACTGAGAATTGAAAAACGAATGCTCAGAGATTCTAAAACAGACTCTACAACCTGCTCTGTTCCCTTGTTCCCTGTTCAACTATCCCTCAAAAGATAATTGATGATAAAGCCAAGTTAACCTTTTCAGTAGTTATTCTGGGTATGACTCAAATCACACTGTCACCATATTTGAACCTGTGTATGAGGAGTAAAGGAAAACTGTTGGGGAGAGACATTAGTGAGAACTACAGACCTTTGGGATGGGGGGCTAGAGTCAATTAACTTATGAGAATAGATATTATTTATACTGTGAAGCCGTTATGGATTTTACCCCGAACACTTACACTTGAGACTGAGGCTGAATTTAAAAAAAGAGCTCCCAGAAAGTGCAAGTCCTTTCACCTGATTGCAGATGCCACAAGAGAAGTGCTGAGTTTGGCCTGGAATGTAAACTTTGGTGGCAAGAGCCCTGCTTTTTTTGAATGTCACGCCACCCCATCTGCTGGAGTGAAACGGCAAGTCATTGAGAATGCATGTTGTCACAGAGACAATATTACATGACCGATTCAAGGGTAAAACTTGTATAAATACAGCACGTAAAATAAGTATTGAAACATCACCATTTTTCTAGGTAAATATCCTTCTAAAGGTGCTATTGACATGAAATCTGCACTACGTCAGTAACATTCCATGCAACCCATACATACAAAGAAACCAAAACAAAAAGGCTCAGAAATGACATTATGTATAATAAAATTAAATTACACAGGGAAAAAGCATTGAACGAGCTAACTGAAATGCATTTAATACTTGGTACAAAATCCTTTGTTGGTAATGACAGCTTCAAGACACCTACTGTACGGAGAAACTAGTTGCATGCGTTACTCAGTTGTGATTTTGGGCCATTCTTCCACACAAACAGTCTTCAAATCTTGAAGGTTATGTGGACCTCTTCTATGAACTCTGATCTTTAGTTATTTTCATAGATTTTCTATTGGATTTAAGTCAGGTGATTGCCTGAGCCTTTCTAACAGCTTTATTTTATTACTTTGAAAACCATTTGAGAGTTTCCTTGGCTTTGTGTTTGGGATCATTGTCTTGCTGAAATGTCCACCCTCATTTCATCTTCATCATCCTGGTAGATGGCAGCAGATTTTTTTTTTTTCCAAAAAGTTTGCAGATTTTTATCAAGAATATCTTGGTACATTTTTCCAATCATCCTTCAATGATATGAAGTTTGCCAGTAACGTATGCTGAAAAACAGCCCCTCACCATGATGTTCCTACTTCCAAACTTCATGTTGGTATGGTGTTTTTGGGGTGATGTGCAGTGCCATTTGACCTTTAAACATGGTGTTTATTATGGCATCTAAGGAGTTCAATTTTGGTCTCATCTGATCAGACTATATTCTCGCAGTATTTCACAGGCTTGTCTGGATACTGTGCAGCAAACTTTAAACGAGCTTCAACATGCTTTTTCTTCAGCAATGGAGTCTTGCGTGGTGAGCGTGCATACAGGCCATGGTGGTTGAGTGCATTACTTATTGTTTTCTTTGACACAATTGTACCTGCTAATTCCAGGTTTTTCTGAAGCTCTCCACAAGTGGTCCTTGGCTCTTGGACAACACTTCTGATAATTCTTTTCAGTCCTCTGTCAGAAATCTTGCGAGGAGCACCTTGTCATGGCCAGTTTATGGTGAAATGATGCTGTTTCCATTTACAGAATGTTGCCCCAACTGTGCTCACTGGAACATTCAGAAGTTTAGAAATCCTTCTGTAACAAATCCTGTCAGTAGGTTTTGCAACAATAAGGTTGTGAAGGTCTTGAGAGAGCTCTTGGCTTTTACCCATCATGAGATGTTTCTTGTGTGACACCGTTTTATAGGCCATCAGTTGAGACGGAACCATTAATATGCACTGACAAGGGGTAGGATTGCTTTCTAATTACTGATAGATTTCAGCTGGTGTCTTGGCTTTCCTTTTTGCGCCTCCCTTTCTTTGTGTTTTTCCCAGTGTCATTCCATTTTATAACACATAACTTAATTTCTGAACTTATTTGTTTTTGGTTTCTTTGTATGTATGGATTGTACGGATTGTTTACCGACAAGTGGTGAAAATTTTATGTCATTAGCACCTTTAGAAATATATTTACCTAGAAAAATGGTGACGTGTTCAATACTTTTTTTATGTGCTGTATACTGAAAATAACCTGCCGACACACTAATCTTCCCTGGGGGACAACTTTCTGATCACTTCTCTGTGCACAAGGAGGCTAATAAAAGACTTGTTATCATTTACGCACATTCACTGTGCTCTATATAGGCTATGAATCACGACTTTAGTTCAAATGAGCAAATTAATACAAAGTTCTTGGCTAAGCATGCAAATAAATATGGAGGTGAATGCTATTTAAACACATTTCACATATTCAGTTAGGCTTTGGTCACACTGAATCGGACTGTGAAATTATGCGACTTCTGGTGCGACTTGGAAGGCATTTTTGCGACTTCATGCACAGATGTCTATGCAAGTCACACCTGAACTTGCAAAAAGTAGTGCAGGAACTACTTTTAAATCAGTGCGACTCCAAAGGAATCAGAGTCGCACCTATTTGACTGTTTCCATTGCAGACATTAGGCACCTATTAGAGACAATAGGCTTCCACTGCGGACAACAGGAAACTATTAAATCACATGACATGATCGGTGTGACCAATGGCTTAATGTTCTGCTGAAAACACCTGTTTTGACTGTTTGTATCTCATTATTGTCACATGTCATGTGAAGTCCCAAATCATTTGTATCATGTGGCAATAATAAAGGAAGAATAAGGAGGTAAATGGCGCAGCCAAATATATGTGTATGGAGAAAAAGAAAAACCTTTTGGATGTATATATCTATATATAGGTCAGAAATGGAAGGACCTAATGTAAGTACAGATATATCAATGCATATATTGACTCCAAAACACAATATGCTAATATAATTCAAAACTGTGCATAAATGAACGAATAAAAGATATATGCAAATTGGTGACTGGTGGTGATAAAGGGAAAGAAACCCTTATAGGAAAAAAGTGCATAAATAAAGTGACTGAGTGTCTCAGTGGAATAATGATAAACTAAGATAAGTGCAAAATAGCCATCAAGTGCAAATATAAAGTGCTGACTTGACTAGATATATATATATATATATATATATATAACAAAATCCACAAGAAGGGTGGATGTGGTTGACTAAAAATTGATATCCAAACTGACGTGACAAATAATTTAGGTAATAAAGTGATAATCCATAATGGGATGTAATGCGATTCCAAATTGCAGAATTACAGAAAGTGGAGAAGAAACAATAGAAAAAGGTGAGGTATATAAAAGTCCAAATTGCACAACAAAAAATTGTTCCAGTGCAGGGTTGTGTGCGATTATAATTCTAAAATAATAGTCCCAAATCGCATGAAGAAAAAAAGTGCTTCAGTGCAGATATTAAATAGTGCAACTTCACCGCAGGGGTGACTCATGTATCTCCAGTGCTTCTCCCAGGACTGCACTTACCAGATGGGGGAACCCCTACAGGGGTAATGCGCCTGTGTTTCAAATTGAATATGGCTCCAATATCCCTCAATGGTCATCAGGCGGTTCCTCTGGTTAATGGCATCAATAGGGGTCCTATCACCCTAGGATAAGTGTGAACACCACTGGGGGCCCTGTGATGTAAATACTCAATGGCCAGATGTAGTTCGGATAAACCTTAGTTGTAGCTCCTGCTATGCTTCGTGGCTACAGCTGCTTTTCTTCTGTTGGTCACACCCTAATGGGTTAGTCCCCCATTTCCTGCCACTGAAAAACATCCCCACAGCATGATGCTGCCACCGCCATGCTTTACTGTAGGGATTGTATTGGCCAGGTGATGAGCGGTGCCTAGTTTCCTCAAAAATATGACGATTGCCAAAAAGTTAAATCTTTGTTTCATCAGACCAGAGAATTTTGTTTCTCATGGTCTAAGAGTCCTTCAAGTGCCTTTTGGCCAACTCCAGGCGGGCTGTCATGTGCCTTTTCTGAGGAGTGGCTTCCGTCTGGCCACTCTGCCATACAGGCCTGATTGGTGGAGTGCAGCAGAGATGGTTGTTCTTCTGGAAGGTTCTCTTCTGTCCACAGAGAAACGCTGGAGCTCTGTCAGAGTAACCATTGGGTTCTTGGTCATCTCCCTGACTAAGGCCCTTCTATCCCAAACACTTCGTTTGGCAGGGCGGCCCACTCTAGCAAGAGTCCAAGTGGTTCCAAACTTCTCCCGTTTTAAAGGTGATGGAGGCCACTGTGCTGATTGTGACCTTTAATGCTGCAGCCATTTTTCTGTACCCTTCCCCCAGATCTGTACCTCCATACAATACTGTCTCTGAGGTCTACAGACAATTCCTTGGACTTTATAGCTTGGTTTATGCTCTGAAAAGCCCTGTTAATTGTGGGACCTTATATAGACAGGTGTGTGCCTTTCCAAATCATGTCCAATCAACTGAGATTACCACAGGGGACTCCAATCAAGTTGTAGAAACATCTCAAAAATGATCAGTGGAATCAGGATGCACCTGAGCTCAATTTTGAGTGTCATGGCAAAGGCTGTAAATACTTATGTACATGTGATTTTTTTGTTTTTTATTTTTAATAAATTTGCAAAGATTTCAAACAAACTTTTTTCACGTTGTCATTATGGGGTATTGTTTGTAGACTGTTGAGAAAAATAATGAATGTAATCCATTTTGGAATGAGGCTGTAACATAACAAAATGTGGAAAAATTTAAGCGCTGTGAATACTTTCCAGATTCACTGTATATTTCTATTAGTGATCTAGTGATCGACCGATATCGGTTTTTCATTGCCGATGCCAATACCGATACCGATATTTTTGGCCAATGCATATCGGTATCGGCCGATATTTTTGTACATTTAAAAAAAATGTTTGTATTTTTTTTTTTAAAGGTAATTTTGTGGAGGGATCCGGGGGTCTAAAAGACCCCAAACCCCTCCTCTGCACTTAAAAGCATTCAAAATGCCAAGTTTGGCTGTTTTGCATGCTGTCATTTTTTTGAATCTGGCACCAGACAGTACCCGGAAGTGATGTCACTCATGATATAAATTCCTGGGTTTTTGCATGGAGACCTGATCAGAGCCCAATGCGGCTTTGATCGTGTCTTCGGCGGTTGTGCAGGCTGGTTGCCCGGGTCTCCCGGTGGGACGGGAAACCCAGACGAGCCGCGGGAGGGGGGGAACGTCCCCTCCCGCTTCTTGTAATGACAGCTGAGTGGCTTCTCAGCCGACTCAGTTGTCATTACAAGACCGTTGGCTATGGACGCCGGTACCAGGGTGATGCTTCTAGCTGCAGGCATCACTCCGGTACAAGCACTTTCCTGAAATATCGGCAATATCGGTCACCTCCGGGGCCGATTCCGATATATCGGGAAAAGTGCATATCGGCCCTCAATATATAGGCTTTGCCGATAATCGGTCGATCCCTAATTTCTATTGGCCTAAATAGTCCAACAGTTTTGTACTTTATATGGCTAGCTTTATAGAACAAACTAATATTTGTCCCTGTTTAATTTCTAGGCATTTGGATGGACCTTTGTATTACTCATGACCTTCCTGGCATTTCTCATCAGAGCCATACGACCCTGCTTCACACAAGCCGCTTTTCTTAAGAGCAAATATTGGTCACACTACATTGACATTGAACGCAAGCTTTTCGATGAAACCTGTACTGAACATGCAAAAAGTTTTGCAAAGCTCTGCATTCAGCAATTCTTCGAGAACATTAACCGAGACATGAACATAGGTCATCCCCATATTCTAGAGAAGGAACCAAAGGAATCAAAGGAAACAGAGCAGGAGGATGCAGACAAACTCCTGGGAGTCACCAGCCAGGGAACAATGAACACTCTTCTACAGAACTGGCACAAATGTAAACCCCCATTAAACCTGAAATCCTATGAACATCTAAATGGAAATGGATGTATTAGAGAAACTTTTGAGCTCAATAACCTAAATATACCCAAGAAAGAAATTGTAACTTATTACAGTAAGGTTTGAAGACTGGGTGTCTTTTGAACAGAAGACAAAACTGTGAAAAAGTGAATTTAGGCCTGGAGACCATGTGGAAATAAACTGAATCCTGAAGAATGGAAATTTTTCTTAGACCATATACAGAGGTGGACCAACATTTTAAATTGATCCAATCACTGTAATTACATCTTGACATGCTTTTTCTGTTGTGCCTGGAATTCTTTGTCAATAATATATTTATGTAGAAAATATTTTTTTTGTTAACAGAAAATGTAACTCGATGAAGGAGGTTAAAGAAATTGATAAGTGGACAGTGAAGTTAAGCATTTGTGAGAATTACTACAGCATGGGGTGAAAGGGTGCAAGTCGAAGTCAAAGTTGCTGCCCCGCTGTTCACTTTGGGAACTTTCTACAACAGTCTTTTATATAAAAAGAAAGTATATGCCTACCAGACAAAAAATTTGCTTTGATTTGAGAAAAATTTGTTTTCTCATTGCTAAAGAACAACAGAAAGCTTAAGGCCATCATGCTCAGTTTCGTGTTTCGGACCAAAAGGGTGTGTTTTAACTATCATATGTATGTAGAAAGGATAAGTCTTAAGTTAAATTTTCCAGGTATGTCCGACTGTTAAAGTACATATTCCAAGAACACATATAATGGATCACATCTCCCAATTGGCCTAGCATTGCCTGTTATATTTCAGATGACATTGGTACCTACAATGGTCCTATGACCTGGACAAAAACAGACCTAAACTTCTACCTGTTGCACCCAAGACCCATATCAGTTTATAATAAAAAACTATTTTAGCCACTTTATAAGTGTGTTTCCAGTGGCACAAGCTTTCCAATAACAAAAAGCTGATAGTATATTGGGAGCAAATTTTTACAACAGTATTAGCAGTTATGTTCATTATACAGTCAGTATGACTGAAATGTGAAGCTTTGATCACTTTTTGTGATGACTTTATTCATTTGTGGGTGCTTAAAAAAGACTGTTTATTTAATTTTAAATAAAAGCACAAAACTTGTGTAACTCATACCATAATTAAGATGTTCAATAAAACAAATTTATTATAAAAAAAAAAATCTACTTTTTTTGTATACTCATACAATACTATTCCAAGCTCATCAAAGTATTTTTGTGAGCAAGGCATTGGCATCTTTTGTGCTGCTTTACTGAATAACCCCAAATATGACCGAATCTTTACCATGGCAAAAAGGTTTGTCTTAAAGGAGAAAAATAGTTCCTACTCCCACTCCTGCCCTGCTAGAATACTATCCCTCTTGCTGAGGCCAAACCCTCTGCCATATTGTGCCATGGTCCTTGCCAAAGGCCTCATCCTACAATTCCCTGTCATAGGCCTTTGTATCCCCAAGGAAGAAATGTCTACACATGAAGTCGTTTTACTGGTGGTATTCAGGAAATGTCATTACAGTTCCATCACAAGGCCATACATTCCAGAGTCATTCACAATTAGTGGACGGTCCGCAGTAGTCACATGTGAAAGCATGTGCAGCACCACAGCAGCCTTCTCCCTTACAGTCTCCTCTCTGCCCAGTGTCATTAGAACTCACTAGACTGTGCTCTCTGAAGTCATTGCTAGGTACATCTCTCAAGGGGAGCAGCCTTACACAGGGAACTCCAGCCGGCCCTAAAAGTCCTTTTGCAATCCACCCTAGCCCCTAGCTCCATAAGGGACAGAAAGGCTACACTGACTAATCCTGAATACAGGAATATTCCACACTGCCTCCTGCCCTGTCTAGGGCCAATGTGTGCACTTGGCTACAGTGGGTAACTTTTATAAGCTAAACACACCTTAACCACCTCAATACCAGCATGTTTCTTCATTTCCAAACATTTTGGCAAAAAATCTTCTTAAATCCACTTTCCAAAAATGAAACAATTTAGTGTTTTTTTTCTGTCCTGGCAATTTTATTTGATATGTTTTATAAAAGAGAGTAAATAAAACAGTTTTTTTTTTTTTCAAAATGTTTAGTCTTTTACAGTCTTAAATACTTTTAAACCCAGTGATTATTAAATACCAATGAAAGAAAGCTCTATTTGTCTAAAAAAAAAAAGTGATACAAAATGTATTTGGTATAGCATTTCAGAGCTTTTACAGAACTAAAAACTTTACTTAACCACTTGCCTTCTGTGCACTTAAACCCCCTTCCCATCCAGACCAATTTTTAGCTTTCAGTGCTCTCACACTTTGAATGACAATTGCGCGGTCATGCTACACTGTACCCATATGAAATTTTTATCATTTTTTTCACACAAATAAAACTTTCTTTTGGTGGTATTTAATCATCTCTGGGTTTTTTATTTTTTACAAAAAAAAAGAAAAAAGACAGACAATTTTGAAAAAAAAAAAAAAAAGGTTTCTTATTTTCTGCGAGTAAATTTTGAAAATAAATACATTTTTCTCCTTCACTGATGTGCGCTGATGAGGCAGCACTGATGGGCACTGATAGGCTGCACTGATGGGCACTGATGAGGTGGCACTTATGGGCACTGATGAGGTGGCACTGATGAGGAGGTACTAATATGCCGCACTGATGAGCACTGATAGGCAGCACTGATGAGCACTGATAGGCGGCACTGCTGGGCACTGAGAGGTGGCACTGCTGGGCACTGAGAGGTGGCACTGATGGGCGGCACTGATGGGCACTGAGGGGCGGCACTGATGGGCACTGGTGGGTGGCACTGATGGGCACTGGTGGGTGGCACTGATTGACACTGATGGGTGGCACTGATGAGCACTGATGGGCAGCACCATCAGTGCCCACACTCAGTGCCCATAGTGCTGCCAGTCAGTGCTCATCAGTGCCTAGATGAGCAGGCACTGATGGGCACTGACTGGCAGCACTATGGGCACTGATGGGGGGCACTGATGGCGGGCACTGTGGACATTGATGGTGGGCAGTTAGTGTGTTTTGTGTACCTTGTGTAATCAGGGCACTGGTGATCAGTGCCCTGATTACTTTTTTCTTTGTCCCCGACGACTGATCTGCTCTCTCCTTCCTCACACTGCAGTCTCCGTGTGAGGAAAGAGCGCTGGCGATGAGAGATGATCTCATATGTTTACATATGAGATCATGTCTCATTGGATGGTCCGATCACGTGGTGAATGGCCGCTGTGATTGGCCATTCACCACGATCTGTGATCGGCTGTGTCCAAGGGACACGGCCGACACAGATTTTCCCCCATGCGCGCTCGCGGGAGCGCGCGGGGAGCCTGTTTCTGGGAGGCCGTTTAAAGACGGCCTCCCGAAAATGTGAGTCCGCGCTGCAGCCGTACTTCGGCTACAGCACGGATGGGAGGTGGTTAAAAGTATTTTAAAAATGGCCTGAAAAGAAATGGGGTGTAGCATGTTTTTTTTTTTAATTCTAAGAAGGGCACACATAAAGAAAAAATATGTATTAAATTACTATAACTTCCCATTAAATCCTTTTGCTGCCAGAGCAGTTTTGTCATTTTGCACATCCATACCTATATATATCTAATATGTTAAGCCCCAAAATTGCATACTCCCATGAAACGGCAAAAACTAGAGTACCAAAACTATCAATAGGTAATGCTCCAAATATCTTTATGGGTCATAAATTATAGCTCTCCCTCCAGCGTGCAGGGTGATAACTAATATATGTGCCACAATGGTTGTTGGTATGTGAGGGGCTTTTCAGAAAAAAAAAAAAAGGGGGGGTTTGACAGTTCGGAACCTGGAAGTGATCAGAGCTGAGTGCTTCTGAATTCATGCTACTCAACTACAATAAACCTTTGTTTGCTGATCTTCTGCTGCTCTTCCTCATGACACGCATCATGGAGGTCCCAGCCACCCAGGAGGGACAGGTAAGCCCGGGACAAATAGCAGGGGCCTAAGGTTGTTGGGTGGGATCATTCCCAGCTGCGTATTTATGAACAGGCAGCTATATCACTTCTAAATTATATCTAGTGAGTTCTAATGACCCTGGGCAGAAAGGAGAGTGTAAGGGAGAAGGCTGCTGTGGTGTAAAATGATAAACAAACTACCAAGTGTTTGTTTATGTGCCAGTGTTGCCACCACTATAATTATTGTGGTGGCAGCGAAAGGGTTCAAGTCAACCTGTGAAAACTGATGTCTGGGAAGTATCACTCCTGTCTTTTGATCCCATTTCCACTACATAGCAGGGGCGTAACTACAGGGGTTGCAGGGGTTGCAATTGCAACCGGGCCCCATTCTCCAGGGGGCCCGTATGGATCCCCTGTACACCTGGATAGGAGGGGGCAGGGGCAACATGTAGAGAAATCACTGTCCTCCTTTTTCCTCCTGTAGCTGCAGGATGAAAATGGAGGAGATTGGTTCCTCTGTATACTGCCCCCACCACTCCTCCTATCCAGCTCACTTGTGTTCTGCTGTCTCTGGGCCTCTGTGTGCTCCCTTCCCTCTCCTGCTGGCTGCTGCAGGGAATGTGTCACAATAGAGAGCCAGGAAGGGGCCGGTAAATATGTAATTTACCAGCTCCTCCCTTTTCTGAATGGACAGAGTCATTGTCAGTGACATTGTAAACAAATAAAATAATGATAAAAAATAATACAATTAAAATAGCAAAAAATAAAAACTACTGACACCAGTGGGTGAACTTCCAGGATCACAAAGGTCACACTTGCGACCGGGTCCTGGCATTCCACCACTGTGGGGAGACCCCAAGATGGCAGGAAGGGGGCCCACTGCAGAACCTCTGAAAGGGTTCCGCTGCAGGACCGTAATAAAGGGCCCCACAACGAGAGTAAAGGGCCCCAGGATCAGTGGGAAGAGCCCCAGGCTTGAAGGGAAGGGCCCTGGCCAGGGGTCTGGGGGGCCCTTCATGATTTCTTGCACCGGGGCCCTAAAGGTTCTAGTTACGCCTCTGCTACATAGAGAGTAGGAATGAGTATATTATTTTTATAATACAGGATTTATATAGCGCCAGCAGTTCACGCAGCGCTTTACAACTTAAATGCTGACAGTACGAATACAATACACTTTAATAGAGTGGGAATCTACTAATTAGAGCTTACAGTCTACAGAGATACAAGAGATCATACGTAACTGTGGGGGATGTGCTGATGGGGAAATAAATTTACAGTTGTTAGGTGAGGGCCAGATGCAGGTTTCGCAATAAGTCCACAAAATTGGAAAAACTGAACTTTCCCCATTAAATTATGTGGGTGGCGGGGGGGCTTTATGGGTTTTAAATTACAGACTTGGGAGATTAATTAAAGCTGTACATTCTGTACATGCTTCAGATAAGAGTAGGTGGAGGAAGCACATTAGTAACACTGGCAGACATTAAAACTTAGTCAGCCAGTCAACTATCTGCTGCATGTGCAGTGACTGCATTAACCACTTAAGGTCCGCCCTATAGCAGTTTTACTGCTACAGGGCAGCACCTCTGCACCAGATCATGTATTTATACGTGTTTAGACATCTCCGGGTTGGGGGGCACGCATGCCTCCAGGGGCTCACTCCCCTTGTGATTACACATAGCGGGAGCCGATTGTCGGGTTTCAAACGGATTCGATATCCACTAGCACCCGTTGATCATACAGCAGAGAGACAGCACGGTGGTCTCCCTATGTAAACAAGGCAGATCACCGTTCTGACAGGAGGGAAGAAATTAAAGTTGCATCCCATCTCTTCCCCTAATAAAAGCACCTCCCACAGTGTGCTAAAACACTAGTTAACCCTTTGGTTGCCCCTGATGTTTCTTAATAATAAGGTGCATATAGTAAAAAGTGCATCAATAAGTGCAAAACCAATATTTAGAAAATAAAACACAAATTATGACTATAAAGTGCTTAGCCAGATAAATATTGCATCAAATAGTCTTATAAAAGTGCATGTAGCCAATATAAAGTGCATCAATAATCAGTGAATACGTGAATCATAAGTAAAGTCCCATGCACCAATGAATAGATAAATAAATAAATATGTATTTATAAATGGTGCAGTCTCCAAGGGATGATTCTTCCTCATGAAACAAATCTTCACTCCCTTCACCACATAGGCACCCGGTGTGTGGGAATGCTTACCAGAAAGCACCGACCCCTTAATTACAGGGGGTCAATGCAAGCAGACTGATATCAGAGTGACCAGAATCCAAAATGAAAGATCAAGCCCTCCTCGAGCATCCACTCCACAAACGCTTGTAAAACAAATAAGCTTCACACTCCTCCGCCACCTCACCCTCCTCAGTGATATAAAAATGAAGGAATGGCCAAAATGGTGAAGTACGTTCAAGCAGTTTGTTTAGAAATAAAGTGGACACACTTACATCATAGATAGATATACGGGCATTCAACACAGGATCCTAAATTGACACGAGAGGTTACCGCTTCCGCGTTATTCAAAACCCCATCAATCGGTCCCGGAAATGGCAGAAAAAACAGCGTGATTGCGCTCCTATGCTCCCGACCGGTTTCGTCGGCTCACAGGCCGTCGTTATCAAAGACAGTTGCGGGCACTTGCAGAGGGGCTTGCCTGACAAAGGGGCCCTGCGTGAATCTAAAAAAGTTGATACATGTTTATCATGTGACCACAAAAATAAAGCTTTGGAACCTTTTGAAGAATCCTTGGTGTGCTGATGACATTTCTTTACTTTGATCGTCCACGGTTTCCTGCCTATGGTCAATACAACACTCATTATTACTGAACACCCATTTTCTTGAACGTGAAGGCACTGCTGCTCCTCTGAAAAGCAATCCAAATGTGTTTGACAGGTGGAGAGGAGACCATATGTTGCCTCCTCACCACCTGATTTAAACTCATGATTGCCATGCAATGCATGTGTTCACGGCACGGTAGTATGGCAATTAGAGGTTTAAATCAGGCGTGAGGAGGTGACACTTTGCCCGGTGATCTTTGACTTCTTCTATGTTGTTCAGGTAGAACGGTATGGCAAAGTATCTCTGCACAAATTGGTTAACTTTCCCTAACCAGCTTAAACTCCCATTAAAAATATGTTTGCTAGGATCCCATCCTTTTGTAGTAAAGGGGTTGATTTTTTCATTTTTTCAGATTATTGGCTCTCAGGGACCCATCTGATTTGGGAGAAGGGTTATGCAGTGCATTTTGAGTTGAGGTGTTTTTCAATTATAAATTGGGAGCTTTGCAAATTTGCAAATCTGTGCGATCCACCTCAAACTTAAGGTGGCTTTGAAACCAAACCTCATCCCTACCAGAGAGTCACTGGTTTGCAACAAGAAAGTAGCTAGTAAATAATATAAGTTTTCAGTTCACACTCTGCATGCTTGTTCCAAGTCTTTAAATTACAAGGTTTATGAAGACTGGAGCAGGATGTTGATAATGGACCTGCAGTATTAATAAGTAACCAATGGCAGCTCCTGCTTCTTCTATCCCCACCAATCCTCTCTTTTTTTTAGACCATATGTTGCACATATGCTGAAAGTATTGTCAATAATTCCAATGTGCGAAGGGATCGGGCCGGGTGAAACCAGAAGTGTTTTTATTGTGTAGCACCCTACAAATAGGTGCTAGGTAAAACTATAGTGGGCCGTATCTGCTTAACAGCAGGGCTGTGATTTATCTAGCCAGGGTGTTAGGGCTTCCAGATGTGCCTGCTGAGGGGAGAAGTATCCCCATTGGCTCCTGTGAGAGGTGGGAAGCCCAATCAGGGGACAAATGGAGGAAATGTATTCAAAGACTTACACAGTGAAGCAGTGTCAGGAGTTCTACAGTTCTCAGTCTTGGATCTACTGGACTATAGGTTGAGGATTCAACACTTCCTCTGTTTTACAGAGTGTTCTCAGACTCAGTGAGTGTTGGCTGGCGCTGGCTAGCGTCAAAGGAGTGTCAACAGGCATTTTTCCAGGATCAAAGTCCCAATTGTAATTAGTTCAAGCCTAAAGGAGTATCCCACTCATTCCCTTCTCCCATCCCCTTATTCTAATAAAAACCACAAACAAAGATGCCGGAGTTGTCACTGTTTCAATTGTCACACCTGGGGACTCAGCTCACATAGGCTGGAGAGGATTCCGGTACTAATGGCAGACCCACATCAGGCCACAGGCCTGGAAAACCTTGCTACATTTGGGGGCTCGTCCGGGATTTTGCCATTAGCTACTGGGACAGTTGCCCTTGGCAACGGCAAAAGAAAAAGTCCAAAAAGTAAAATTTTGTCTCCAGAACTGCTACATCAGCATCAGGCCGGGTGTGAGACTGTGACTGAGGGAGGCAGGGAGAGTGGACTGAGACTTGAGGCCAACAGAGAGGGATGCTTGTGGCAATGCAAATGCTCCAGAAAAGACTGTAAAATGACCAAGACTCTTCATATGGATTATGTCAGAAAGTGGAAAGCAGGAGACAAGTATGTCAGGATGCGTGAATGCAGTAACTGCCTGATAGCAAGGAGTCCTAGTGTGGACAGTGCAAAGGGCGTCAAGGGTCCAGGGAAGGACAGAGAAGTGTTAATTGCACGTGTGTGGCAAGGAAGAGGAGTATCGACCGCGCAGTCGGTGGCGGGATGCTGCTCTTACCGAGCAAGAGAGGGCGGCTGGCTTTAGGCAAGAAAAGCGCAGTGGAGGCCCTAGTGCAATTAAGGTGGGCGGATGTATGTCTAGCAAGTGACATACAGTACTCCGCTTTGCAGTTACTTCCCAAGTGTTTGCAGCGCAGCAGCATGGCAGGGGAAGAGTTACAGTACCGCGCAGGAAAGCATGCCACAAATAGATCTGCCCAAAGGGAGGAGTCACCGCCCAACATGGAGAATGGGTGGAGATGGCAGGAAATTCTGGCCAATCCAGAGCGACCCAGGGGACTCTATTAATACCCACTCCTCCGGGCGCGGCCGTGCGGGAGACATGTGTAGGAGAAGGAGATATGTCGTTCACCGGAGGAGCGAAGAGTGTTCCCGCTATGGCTACCACTATGGCCAAAAACCCTGCGGAGAGCCGAGAGCAGATCTACCCACCCGATCCCCCGCTAGTCTGGGATACCGGTATCCGGATGGTGCCGGATGGCGGACTCACGTTATGCACCGGAGGAGGTCGGGAGTTCCTGGGAGTGGTTTGTCCTCAATGTGCCACTATTACTCTGAGGGTGCAGGCGTGGGTTCAGGTGACCCTGAGGCATTTACCAAACCTTATCAATTTTTGTACTGTTGACGGGTATACCCAAGGTGTCAAAAACCTGCACGAGCACACTTTTCAACACCAAAGTGAACTATTGTCCAAGTACAGGCTAAACAGGATATTGTATCAAATTGTGTTAAGGAAGGGGATGGAATCTACAGCTCTAGACCAAGCCAGAAAAAAACAGATCCTGAGAGGTGCTTTGCACTCCGATCCAATATGGATTCAGTTAAAAACCTCTGAGGGATGTTAGTCCTTAACCTACCTGGACCTTAATAGGATTGTGCGGGAAGAGGAAGCTCTGTTGCAAAAGAAAGACCCGAGCTCCTGCAATAGAACAAAACAAACACCCAGGAAAGAGAAAGCTCTTACATGCTCTACCCAAGCAGGAGGGGACCCATTGGAGGATGGGGATGAGACAGATGCTGGCCAGTCAGAGAGAACTACACTCCAAACCTCATCCACTACAGCAATGCCTGATATTTTAACTCAAGTAATGCAGGCATAGCTTGAGCTACACAAAACCGTTATGCAGATAGCGGAGACCCAAGCCAACATGCAAAAGTCTCTCTCAGATGTCCAACAGGCAATGGTGGATTTGGCCACAGGAAAGAAAGTACCCAAAGAAGTTAGGCCTAGTTCCACTTCAACTTCATCTAGGATGAGATGCTACGAATGCGGTGAAGTGGGTCACTTCAAAGCACAATGTCCCAATGGGGAGAATGTGGCTGACCTTACAGCAGAAGTTGTGAAAGCATTATAGAAGCTGTTCCTCGGAAAGCAGGAGGGAAATTTCAGGGGGCCTCAGTGAAGGAATGAACTGCCGACCCACAGCCTGAAAGCTCCATGACTAGAGAAACTCAAACAAAGATGGAGATTGAGAAGTCAGTAACAGACTGCCAGCCGGTAACGCAGCCAAATTCTTACAAAATGCCCTCAGGTAAACAGACGAGGGAGGTTGATACACACCCTTCTGCCGGGCTCAAGAAAAGGCCTCAGCAGAGACAAATAGGAAGCAAGAAAAATGTGTGGGTGCAGACTACAGAGCCCATCTCCAACAAACTGCCAGAACGATTAGTGGGCACCTCGCCAGTAATCTCTATTCAAGTTGAAAGACTATATACAAAAGCTCTGTTAGACATGGGTGCCCAGGTGACACTGCTGTATCAAGACATTATACCTGAAGCACATACCGCTCCAAAAGCTAGAACAACTAGAGATTTGGGGAAATGGGACACAGAAGTTTCCTTATGATGGATACATGCCCGTGAGGCTGACCTTCAGCTCTCCAGTGACAGAGAAATCTGAGACCTTTGGCAGTCTAGCAATTGTGTGCCCTTGCCCTCCCCCTCCTTCCAGGGTGTCGACAGAGTTTCCTACTAAAAGGGATGAATACCGATCTGGTAAAGAGGCTTTTTACTTCTATAGCCATGAAGAAAGATGTGCAAGTTGAGAGCATTCATCCTCAGTTGCAACAAGCCTATCGGAGTGTTCTGCGAGAGCAAAAGACCCCTGATGGGGAAGTTGGGAAGGTGTGGAAGCTCAGCTTCTGAAGAGAGAGTATTGCAACCTGGTAAAATCACCTGTTTGAGAGCCACTGTCAAGCTGACCTGGGATCAGCCTGTGCCCTTCGTTGTCCTTGAAACCGATTCTCAGGGAGAAGACGCTGGGGTTGTTCCCGATATAATCTCGACCAAGGCTCTGAATCTAAGTTGTGGGAGGATGCCTATCAGCATGAGGAATATCACGTGAATCCCTAATCAGACTGAAACCCCGGATGCTACTAGGGCAGGTGAATGCAGCAACCCCAGTTGGAGCAGCCAGTATAGTGGGGGGGGGGGGGGGGGGGAGACTCAAGAGAAGTGGATAAAGATTCATTTTTCCCTCATGACTCCCCACTGTGCACAGAATGGAAGGAGAGGGTTAAGGAGAGACTCCTTGCAATGGAAGAAGCTGTTTTCAAAGAGTGACTATGATGTGGAATGTGCTAATAGCACTAAACATAGAATTCAACTCAGCGAAGCTAAACCCTTCAGGGAGAGAGCCCAAAGAATTCCTTTGTGCAACTTGGAGGATCTTCGAGAACAACTGGCTAACTGGCTGACAGGGGTTATTAGAGAATCTCGGAGTCCCTATGCCTCCCCTATAGTTGTAGTGAGGAAGAAAAATGGAATCCTCCACATGTGTATCGACTATCGTACCCTCAATCGGAGGATGATCCCAGATCAATACTCTACCACTCTACGAATTGAAGATGCCCTTCAAAGCCTGTCAGGAGCTAAATGGTTCAGTGTGCTAGACCTGAAGAGTGGGTATTACCAAATACCCATGCACCCTGAAGATCGGAAAACACCGCCTGCATTTGCTCTCTGGGGTTTTTCGAAGTTAATAGGATGCAACAGGATGCCACATGGTCTGTTAGGAGCTCCAGACACCTTCAAGCGTTTGATGCAGCGTACAGTGGGACACATAAACTTGATCAAGGTTTTAGTGTACTTAGACAATATCATCATATTTAGGAGAACTCTGGAAGAACATGAAGAGAGACTTGAGAAGGTGTTGCGGAGGCTGCATGAGGAGGGGTTGAAATTGTCCCTTGAAAAATGCCAGTTTTACCAATCCTCTGTCATGTACTTGGGACATCTCGTCTCCGCTGAAGGAGTCGCTACCAACCCCAAGAGGGTTGAGATCCTTCCTGGGATTTTGTTCCTACTATCCAAGATTCGTAGAGGAATTCTCTAAAGTCACTTCTCCTCTCACCGAATTACTGAAAACCAACGAGGGAGACACAGAGATGCCCAATTTAATGAAACACAACAAGTGTCCCCGTAGGCCTCGGGAACCCATGTATGACCAATGAACAGATCAGTTTGAGCGTGCATTTAAACAGCTGAAAGAGTGTCTAACCAACACACCAGTGTTAGCATATGCCAAGCCCTATGAACTACATGTAGACGCCAGCAGAGATGGGCTAGGGGGAGTAATATACCAAGCGTATGGTGGGCACCTACAACCTATCGCTTTTGTGAGTAGAAGTCTAACTTCAGCTGAAAGGAACTAACCTACCCACAAATTGGAGTTTCTGGCTTTGAAGTGGGCTGTGGTAGATAAGCTGAAAAACTATCTATATGGAGCAGAATTCATGGTGAAGACTGACAACAACCCGCTGACCTATGTCCTTACCACTGCTAGGTTGGATGCTACCGAATAGCAATGACTGGCTGCCCTCTCTTGATTTCGATTCAGCCTGAAGTACCACCCAGGAGTTGGCAATAAAGACACATATGCTCTCTCCAGGAGACCTTATCGTACTGAGGAAGCTGAGCAAGAGTGGACCTAGCTTTCCCTTAAAGAGGTGCAGGCTTTAGGTCAGGGCATTGAGTATCAAGCAAGGGGCGCAGTGGGTTCTGAAATAGTGGGAGTTGCAGTCACTGGGGTGCCCCAGTATTACTGAAACCTGTCACAGATTGTCAGTGAAGACCTGGCAAGACTATCAAAGAGGGATCTGCAGGAGGAGCAGAGGAAAGACCCACTCTATGGTTTAACGAAGAAGGCATTAGAAACTGACAATGCAGACATCCTCCTGACAAATGGCACTAAGGTTGCACAGAAAGTCTAAAAAAAATGGGATCGGTTGCAGTTAAAGGATGGGGTGGTCTACTGAAGGGGCCTCTCAGACCACCTTGTTGACCAGTGGCAACTGTTTCTACCAGAAAAGTACAGAGAGCTAGTACTAAGATTGGTGCATGATGAACATGGCCATTTAGGCCAGAACGTACTTTCACATTTGTCAGAGACCGATTTTATTGGCCCTTTATGTGAGATGAAGTAGAGAGCTACTGCTGTTCTTGTCTATGGTGCATACAATGGAAAACTTTGCCAAAGCAAGCTGCCCCCATTGGCCACCTTCAGAGCCAGGGACCAATGGAGTTGGTGGGCATTGACTTCCTGTGTCTGGAGCCTGACTCTAGTGGACAAGGGAAAGTCCTGATGATAACTGACCACTTCACCCAATCTGCTCAGGCATTCCTGACTAAAAACCAGCAAGCTGCTACCATGACGAAGGTCCTGGTTGAAAAGTTTTTAGTGCACTATGGCCTACTCCAGTGAATACACTAAGATTAGGGTGAAGACTTTGAAAGCAAGCTCATCAAAGAGTTACTTAATCTGTTAGGGATACAAAAGTCAAGAACTACACCGTACCACCCCCAAAGGGATCCCCAACCCGAATGTTCGGACCCTTCTGAACATGCTTGGCATCCTCTCAAGTGAGAAGAAGCAACAGTGATGTCGACACTGTGCCGCAATGGTGTATGCATACAACAGCACTGAGAATGGTGCTACCGGTTGTTCGCCATACCTACTAATGTTTGGCAGGGAAGCCTGACTACTGGTTGATTTAGCTTTTGACATTTCGGTTGACCATACAACCACAGCCACTCACTGAGGATATGTAGAACATTTAAAGAGAAATTTAGAAGCTGCTTATGGGAAAGCTTTGGAATCATCAGGTGTTTTGGGGAAAGAGAAACAAGAGAAACTTTGAACTCAAAGTAAGAGTGCAAGACTTGCAGCCAGGGGACCGAGTGTTATTGAGGAATTTAGTTCCCAGGAGAACACAAGCTAGTTGGAAGATGGAAATCACAGCCCTTCATACAGTAGTTTGTAAACAACTGCCGGGATTGCCAGTCTATAAAATCAGGGCAGAAGGGCAGGCAGGGCCTATAAAAATGTGGCACCGAAACCACTTGCTGTCAGAGTGCCAGGAAACCAGACCACACGGTGATACAGATAAAACAAAGCAGTTTTTTGGAGCAAACAACAATAAATGCACAGCAAGAGTGAGGAAGTGGGAGCAGGAACAAGCTGGGATCAAGCCCAGAAGCGGGTAGTCATCCAAGCCAGGGTCGAGTCCAAAATCGGGTAGTCTGCTGATGCTGGGTTGTCTGTCGATGCCGGGTCGTATGCTGATGCGGGGTCGAGAGCCAGGAGAGTCATCAGCCAAGCCAAGTCCGACATGGAGGAACACGGAGAACAGAAGACTGCTAGCAGAAATGTACATTGGAGAGCAAACATACGGGCAAGGACTACAACCTATCAGGTGATAGATATAGTCAGGTGTGCAGCATCATCACTGTGCAACGCCCAGGCAGCAGGCAAGTGATTATGCAATCAGAGTCTATAAGAGGCAGCAGTCTGCACATGTCCAAGATGGTTGCCAACAGAAGGGCAAGGTAAGACCCTGACAGTACCCTCCCCTCAATCGCCCCTCCTGCGCAGAGCAAAAAAACGGTTTCTGAGGAAAGTGAGCATGAACATCAGTGAAGGGAATCAATCCAGGAGCACTCCTCAGGACAATAACCCTTCCAGTGCACCAGGTATTGAACCTGACCTTGGAAAAGATGAGAATCCAAGGTGCTGCTAACCTCTTACTCCTCATGATTGCCCACAGGAATGGGATGAGGGGGAGGAAGTGAAGAAGAATAGCGATTGCACTGGCTTTAAAAGTGACACATGAAAAACATTGGAGATACGCATGCCAGGGGGAAGACCAAGGACATAGACCACCAGGTTCACCTTATGGAGGATGTGAAAAAGCCCAACAAAATGGGGTGCCAGTTTTGGAGTGGGCACCCTGAGGTTGAGATTACGGGTCGACAACCACACCCTCCCCCCGACCTGGTACGAAGGAGCAGATAAACGTCTTTGGTCTGCCTGGCATGTCTGACTCTGTGCAGAGACCCGACTCTTCAATCTGCACCCAAGAGGAACAGAGGGCATGAAGGTGATCCTCCACAGTTGGGACTTCCTGTGGTGAGAATGACTCGGGCAACACAATGGGTTGGAACCTATAATTGGCCATGAATCGAGACATTCCAGAAGATTATTTTATAGCAGAGTTCATGGCAAACTCCGCCCAGGGTAGCAGATCAACCCAATTGTCCTGATGGTCAGAGATATAGCAACTGAGAAATTGTTTCAGAGCTTGGTTGGAGCACTCAGCGACACCATTGGACTGCAGATGGTAGGCCGAGGAGAAAAAGAATCGAATACCCAACTGAGAGCAAAAGGCTCACCAGAACCTGGGCTCCCACTGCCAAGGCAATCTCCTTAGGCAACCTGTGTAAACAGAAGACCTCCCTGGCAAACACCGAGGCAAGCTCCTGAGCGGTAGGCAGCCGCCTAAACGGAACACAGTGGCACATTTTGGAGAACCGGTCGACAACCATGAGGATAACCATGTAACCTCAAGAGGCAGGAAGTTCCACAATAAAATCCATGGCAAGGTGAGCCCAGGGATGCTCCCCATTGGGAATGGGATGCAGTAGGCCCAAGAGAAGGTGCCAAGGAGATTTGTTCTGGGCACAGACTGAATAAGCAGCCACATACGCAGCAACATCAGTGCGGAAAAAGATGGCCTCTGACGGGAAATAGCCCAGACTTCTGATTCTTACCAGGATGACCAGCGGTCTTGGAATTGTGGTACGTGCACAACAGTCAAATGTGCAACCCCTTAGATACAAAACATTTGCCAGCAGGTCTCTCAGTGGGAACATCAGGTTGGGCAGCAAAAATCTGTTCCCCAAGAGGAGAGGTAAAGTTGGTGCGGATGGCAGCCAGGAAATGATCTAAAGTATGACCGATGTCGGCACGGAGTCTTCCCTGGACAACTGAGAATACTGGTGAGACAAGGCATCAGCCTTAACATTCTTGGAGCCCGGCAAATAGGAGACCACATAGTTTAAACGAGACAAGAATAAGGGCCATCTGGCCTGACGGGCAAACCAGCATTGGGATGAGACAGAATGGGAGCCAAAGCAAAAGCAGACTTGGGGGCCTCAAAAAGCTTGGATGGCAGCAGTCGTCCCAATTGTGGGAATCGCTACCCTTCTTGGTCAGATCTGAGATAGGTTTGGCCAAAGTGGAAAAGTTCCTGATAAATTTCTGATAGTAGTTGGCAAACCCAAGGAAACGCTGAATAAAAAGGGAGACCACTGGGGCGAGGCCATTGTAGAACAGTGGAAACCTTCTGAGGGTCCATGGAGAACTCTTCAGCAGAAATGATGTAGCCCAAGAAGACAACCTGACACATGTGGAATTCACATTTCTCAAGCTTCCAGAAAAGCCAATTCTCACATAACCGTTGCAGCACCCGTCTGACATCCAGGTTGTCTGATTCAATGGAGTCCAACTAAATCAACATGTCGTCCAAATAGACTACCATGTATTGCTGCAACATATCACGAAAGACATCATTGATGAACTCCTGGACGACAGCGGGCGCATTGCACAAGCCAAAAGGGCATCACTAGAGAAACTCGTAATGACCGGTTCTGGTATTAAACGCGGTCTTCCAATCATCGCCCTCCTTGATCTTTATGAGATTATACACGGCCCTTAGGTAAAGTTTAGTAAAGACCATTGCTCCTTTGAGGCGGTCAAACAATTTAGTAATCAACGGAATCGGGTGTGCATTCTTGACCCTAGTGCGATTGAGGCCTCTATAACCAATTAACCAATAACTCTTTGCGAAGAAAAAACTGGCACCCACTGAAGAAGTGGACTTGCGAATGTGCCCCCGGGCAAGCGCATCTGCAAGGTACTCTTCCATGGCCTAATTCTCCCCAACCGAGAGAGGATAAACCCTGCCATGAGGGGGAATGGCACCAGGCACCATCTATGGCACAATCTTACGGACGTTGAGGAGGAAGAGTACCAGCGCACACCTTGTCAAATACATCTTGATACTCACGATATTCATTAGGCAACATTGAATCCGAGGAGGTACAAAGTACCTTAACATGCCCATGGATACAAACAGCGCCACACTGTGGAGACCAAAAGAGGATCTCGACTGACTGCCAATCAAAGGTCAGATTGTGTTTCTGATGCCAAAGGTACCCCAAAACAACGGAGTAGTGTGGGGACCAAATAACCTGGAAATAGGCTGACTCCCTGTGAACAGCCCCTATCGCCACATGAACCGGAACAGCCTCATGGGTAACCTGTGCCGGTTGAAGGGGTCTGCCATCAATCCCCTGGATAAGTAGTGGAGAAACACAAGGCTGCAAGGGGAACCACCGAACCCACTGCCCAGGGGAGGACAACTGTGATTAGCGGCTTATCTTTACAGGAAACTGGGGACAAGGAAATTCCACCCAAGATCTGCCCCCCGACAGGACCTTAGGTGCGAGACGGGTCAGACAAGATTTCAGGAAATGCCCACCAAGACCGCAATACAGGCATCGGCTCCCTCCTCCTAAAGGCCCGATCAGCCTCGGAAAGGCAAGTGAACCCCAGCTGCATGAGTTCACAGCCAGAGGCACCATCTTTAGGAGGCGTGGGAGGTGAGGGAGGAATGGGTTTGAAAGAAAACGTAGGAGCCAATCTGGTAGGAGGTCTCTGCAGAGGTGCTCCTTAAATGATGGTCTCTCCCTGAGCCTGGTATCGATCAAAATCAGGAAGGAAAGGAGAGCTTTGAGCTTGTTGTCGGGGAGATCCTTGGCTGCAATCTTGTCCTTCAATGCATCGGAGAGACTATGAGAGAAGACAGCCACCAGAACCTCATTTTTCCAGCCCACCTCTGCTGCCTGGGTATGAAATTCAATGGCATACTTGGCAAGGGTTCGTATAACCTGTTGAATGGACAGGAGCAGCTTAGCAGCAGAGTGAGCAGGCACATCGAATACCTTACGAAAGGATGCAACAAAACTCGGCTAATTGAGTATCACAGGATTATATTTCTCCCATAAGGGATTCACCCAGGCCAAGGCCTTGTCTGAGAGCAATGAGATTAGGAAAACCAACTTGAACCTGTCAGAAGGAAACGCCTGAGGAACCATCTCATAATAAATGCTTACTTGGTTTAGGAAGCCACGACACTGACTCGGTTCACCCCCATAGCACTGCGGGAGGGGGACTTACTCATCATCCCACTGGTAGCAGTGACTCCAGCTGCAACTACAGGAGCAGCAACAGGAGCAGCAGCAGGTGCAACAACAGGAGGAACCACTGGCCTAGCAGAACCAGGAGCCAGGTGCACTGTGAGTGCAAGCAACGTCTGCAACGCCTGAGCGAACTAACCTAAAAGGTGATCAAGCCTGGTAACCAGCATTGGGAGCGTAGGAGCACCTGCATCATCAGGATTCATGGCACTTGTGTACTGTCAGGGTGCCAGGAAACCAGACCACATGGGGATGCAGGTAAATAAAAGCAGTTGATTGGTGCAAACAATAAACGCACAGCAAGAGTGAGGAGGTGGAAGCAGGATCAAGCCGGGGTCAAGTCCAGAAGCAGGTAGTCATCCAAGCCGGGCTCAGGTCCAGAAGCGGGTAGTGTGCCGAAGCCTGGTCGTCTGCCAATGCCGGGTCATCTGCCAATGCGGGGTCAAGAGCCAGGAGAGTCGTCAGCCAAGCCAGGTCATACATGGGGGAACATGGAGAACAGAAGACTCTTAGCAGAGATGCACCTTGGAGCACAAACATAAGGGCAAGGTGATGTGCAACGCCCAGGCAGCAGGCAAGTGATGATGTAATCAGAGTCTGTAAGAGGCAGCAGTCTGCACATGTCCAAGATGGCTGCCAACAGGAGGGCAAGGTAGGACCTTGACACTTGCTACCCATCGCCGATGTGGTTCGGGTCCCTTCTCTCAACTAATTCACTCATCCATGGAGACACCAGTAGGTCTCAGCCTCAAAGTCCACCCCAGGGTTCCACTTTACAAACTGATGAAGGAGAGAGTGAAGATGAAGAGGAAATGGACTTTGAATGGCCACAACTGCTGATCTAGAACCAATGATAGATGTACCGGATTCAAATAGTGGCTCAGAGACTGTTAACCCAGAATCTCCTAAATCTATGTCACCTTCAGAAACTACAGTAACCTGATGAGCTCCAGATTCCTGAGGCAATAGAAACTGAGCCCTCTCTTACTGATGAAGAATATGAAAGTGAGTCCTCACAGTCCCCAGAGCCAAAAGAAAAATGGCCCATCAGACCACCAAAGAGACTAATGTATGATGTGCTGGGCGAGAACACAGAGGACGTTATTCATTCAAGTCAATGGACTCCTGATGAGCCAGTCCCCTGCACTGCTAATTGTGTGAGGGGCAAAAATACCTCACTCTCTGACAACTCTGAATCAATAACATCTAAACAAAGTGATCGCACCCCCTCCAACCATTGGTGGGAGATTCCTCTATCAAGCTCTTTATACAATATTATTAACCATTTACTTCTATGTTCTTGAAAAAATAAATGTGTGTTTTTATCCTATAGCCGCTCACACTTGCATTTATGTTGAGTTTTGTTTTTTAAACACTGTTGGTTTAAAAGCAAATTATAGCACTTTGGGGACCAAAGAGATTTAGTGGGGGGAGTATGTAACAATGCTCATTGTAACTGAAATGTGCAGGTTTACTAATGCATTATCATAGTTAATCTTTATTGCAAGAAGTTCTTTTTTTTTGCCACAAGATGGAGCTTTATGAACTTGGAATAATCACCGGTAAGAGGATTACATTTTGGGAGTTGTGGTTCCAGCCAGAAAGAACTCTAATGTTAAACCAACCCAAAAGGACTTCAAAGACCAGCCTGTTGTTGTATAGGAGGGGTTATATAAATTGGAAACCCTGGGAAGCCAGGAGGGGAGTCTGGGAAAGAAGACTGGTGTGTGAGGAAGTGCAGGCCCTGTCTGGGAGAGAGACAGGGAGAAAGATACAGGAGAAGACTGTGCATCTTCAGTAGAGACAGTGCTTGTCAGTTTTGGAGAACTGGTGAAGCTGCTGCCATCTGCCAAAACAAGTTTGCGTCCATCTCATGTGTGGGAGCCAATGATCATCCTGAGGTCTAGTGCTGGAGACCCAGACCTGCTGATTTCTGCTGTGATGCTACTGAGTCTATCTAAAGGCTGTTGCTGTATCGCAGAGATGCTGCTTCCGGAATACTGCAGAGGTTCACCTGGAATCATTTCATCTTAAAAGGGGGCCCCCGTTAATCACCAAAGGAGACCTTCTGCTACAAATACTGTGCTGTTGGTGAGTTTCTGAACAACTGACAGTACCAAATTGAGATCCCACGGAGGCAACGGAGACCGCACAGGCGGAGCCAAGTGACGAACCCCCTGAACAAAGGTGTGAACCAAGGAATGTATAGCCAAAGGAATTTGAAAGAAAATCGCCAATGCCAAAGCCTGGCCCTTGATGGTACCCAAGGCCAGGCACTGTTCCACACCTTTTTGGAGGAGCGCCAAAATTCGAGCCACGAAGAAGGAATGGGGAGAAACCCCCAGAGACTCACACCAAGCAATATAGGACTTCCAGACGCGATGGTAAATCTTTCTAGAGGTAGATTTTCTAGCCTTCAATAGCGTGGAAATCACAGAGTCAGACAACCCCCCTATCTTTCAGCACCTGACTTTCAACATCAAAGCCGTTAAAGCCAGTGACTGTAAAGCAGGATGGAAGATCAGCCCTTGAGCCAACAGGTCTTCCCTGAGAGGGAGTTGCCAAGGGACATCGGTGAACAGCTGTATCAGGTCAGCGTACCAAGACCGGCGAGGCCAGTCTGAGGCCACAAGGATGACCGGAATTCCTTCAGCCTCAATCCTTTGCAGAAGTCTCTGCAGGAGTTTGAGAGGGGAAAAAACGCATAACAGATGGTACTGCCCCCAAAGAGCCACCAGTGCATCCAAGGCATCAGTTAGAGGATCCTGACACCTTGCCATGAATCCCTGCACCTTCCTGTTGATATGAGAGGCCAACAGGTCTTCCTCGGGAGTTCCACACTGGAGACACAGCTGATGAAACACCTCTGGATGAAGTGACCATTCTCCTTTGTCCAAAGCCTGTCGACTGAGGTAATCCGCCTGCCAATTTTCCACCCCTAGAATATGCGCAGCAGAGAGCTGGAACGAAACGTTCTGCCCATCTTAGAATGCCAGCTACTTCAGGAGCCCCTAGGCCACTTTTTGTGCCCCCTTGATGATTGACATATGCCATGTTGTCTGATTAAATCTGTACCAGGCACCCCTGCAGACTGTAATGCTCCTGCGTTTTCTGAAACAAGATGGATTTGCAGCTGCAGAAAAACTCCACTCAGTAGTCATGTAGAGATAGGTTGAAATACCAATTCCAACTCCCAAGACTCATCACTGTGGTCTGTCTGATTCAGCATACAAATATACACACTCAATAAGATTTTCCTGGAGTGATAGATGTATATAGCAGTATAGTGGTGATGAGCTGAAGAGAGAGGTATGAACAGTGACAAATAGGTGAACAGCACTTGAGAGAAATGTTCATGAGAGTATAGATGGTAACAGGTAGGATGCAGATAGGTTAGCAATCATGTATGGTAGTAGGTGGTAGGACAGCAGATGACATACAGGAGAGACTAACCCAGTGCAAGGATAGATGTTAGTAGGCTCAAGAGCTAGCGATCTAAACAACAGTGCAGATGATAGTTACAGTCCTTAATATGCAGAGCTAGATAGTGTAAGCTTAGTAGGAAGGTTATGGAGGATTCCCCTGCGGGGTACTTATCACTAATAGCAAGCAGTAGTAGAGAGGTTCGGTATGAGCGAGTGATCCGGTAGCGGGATACAGGGATCAGCAACGAGGTTCCGACAGCGAGGTACGCTTGTAAGCATATGAGCTTCAAGGCAGGTTGAAGAGTGAAGGGTGAAGGCAGCATGCCGGGAGTGATCGGGTGGCGAGACACAGGATCAGATATGGAACAAGTTCAGGTAGCGAGATACAGGAGCGAGTAACATCTGGTATGCCGACTTCAGACAGGGACGATCCAACCATGACGGTTGAACGAACATGTGAGTGAGAACGCCAGCGGTTGAAATAGCCGCTCTGCGGCGCTCAGTGATGACAGCATCGGTCTTAAAGGTGTATGCTTCCCACCTACCAGAAGAGAATGGTGGGACGCATACAGTGAATTGGAAAGTGGAATAAGGGTACCAGAGGTACCAGAACATTACAGTACCCCCCCCCTTAAGGCCGGCTCCGGAAGGCCTCTAGAACTGGTTTTTCCGGGTATTTCGCGTGAAAATTGCAAATCAGCCTAGGGGCATGTATATCAGAGGTATCCAGCCAGGTGTCGTCTTGGGGCCCATAGTTCTTCCATCGTACTAGATATTGGAGTCTTCTTCTGTGGATACGAGAATCCAGAATCTCCTTTATCTCATATTCTTCTCCGCCTTCAACTTGTACAGGAGGTGGAGGTGGGATGGTAGGCCTTATTCCTTGGTCAGGAACATGGGGCTTCAGTAGCGACACATGGAAGATGGGATGTATCTTGAGGTCTGTTGGTAATGTGAGCTGTACTGCAGCTTTTCCAATAAGTTTCCTGATTGGGAAAGGTCCCAAGAATAGAGGCCCAAGCTTTTTGCTAGGGATCTTTAATCTTAAGTTTTTTGTTGATAGCCAAACGAGGTCCCCAATAGCATACTGAGGAGAAGGTCTTCTACGAAGGTCATAGTACTTTTTTTGTTGACTATGAGAGTGTGAGATGGTAGTATTAAGTAAACCCAGAGAGTCTTTTATTTGGGTAAGATAGTCTGAGGCTACTGGGTTACTTGATGGAAGGATGCGTGGTGGAAGAATAGTGGGATGAAACCCATAGTTCAAGTAGAACGGACTCTGTTTGGTCGTACTGTGGGTTGCGTTGTTGTAGACAAATTCTGCCAGAGGGAGGAGATCCACCCAATCATCCTGTAGGTATGATGTATAGCAACGTAAATATTGCTCGATGCACTGGTTGACTCTTTCAGTCTGTCCGTTGGTCTGAGGATGGTAGGGAGAAGTGAGCTTTCGCTCAATTCGTAGTATGTGGCATAGTTCTTGCCAAAACTTGGAGATGAATTGTGATCCACGGTCAGACAAAAGAGTTTTTGGAATACCATGTAACTTAAAGACATGTTTCATCAGTAGTTCCGCTGTTTGTTTGGACGAAGGTAGTCTGGCGAATAGCAACGAAATGTGCCATCTTTGTCAGATGGTCCACTGACACTAAAATGGTATTAAATCCTTTGGAAGGTGGTAGTTCTACTATAAAGTCCAAGGACACAACTTCCCATGGAGTCTGGGGTATTGGTAGACTGCATAGTAGACCGGATGGTTTTGTAGTGTCAATTTTGGACCTGGCACAGACGTTGCATGAAGAGACAAATTTTTGTATAGATGTCTTCATATCAGGCCACCAAAACTGCCTGGTAAGCAAATTAAGGGTCTTTGTCATACCCATATGTCCTGCCATAGGCACATCATGTGACAATTCCAAGATCTTGGTGCGCATAGTAGGGGGTATGTAGAGTTTGTCGTTGTAGTAGAGGAAGCCTTCTGCATCAGCACTTAGTTGTGGTGGAGGTGAATCCAAACCTATACTGTGCAGAATCTCTTCTTTCAAGGAACGGACAACCCCAATAATACGCTTGTAGGGTATTATAGGAACGGAAGGGATTTCGGAGCAATTATCTTCAGTTAATCGTGATAGCGCATCCGCTTTTTTATTCTTGTCTGCAGGTGTGTAGGTCACTAGGAAGTTAAATCTTAAGAAGAATAGTGACCATCGTACCTGCCGGTGGGAGAGGGTTTTGTTAGTCTGAAGATATTGAAGATTTTTATGATCTGTATATATGAGTATTGGTAATCGGGTGCCTTCAAGTAGATGTCGCCAATTCTCCAGAGCCAGTTTTATAGCAAGCAGTTCCTTTTCACCCACTGGGTAATTCACCTCTGGGCTGCTTAGAGATTTAGAGAAGAAGGCGACTGGATGGAGTGGTGAAGTATTCGTTGGTCGTTGGGAGAGTGCTGCTCCTACTGCCATATTTGACGCATCTACTTCCAGAATGTATTGGAGGGATGGGTCTGGATGGCGTAGTATGGGAGCAGAGGTAAAGCTTGTTTTTAACAAGCGAAAAGCTTCATTTGCTTCATCTGACCATTTAAATGGTTTCTTAATACTTGTGAGTTGTGTGAGAGGTCTCACAATGGCAGAGAAGTTCTTGATGAACTTCCTATAGAAGTTTGAAAATCCAAGGAATCGCTGTAGTGCTTTGCGGGTGGTTGGTATAGGCCAATCCTGAATACAGGATATCTTACTCATATCCATCTTGATTCCTGTTTTGGATATGATGTATCCTAGGAATAATACTTCTTCTTTATGAAATAAGCATTTTTTTAGTTTCACGTATAGATTGTGTGTGAGTAATCTGGATAACACAAGTCTTACATGTTTTATATGTTCAGACAAGGATCGTGAATAAATAAGTATATCGTCCAGATATACCACAACACAGACATCAAGTAAGTCTCTAAGGATATCGTTTATGAATCGTTGGAAGGCTGCGGGAGCGTTACATAGCCCAAATGGCATTACAAGATATTCGAACAATCCGTATCTGGTTCTGAATGCTGTCTTCCACTCATCTCCATCACGGATTCGGATTAGATTGTATGCCCCTTTCAGGTCCAATTTTGAAAAGTAGGTAGCTCCACGCACTTGTTCAATGAGTTCAGGGATAAGCGGCAAAGGATAACGATCTTTTACTGTAAGGGCGTTCAATTGCCTATAGTCGATAATAGGCCTGAGACTTGAGTCTTTATTGCGGACAAAAAAAAGTCCTGCAGCTGTGGAAGAAGTGGAAGGTCTAATAAAACCTTTTGTCAAATTCTCATCCAAGTATTCCTTGAGATGGGAAAGTTCATCCTGCGAAAGAGGATAAACATGAACAAAAGGCAATTTAGAATTAGGGAGCAGATCAATAGTGCAATCATAATCCCTATGGGGAGGCAGTACTTGAGCATTTTTCTCAAGAAAACTTCGGACAGATCCTGATAGCATAGTGGTGCAATCTCATCTGACACCACAGACAGGATCTTTCCATAAGACGGGAGGTTACACGTACTCTCGCAATAGTAAGAGAGGAAGGTTAGGGTCCGTTTCTTCCAATCTATGGTTGGTTGATGTGTGTGTAACCAGGGAAGTCCCAAAACAATGGGAAAGTGGGGCGAAGACAATAGGTCGAAGGTAGTGGTCTCCGTATGAGACTCGTTAGTGGTGACTAGGAGTGCTTGTGTCTGATTAGTGATTGGGCCAGAAGATAATGGAATACCGTTAATAAGACTCACAGAGACAGGCTTAGGTTTTGAAATAATAGGTACTTTATTTAAAGTAGCAAAACGTATATCGATATAATTTCCGCAAGATCCTGGGTCGATCATGGCCTTAGTGGTAATCCTAGTCTGGTCCCACTGCAATGTCAAACGAACAAAAAGATAAGGGTTAGTAAATGAAGTTGTCAATCCCCCTAGGAGGACATGTGAACACTCACCCTCTTTTTTGCGGACAAGGGGACAGACGCTTATCATGTGATCCGGGGATGCGCAGTACAAGCAAAGATTACTGGATCGTCTCCTGGCTCTTTCAGCAGTTGATAAAGGTGGGCGTATGGTTCCTACCTCCATAGGAGTAGGGTCAACGGCCGAAATCCGAGAAGGACTGGACAATGGCATTCCCATTTTTTCAGCCTTTCTTTCTCGCAGCCTCCTGTCTATGTTGATACTGAGTTGTATCAAAGCATCCAGGGTGTCCGGTAAATCCGCTCGGGCGAGCTCGTCTTTAACGGCTTCTGATAGGCCGAGTCTAAATTGAGTTCTCAGAGATGTATCATTCCACCCTGAATCAAGGGTCCATCTTTTGAACTCTGCTACAAAGTCTTCTACAGGTCTCCTACCTTGTTTCAAGGACCTCAATTGAATATCGGCAGTACTCTGCCTATTGGGGTCATCATATAGACTAGCGAGTTCCGCTAGGAATAAAGCATAGGAGTTGAGAAGCTGATCATTTTTCTCAAAGAGAGAGTCTGCCCAGGCCCGTGGATCACCCGTTAGGTATGAAATAATAGTACAGACTTTGATATGATCAGTAAGGTAGGTACGAGGTTTTAGCAAGAAAAGTAACTGACAGGAGTTTTTGAATTCACTAAATTTTTTGCGATCACCTGTAAACACTAGAGGAGGATTTATTTTGGGTTCAGGGGGCTGAGCAGCGGCAAGTTGTGATAGACGGGTTACCTGCTGCTTCAGAGCCTGATTGTCTTCTTTTAATTCAGTAAGAGCGTGTATTAACGCAGTCACTTGTTGTTTTAATTGTGTCACTTGAGTGGGTAAATCTGCTGAATCCATTTTAGGTTCGTTCAATCTCCTGCGTTTTCTGAAACAAGATGGATTTGCAGCTGCAGAAAAACTCCACTCAGTAGTCATGTAGAGATAGGTTGAAATACCAATTCCAACTCCCAAGACTCATCACTGTGGTCTGTCTGATTCAGCATACAAATATACACACTCAATAAGATGTTCCTGGAGTGATAGATGTATATAGCAGTATAGTGGTGATGAGCTGAAGAGAGAGGTATGAACAGTGACAAATAGGTGAACAGCACTTGAGAGAAATGTTCATGAGAGTATAGATGGTAACAGGTAGGATGCAGATAGGTTAGCAATCATGTATGGTAGTAGGTGGTAGGACAGCAGATGACATACAGGAGAGACTAACCCAGTGCAAGGATAGATGTTAGTAGGCTCAAGAGCTAGCGATCTAAACAACAGTGCAGATGATAGTTACAGTCCTTAATATGCAGAGCTAGATAGTGTAAGCTTAGTAGGAAGGTTATGGAGGATTCCCCTGCGGGGTACTTATCACTAATAGCAAGCAGTAGTAGAGAGGTTCGGTATGAGCGAGTGATCCGGTAGCGGGATACAGGGATCAGCAACGAGGTTCCGACAGCGAGGTACGCTTGTAAGCATATGAGCTTCAAGGCAGGTTGAAGAGTGAAGGGTGAAGGCAGCATGCCGGGAGTGATCGGGTGGCGAGACACAGGATCAGATATGGAACAAGTTCAGGTAGCGAGATACAGGAGCGAGTAACATCTGGTATGCCGACTTCAGACAGGGACGATCCAACCATGACGGTTGAACGAACATGTGAGTGAGAACGCCAGCGGTTGAAATAGCCGCTCTGCGGCGCTCAGTGATGACAGCATCGGTCTTAAAGGTGTATGCTTCCCACCTACCAGAAGAGAATGGTGGGACGCATACAGTGAATTGGAAAGTGGAATAAGGGTACCAGAGGTACCAGAACATTACAGTACCCCCCCCCTTAAGGCCGGCTCCGGAAGGCCTCTAGAACTGGTTTTTCCGGGTATTTCGCGTGAAAATTGCAAATCAGCCTAGGGGCATGTATATCAGAGGTATCCAGCCAGGTGTCGTCTTGGGGCCCATAGTTCTTCCATCGTACTAGATATTGGAGTCTTCTTCTGTGGATACGAGAATCCAGAATCTCCTTTATCTCATATTCTTCTCCGCCTTCAACTTGTACAGGAGGTGGAGGTGGGATGGTAGGCCTTATTCCTTGGTCAGGAACATGGGGCTTCAGTAGCGACACATGGAAGATGGGATGTATCTTGAGGTCTGTTGGTAATGTGAGCTGTACTGCAGCTTTTCCAATAAGTTTCCTGATTGGGAAAGGTCCCAAGAATAGAGGCCCAAGCTTTTTGCTAGGGATCTTTAATCTTAAGTTTTTTGTTGATAGCCAAACGAGGTCCCCAATAGCATACTGAGGAGAAGGTCTTCTACGAAGGTCATAGTACTTTTTTTGTTGACTATGAGAGTGTGAGATGGTAGTATTAAGTAAACCCAGAGAGTCTTTTATTTGGGTAAGATAGTCTGAGGCTACTGGGTTACTTGATGGAAGGATGCGTGGTGGAAGAATAGTGGGATGAAACCCATAGTTCAAGTAGAACGGACTCTGTTTGGTCGTACTGTGGGTTGCGTTGTTGTAGACAAATTCTGCCAGAGGGAGGAGATCCACCCAATCATCCTGTAGGTATGATGTATAGCAACGTAAATATTGCTCGATGCACTGGTTGACTCTTTCAGTCTGTCCGTTGGTCTGAGGATGGTAGGGAGAAGTGAGCTTTCGCTCAATTCGTAGTATGTGGCATAGTTCTTGCCAAAACTTGGAGATGAATTGTGATCCACGGTCAGACAAAAGAGTTTTTGGAATACCATGTAACTTAAAGACATGTTTCATCAGTAGTTCCGCTGTTTGTTTGGACGAAGGTAGTCTGGCGAATAGCAACGAAATGTGCCATCTTTGTCAGATGGTCCACTGACACTAAAATGGTATTAAATCCTTTGGAAGGTGGTAGTTCTACTATAAAGTCCAAGGACACAACTTCCCATGGAGTCTGGGGTATTGGTAGACTGCATAGTAGACCGGATGGTTTTGTAGTGTCAATTTTGGACCTGGCACAGACGTTGCATGAAGAGACAAATTTTTGTATAGATGTCTTCATATCAGGCCACCAAAACTGCCTGGTAAGCAAATTAAGGGTCTTTGTCATACCCATATGTCCTGCCATAGGCACATCATGTGACAATTCCAAGATCTTGGTGCGCATAGTAGGGGGTATGTAGAGTTTGTCGTTGTAGTAGAGGAAGCCTTCTGCATCAGCACTTAGTTGTGGTGGAGGTGAATCCAAACCTATACTGTGCAGAATCTCTTCTTTCAAGGAACGGACAACCCCAATAATACGCTTGTAGGGTATTATAGGAACGGAAGGGATTTCGGAGCAATTATCTTCAGTTAATCGTGATAGCGCATCCGCTTTTTTATTCTTGTCTGCAGGTGTGTAGGTCACTAGGAAGTTAAATCTTAAGAAGAATAGTGACCATCGTACCTGCCGGTGGGAGAGGGTTTTGTTAGTCTGAAGATATTGAAGATTTTTATGATCTGTATATATGAGTATTGGTAATCGGGTGCCTTCAAGTAGATGTCGCCAATTCTCCAGAGCCAGTTTTATAGCAAGCAGTTCCTTTTCACCCACTGGGTAATTCACCTCTGGGCTGCTTAGAGATTTAGAGAAGAAGGCGACTGGATGGAGTGGTGAAGTATTCGTTGGTCGTTGGGAGAGTGCTGCTCCTACTGCCATATTTGACGCATCTACTTCCAGAATGTATTGGAGGGATGGGTCTGGATGGCGTAGTATGGGAGCAGAGGTAAAGCTTGTTTTTAACAAGCGAAAAGCTTCATTTGCTTCATCTGACCATTTAAATGGTTTCTTAATACTTGTGAGTTGTGTGAGAGGTCTCACAATGGCAGAGAAGTTCTTGATGAACTTCCTATAGAAGTTTGAAAATCCAAGGAATCGCTGTAGTGCTTTGCGGGTGGTTGGTATAGGCCAATCCTGAATACAGGATATCTTACTCATATCCATCTTGATTCCTGTTTTGGATATGATGTATCCTAGGAATAATACTTCTTCTTTATGAAATAAGCATTTTTTTAGTTTCACGTATAGATTGTGTGTGAGTAATCTGGATAACACAAGTCTTACATGTTTTATATGTTCAGACAAGGATCGTGAATAAATAAGTATATCGTCCAGATATACCACAACACAGACATCAAGTAAGTCTCTAAGGATATCGTTTATGAATCGTTGGAAGGCTGCGGGAGCGTTACATAGCCCAAATGGCATTACAAGATATTCGAACAATCCGTATCTGGTTCTGAATGCTGTCTTCCACTCATCTCCATCACGGATTCGGATTAGATTGTATGCCCCTTTCAGGTCCAATTTTGAAAAGTAGGTAGCTCCACGCACTTGTTCAATGAGTTCAGGGATAAGCGGCAAAGGATAACGATCTTTTACTGTAAGGGCGTTCAATTGCCTATAGTCGATAATAGGCCTGAGACTTGAGTCTTTATTGCGGACAAAAAAAAGTCCTGCAGCTGTGGAAGAAGTGGAAGGTCTAATAAAACCTTTTGTCAAATTCTCATCCAAGTATTCCTTGAGATGGGAAAGTTCATCCTGCGAAAGAGGATAAACATGAACAAAAGGCAATTTAGAATTAGGGAGCAGATCAATAGTGCAATCATAATCCCTATGGGGAGGCAGTACTTGAGCATTTTTCTCAAGAAAACTTCGGACAGATCCTGATAGCATAGTGGTGCAATCTCATCTGACACCACAGACAGGATCTTTCCATAAGACGGGAGGTTACACGTACTCTCGCAATAGTAAGAGAGGAAGGTTAGGGTCCGTTTCTTCCAATCTATGGTTGGTTGATGTGTGTGTAACCAGGGAAGTCCCAAAACAATGGGAAAGTGGGGCGAAGACAATAGGTCGAAGGTAGTGGTCTCCGTATGAGACTCGTTAGTGGTGACTAGGAGTGCTTGTGTCTGATTAGTGATTGGGCCAGAAGATAATGGAATACCGTTAATAAGACTCACAGAGACAGGCTTAGGTTTTGAAATAATAGGTACTTTATTTAAAGTAGCAAAACGTATATCGATATAATTTCCGCAAGATCCTGGGTCGATCATGGCCTTAGTGGTAATCCTAGTCTGGTCCCACTGCAATGTCAAACGAACAAAAAGATAAGGGTTAGTAAATGAAGTTGTCAATCCCCCTAGGAGGACATGTGAACACTCACCCTCTTTTTTGCGGACAAGGGGACAGACGCTTATCATGTGATCCGGGGATGCGCAGTACAAGCAAAGATTACTGGATCGTCTCCTGGCTCTTTCAGCAGTTGATAAAGGTGGGCGTATGGTTCCTACCTCCATAGGAGTAGGGTCAACGGCCGAAATCCGAGAAGGACTGGACAATGGCATTCCCATTTTTTCAGCCTTTCTTTCTCGCAGCCTCCTGTCTATGTTGATACTGAGTTGTATCAAAGCATCCAGGGTGTCCGGTAAATCCGCTCGGGCGAGCTCGTCTTTAACGGCTTCTGATAGGCCGAGTCTAAATTGAGTTCTCAGAGATGTATCATTCCACCCTGAATCAAGGGTCCATCTTTTGAACTCTGCTACAAAGTCTTCTACAGGTCTCCTACCTTGTTTCAAGGACCTCAATTGAATATCGGCAGTACTCTGCCTATTGGGGTCATCATATAGACTAGCGAGTTCCGCTAGGAATAAAGCATAGGAGTTGAGAAGCTGATCATTTTTCTCAAAGAGAGAGTCTGCCCAGGCCCGTGGATCACCCGTTAGGTATGAAATAATAGTACAGACTTTGATATGATCAGTAAGGTAGGTACGAGGTTTTAGCAAGAAAAGTAACTGACAGGAGTTTTTGAATTCACTAAATTTTTTGCGATCACCTGTAAACACTAGAGGAGGATTTATTTTGGGTTCAGGGGGCTGAGCAGCGGCAAGTTGTGATAGACGGGTTACCTGCTGCTTCAGAGCCTGATTGTCTTCTTTTAATTCAGTAAGAGCGTGTATTAACGCAGTCACTTGTTGTTTTAATTGTGTCACTTGAGTGGGTAAATCTGCTGAATCCATTTTAGGTTCGTTCAATCTCCTGCGTTTTCTGAAACAAGATGGATTTGCAGCTGCAGAAAAACTCCACTCAGTAGTCATGTAGAGATAGGTTGAAATACCAATTCCAACTCCCAAGACTCATCACTGTGGTCTGTCTGATTCAGCATACAAATATACACACTCAATAAGATGTTCCTGGAGTGATAGATGTATATAGCAGTATAGTGGTGATGAGCTGAAGAGAGAGGTATGAACAGTGACAAATAGGTGAACAGCACTTGAGAGAAATGTTCATGAGAGTATAGATGGTAACAGGTAGGATGCAGATAGGTTAGCAATCATGTATGGTAGTAGGTGGTAGGACAGCAGATGACATACAGGAGAGACTAACCCAGTGCAAGGATAGATGTTAGTAGGCTCAAGAGCTAGCAATCTAAACAACAGTGCAGATGATAGTTACAGTCCTTAATATGCAGAGCTAGATAGTGTAAGCTTAGTAGGAAGGTTATGGAGGATTCCCCTGCGGGGTACTTATCACTAATAGCAAGCAGTAGTAGAGAGGTTCGGTATGAGCGAGTGATCCGGTAGCGGGATACAGGGATCAGCAACGAGGTTCCGACAGCGAGGTACGCTTGTAAGCATATGAGCTTCAAGGCAGGTTGAAGAGTGAAGGGTGAAGGCAGCATGCCGGGAGTGATCGGGTGGCGAGACACAGGATCAGATATGGAACAAGTTCAGGTAGCGAGATACAGGAGCGAGTAACATCTGGTATGCCGACTTCAGACAGGGACGATCCAACCATGACGGTTGAACGAACATGTGAGTGAGAACGCCGGCGGTTGAAATAGCCGCTCTGCGGCGCTCAGTGATGACAGCATCGGTCTTAAAGGTGTATGCGCACCTACCAGAAGAGAATGGTGGGACGCATACAGTGAATTGGAAAGTAGAATAAGGGTACCAGAGGTACCAGAACATTACACAGACGAACTGCCTGATCGCCTGAAGTTTCAGTACGTTGATCGGTAGCCTGGATTCCTCCAGAGTCCAAACCCCCTGAGCACAGTCCGTGCCCAAAACACATCCCTACCCGTACAGGCTGGCATCCGTGGTGATCACCGTCCAGCACAAGGGAAGGAAGAATTTTCCCTGTCGAAGAGCTGGAGAGCGAAGCCACCAAATCAGGGACACTCTCGTACCCCGGCTAAACCGAATCAGATTGTCTAGAGACTGTTGATTCTTGTCCCATTTGGCAAGAATCAATCTCTCTGCAGAGGTCTCATGTGGAATTGTGCAAATGGAACCGCCTCGAAGGTAGACACCATCAGGACCAGCACCCGCATGCAAGTCCTGAGAGATGACCAACTGCTGGACAACAGAAGTTGAATTGCATTCTGCAGCTTCTGGAACTTGTCCAGCGGGAGAAACACCCTGGCTAAGGCCGAGTCCAGAGTCAGATCCAGATAGTCCAACTTGGTAGATGGAACCAGAGCAGAAACGCACAGTGAAGTCCAGGTTGTCCTGTGGAGAAGTTAGAGACTCTGCTGGTAGAAGAAGATCATCCAGGTACCCCAGCACTAGTGGCGGCCGGTGTATTGAGGGCACAGGGGCGCCGTCCCCCCATCCATGTGTCCGGCCCCCTAATCTGCATGCAGGGCGCTGGACGCATGGAGCTTAATGTTTTTTTTTTTTAATCACCTGATTAGAGCCAGAGGCTCTAATAGGGTGATGCAAAGGGTGGAGCCCCGAGCCCACCCATTGTGTGACAATAGCGAATGAAAATTTGCTATTGTCACACCGATCTTCCTCCTGGCCAATCAGGAATCGCGTCCGATACAAGCTTCCTGATTGGCCGCAAGGCAAACCCCATGCCATTGGCCGAGGAGGAGGCGGGAGCGGGAGGACTGGAGGAGACGTGCCGCCGGGGGACACAGTGAGGAGAAGCCGCCACCGGGACGGAAGAGAAGCCGCCGCTGGGACTGAAGAGAAGCCGCGACTGCTCCAGGTAAGTGCACTGGTCTCGGGGGGGGGGCCCACACTGCATTTAAGGGGGCAAGCACGCACGTTGGTCTCTGCATTGATGGGGGCACGGCATGCTGGTCACTGCATTGATGGGGGCATGGCACGCTGGTCACTGCATTGATAGGGGAACGGCAAGCTGGTCACTGCATTGAAGGGGGCACGGCAAGCTGGTCACTGCATTGAAGGGGGCACGGCAAGCTGGTCACTGCATTGAAGGGGGCCACGGCAAGCTGGTCACTGCATTGGAGGGGGCACGGCAAGCTGGTCACTGCATTGGAGGGGGCACGGCAAGCTGGTCACTGCATTGATGGGGGCACAGCAAGCTGGTCACTGCATTGATGGGGGCACAGCAAGCTGGTCACTGCATTGATGAAGGCACGGCACGCTGGTCACTGCATTGATGGGGGCATGGCACGCTGGTCACTGCATTGATGGGGGCATGGCACGCTGGTCACTGCATTGATGGGGGCATGCTGGTCACTGCATTGAATGGGGGCATGCTGTAGTAACTCTGCATTGAATAGGGGCACGCTGTAGTGACTCTGCATTGAATGGGGGCACGCTGTAGTAACTCTGCATTGAATGGGGGCACGCTGTAGTAACTCTGCATTGATGGGGCACACTATACTTTGATTACTGAAGGCCCCTTTCACCCTTTTGTGACCTCAAAGTCATGCAATTTTTTGACGCGTTTTTTGCCTCCCAAAAATTTTGAGCACCAGCCGCCACTGCCAGCACTGCAATCCCCTGCTGTCGCAACAATGCTAACACCGGGGCCAACCCTTTTGTGAACAACCGAGGAGCTGAGGTGCGACCAAAGGGTAACGCCACAAATTGATAATGCTCCTCGCCCACGGCAAAGCAGAGAAAGCGCTGATATCGGACATATATCGGAATATGGAGGTAAGCGTCCTTGATATCGATAGAGGCTAGAAGATCCCCTTGATGAAGGGATGCCACTACCAAACGGAAAGCATTTCAGAGATTTGAGATCCAGGATCGGACAAACTTTGCCTTCCTTCCTGGGAACTGTAAACAGGTTTGAATAAAAACCCCAAAAACTTTCAGAGTTTTGAACCGGTACAATCACTTCTTGCAGTTGCAAATCTTGTACGGCCTCAAAGAGACCACACAAGCGATCTGGGGACAAACGCAGGTTGGAAGGAAAAAACCTCTCTGGAGGATAAGACCGAAATTCGATCTTGTAGCCGGACCGAAAAAGCTTGTGGACCCACCGGTTTTGAATCAGATAGGTCCACAGGTCCGGAAAAAAACAAAGACGTTCCCCCACCACAGATACGGGTGAGGGTGCCCCTTCAGGCAGAAGAGGACTTACCAGGCCAGGGCCTCTTGGAACCTCCGAAGGCGTTCCGAACGGATTTGGATCCTTTTTCTTGAGACCCTGGGGGACGAAAAAAACGCTTATGAGCCGGGAAAGAAGGACCACGTCTGCGACGAGAATCCTTGCCCCTGGAAGACTGGGGGAGGAGAGTGCTTCCCCAACCCCCCCACCCCCGTGACTCCCTTAATGATTACATCGAGACAAGACTCAAACAGGCGATCCCCCACAAAAGAGAGATCAGCTAAGGCCTTCTTTGAAGCTTGGTCCACAGACCAGCATTTCAGCCATATCATGTGCCGAAGGACCACTGCTGTCACAGCCACATCTAGGTAGGCATCACAGATAAACTGTACCCCCTGGACCAACTGGCCTGCCAGCTCTGCAAAGGCAGGGGGAAGCTGTTCCCCCTCCAGATCCAGGTGCAAAAGCTTAGCCCACTCTGTAAAGGTCTGGGACACCAAGGCAATGGTGAACACCATCCTATTTACTGAACCGGCCATAGTAAACATGTGCCGGACCAAGGTCTCCGCCTTCCTATCAAAAGGGTCTTTAAAAGCCGGAGACTCCTCCGCCAGAATCAGGGTGGACTTGTTCAGCCTGGAAACCGGGAAATCCACCACAGGTGGGAACATTCACTTTTTTAACAGGGACTCTTCAAAGGGGTACCTTCTTTTGAAATGCTTAGGAACCACCACATTGCGTTTAGGCAAACCCCACTAATTCGCAACAATTTTGTCAAAATAGGAGGGAAAAGGAAACATTTTTGCCGCTTTTGAGGATTTTCGAGCATCCTCCATTTTTAAAGTTTCCCGCACCAATACAACTAGTGCCTCCACCAGCGCTGTTTCATGCCTGGCTGTAGCAAAAGAGGAATCATCCTCACTATCAGAGCACTCAGAGTGCGTGGACGCAGACTCAGCAGGGTGACTTGCATCCATGGCGGCCAGATCAGACTCAGAATCTGAGGAGACAGAAGAGGCAGGTGAGGGTGGTGAACGCTTTTTGCTGGTTCTGTTTTGCAGGACCAAATCAACCTTGGATACTAATGACTCCAGAGCCGCCGCCATGTCAGACAGGGTGGACTGGGACCAAGAAGGGCCTACCACCTCTGAGATCAGGGGGTGAAATTTGCTCCAGGGACTCCATGTTGACCAGGGAACCATACAGGCAATTTTGAAAAAACACTGCTAGTGACCCACTGCCGCGGCGCTAGCTGAATCGCTGCTATAGCAGAAAGAGGGAGATCCCTTAGGGCAATAACTCACCCCCCCCCCCCCCCCCCAGCAACACAGAGCCGAGCGCTGCATGCTGTACCCATGCGGGGATCAGAGAGAAAGAGGAAGTCCAGGAGTAAGCACTAGAGGTCAACCACCAAAGTCACCACCCACAAGGCTCCAAAAACATGGCTAATCAATCGGAAACTACAAGAAAATGGCCGCCGGAATACATAAACATGACCGCCAAATACACAGCTAGCCATCCACGGCAAAATGGCGGCTTCACGCGCGGCCATGCGGCTCCCGGGACCCACAGGGGACACCAAGGAATGACTGTACGGTAAGGGAGGCCCTGGCAGGAGCCCCCCACAAAGACACCCCCCCAAAAGACCGCACGATACCCCCAAAATGCACCTGGACAGGTATGGCCACCCTCTGGGGGGACAGGAGGGGGAGCTAAGTGTGGGTAGATGGGGGTGGTCCACAGGGAACCCCGACATGTGGGGGGAACGCTGTGTGGGAAGGAGGGGAATCCGGGGGTCCGACCGTCCCAGGGAGGGGCCCACGTCCACCCCGAAAGGCCACAAGGGAATGGGGAGACACTGTTTACTATACTATGGAACTTGGTTCGCACCGCTCCAGGCAGACCCCCTCTTTTGGAATGGGGGTGCTGCAGGCCAGGAGGCCGCTGCGACTCAGGCCTGGGCCAGGTCATATGCGCCCTTGTGAGACATTTAACTCCCAAGCCGGCCCCCATCCAGTGGGGCTATGTGGTGGCCAACCTAGCGTGGAGCTGAGGTTTGCACTTACTCGCTGGCCAGACTGGAGAGACCATAAGGATCTAGAATATCCAGTCTGTCACCCAGTCCAGCAGTTGATTGTAGTTCCCACAAGGAGCTGAAACTAATAAAAGAGAAAAAAAATAGAAAAATCAGTTTAAAAGGAAAAAATGCTAGGACCAGAGATCCCAGCAAGGAACTAGGTCCTTACTCCTGACTGGGCAGAAAAACTGAATGCCTATAGCAGGAAGTTGGAAGTATACCCCCTGGGACTGCCCCATAGGCGTGGTAAAGCTTTTTCCTGCCTAGTGTCCCACTCATGTAGGGGGCAGCATAACCAATGGTCAAGAAGATTCTGGAGCTGCGTCCATCAATGAACGAAAGAGAAATACTTTACTTTTTGAAATTTGATTGCCTTAAACATATAAGACTTACACAAAGTTTAAATAAAGCAAACAATCCTAACAAAAAACTCACTCCTTTTCATGCAAAAAGTAATGGCCACTCATTAAAAAAATGAAATACAATTATCTTGTGCAAATTAAACAAAACAATTTTAATTCTGCCCAAATCTATTACTACTACTACTACTAGAAAATGAGAATTAGCACTTGCTACTATGGAATGGCTCAGGATGGCGATTGTACAGAGAACGATGTGATTATACAAATTTAACTGATAAACATGGATCAACAAGTCAAGAGACACTTAGCGGTTGGCATTTTTTGCCAACCATTGATTGAGACAAAGGGGGGCCGTATAGTGAATGTAAATGTTATTTTTTATCTGACCCTCACGGACACCCTGAAAGCTATCCATGGACCACTTAGGGTCCATCGCTTAGAGTATACCTTTGTCTATTTAACTGAACTGTGGGGTGAGATCCTGTGTATGTACTTACTTACTAGTACTTACTTACTTACTAGTATTGCTCTAGCATCCATACCTCTGAAACCAAATTTTTGTATAAATTTTGCTGATGTGCTGACTTGGGTGTGCATTATCCTATGTTTACTAATTATGGCAGATTTCTTCTCACAGGCAGTATCTTTCTCCGCCCCCCCCCCCCCCTCCCCCTTTCTGCAGGCAGCTTTTTTCCCCATGGCAGCTCCCTTCGGGCTTACCCCAGAATTTCTGAGTGGCACTCCAGTCAGAGGCTGTGGATGTGGCAAATCACAGAGGTGCCATCTCTCCTCTGCTGGCAGGTTGTCAATCAAGAGCCATGGGAGGAAAGGGAGGAATCCTTGTGGCACAGCTACAAAGATGATGGTGCCTGGACTGTGTTGCATCAACTGATTAAAGGGGCTACCAGCTTTACAAATGGAATAATATGAAGCTGTTGGCAACAAGAACAGTTAATCTCTCAGACACATTCATTAGTCCCATAGTCTGAGTCACACAAGGTTGTGTTGTATGTCTATTTGTATACTTAAGGTCATCTTAGATGCAGCTGGATGAGACATACCTTATATGTCAGTCACTGTACATTTATCTTAACTGAGTCATGTGCTCAAAGGGGCTGCACAGGCTATGGTTCTTTAAAAAATGTACTTTGAAAGGAACATCAACTGATTATTATCAAAAATATGTGGTAGTGCTTGTGCTGAGGGCTCACTAACTTGCAATTGGTGCTGGTAAGCACATTCTTTGCTTCTTATTGTGGGCGGAAGCCTATGTTTAATGAAACTGCAAACATATTTTTTGCAACTGCAGAACTTTCTGTCTCACCTGTTAAATGAAATCCTTCTATATAGATCTTTCTTTGGGCAACAGCCAGAATACAAGGTGGACTGATTGTTAAACTACTACCTGCTACCATAAGTGAATGGCAAACAACCATCAAAATTCTCTTAGTAACATTATTGAGCAGATAAATATTATGCAAAAAGTTCAGCAGATGCATGGACACACCTATAAATGGGCAGAGGTGTCCAAGTAGGCTCTTATATTTGTCTTATTCATTATAAATGATACAACATGTCCACAGTAATAACAGTAATAACAAACACCTTTGAGCTTTATAAGTTATCACACCCTAAATGTCGATTCACATTATTATACACATTTACTTCACAAGGTATTTTACATGCATTTGTTACATTCCAGTAGCAATGAAATGCTGTCATTTCCATTCCAAAAACATTTAAACAACATAGAAAATAGCCTAATAACATTCATTTTTTTTGCCACAGTATAAATGTATATGCATTTTCATTTGCTACGCAATTTTATTTTTAATAAATACACCTCATAGCTTGTGTTTTCACCAAGAATTCATCATATTACCGCTTCTTTTCACATGGTATTTCAGTTTATATAGTGCATTTCCTAAAGCTAAACTTTACACAGATATAAAGGATACAAGGAAAAGAAACTCACTGCTCAAGGTGGTTCAGAAGCTTAATGACCAACAGAGGTGCACGCCCCGAAGATAGTCAATAATGAAAAGAAATGGCTGCACTCCAGATGAGGTAAAAATCCAGGTTTATTACTGGACATCGCAGTGTTATAAAAAGGTGGCAAGGTAGACGCGTTTCACACACTACAATGTGTGCTTAATCATTACAAAGAAAGACTGGTATAACATCTCAATATATGCACACAAGTACTCAATTTGACAATTGATAACAGGTGATACAATTAAAGTGGTAAACCATTAGGGCTCTTTCACACGGTCCGCCTCCGCAGGCGGATCCGTGTTGCTCAGCGGGGATCGATCCGCGATCCCCGCTGAGCCGGGCGGATGACAGCTCCGTCTCCACTTGCAGAGCGGAGAGGGAGGTGTCTCAGCACCCGCTGCCCTCTATGGGGGATCGGAGAAGAGCGGACCGCTTGTCCGCTCTCATCAGATCCGCTCCGCTCCGATTACTGAACGGATGGAAAAATAGGGTTTCCATCCATCCAGATTTCAGCACAGGATCGGATGCGGATGGCAGCGGGTGTCAGCGGAGGTGACCTCCGCTGACACCCGCTGCCCCATAGAGCTGCATGGAGGATCCGATCAGATCCGCCTAAAAAACTGACAGGCGGATCTGATCGGACCGCCCGTGTGAAAGAGCCCTTAGGCCTCTTTCACACGGGCGTTCCGATCAGATCCGCCTGTCAGTTTTTTAGGCGGATCTGATCGGATGCCCCATTCAGCCCTATGGAGCAGCGGATGTCAGCGGTGACATGTCCGCTGACACCCACTGCCATCCGCATCCGATCCTGTCCGTGAAATCCAGACAGATGGAAACCCTATTTTCCATCCGTCCAGGGGATCGGATGGGATCGGATGAGAGCGGACAGGCGGTCCGCTCTCATCCGATTCCCCATAGAGAGCAGCGGGGCTCTGACACTTCCCTCTCCGCACTGTGTGCGGAGACGGAGCTGTAATCCGCAGGCTCAGCGGGGATCGGCGGATCGATCCCTGCTGAGCAGCGCACGGTCCGCAACGGAATGCGAACCGCGTGAAAGAGGCCTTATCCTAAATTGCAAGTGATGCATGTGCACCCATAAAAACATCTTGATTTCAGCAGTGAATGATGTAAAAATCAAAATAAAGTGTATCCATTCTTAACCGTAATAATATGTGAAATCTTTAAAAAGAAAAAAAAGACAGGTGCATATGTAATAACATATGTATGTTCAATATAGATAAAACATATACGTGAAAAAGAAGTGGACCGCATAATATATATAGACAAAACTTGATAAAAACAATCTATGCGATCTGATTAAAGCAGAATTAAACACATGTATACTTATACAGATATATTATAACGTGTTCGACCCTCAATGGTATACTTACTTACATATATAACCAACCACTCCCACATAAAAACAAAAACATAGCAAAATGGGGTGGCTGGGAATATGTAACATCGGAGGAACCAACAATAGTTATATGTGTCTAAGTGTGTATGCGAGCAAAGAACAAGACGAGGGATATATGAAATCGGAAAAACCGACAATTGTATGTATCTAAGCGTGTATGCTAATATGGAGCGAGACAAGAGGAATATGTAGATGAAAAAACAATTATATATATATATATATATATATATATATATATTAATAATGAATATTAATTAATGTGATATCATTTAGTCTATAACATATATTGAATCTTGTATATCATTTTTTATATATAAATGTTCTGTTTTCCTCTACATATTGTAACTATGTGTAGACTAAAGATGATACTAGTGTGGAGAAATATGATCAAAAGGATTGTCAGATGGCATAATAAAACAGCCAATAAATAGCTGTAAATTATATAAAACAATGTAACATCCCAAAATTGAAGCAACTAATTAGATAGGGAGTTGCAGTGATCTACCAAATACGTCAATTGGACGGGAGTCCCTGGCATCTCTTATCGTCTATGATATGTATCGTAAGGTGTGAGTGCACATCTAAACATCATCTTAAGAAATGAATAATACAAAAATATAAAAAAAGAATAATTGATAATACAAAATTAGAACTACACCAACCGAAACAATACATCCATAGACACAAGATAAAGAACATAAAGAATTGGATATCTGATGCCACAAGGAATGTCACTAGATGCCGAAACTGTATACAGCCAATCTCTATAGTGCACACTGAGGGGGAAAAATAAGACCCCCCCTAGGTATGCTCTTATATACGCAAGTATAGACATATAGCTATGTTACTGATCACAAGAAAAAGGCGCATATGTTACTGGTCATATGAAACAGCGCATTATGGAGTGTTTTAATTGGTAACGTATAAATTAAGCATAAGGATACTAGATAAAGACAACATGAACCCGGGGATATATTTATACTGTATGTGTACACACACATATGTCCCTGTCTTCACCAGAAAAAATTATATATATATATATATATATATATATATATATATATATATATATATATACATACACATGAAAAAATATGTGCAAAAGACAAAGGATATATAGAAAAGCCTATTCATAGAAATGGGTCACGTCCCATTCAAAATTCATACCCTGTGGTAAACGGGTCTGTAAATGAAAAATCCAAAAAACCTCTCTTTTGCATAATAAACTAAAGATATCTCCTCCTCGTGGTGGTGGTTTAATCTTTTCAATAATTTGTATTTTCATGGCTATAGTATCCCCATTATGATACATGTTGAAATGTCCAGCTACATTGGTTTTAAAGTTTTTAGTGACACTGTATAGATGTTCGTTCGGTCACGTAAACGCCTAATTGTCCTGCCCACGTATTGCATATGGCAAATATTACATGTTAGTAAATATATAACATAGTTGGTGTTACAATTAAAAAAATTATTGATGTTATATGCTTTACCTGTATGAGTCCCTGTTAATATGTGATTGCAACATGGGCATCCGTTGGCACCACATTTATAATTCCCTTCAAACATAGTTGCCAACATTTGAAAAAAAATTTCCAGGGACCACTTGCAGCACAGCTATCAAATAATTACCACACCCACTTCCCCGAAGCTCCACCCACTCCGCATAATCTCCGCCTACTTATCAGATTATAGGGTCTACTCAATAAAGAGAGAATTACAGGAGATTAAAAAAGGGAATTTCAAACTTAAGGCCAATGTAGCAGAGTTGGAATAATTCTCCCATTCAGCTGCACTACTTCTGCCTAAAGTTTAAAATTCTCATCACAATTTCCTGTAATTCTTTCTTTATTGAGTAGGCCATTATAACACCAAGTTCCCACCAACAGTACCATCATCCTTGGTATGCGATAGATACATTCGCAGCACAGGAACTATATCAGGCAGGTACATTTTATCACTTTTAGGCATACCTGCCGAGAGAGGGAGAGAGAGGGATAGAGGGAGAGAGGGAGAGAGAGAGGGAGAGAGAGAGGGAGGGAGAGAGAGAGGGAGAGGGAGAGGGATAGAGTGGAGGATAGAGAGAGGGAGAGGGAGAGAGGGAGAGGGAGAGAGGGAGAGGGAGAGGGAGAGAGGGAGAGGAAGAAAGAGGGATAGGGAGGGAGAGGGATAGGGAGGGAGAGGGAGAGAGAGAGAGAGAGAGAGAGAGAGAGAGAGAGATAGAGGGAGGGATAGAGAGAGAGAGAGGGATAGAGTGAGGGATAGAGGGATAGAGGGAGGGAGGGATAGAGGGAGGGAGAGAGATAGAGGGAGGGAGGGAGGGAGGGAGATAGAGGGATAGAGAGAGGGAGAGAGGGATAGAGAGAGAGAGGGAGGGATAGAGAGAGGGAGGGATAGAGAGAGAGAGAGGAGGGATAGAGAGAGGGAGGGAGGATAGAGAGAGGGAGGGAGAGAGAGAGGGAGATAGATTAGGGATAGAGGGAGGGAGGGAGAGAGAGAGAGCGAGAGGGAGAGGGAGGGATAGAGAGGGAGGGGGAGAGAGAGAGAGGGGAGGGATAGAGGGAGAGGGAGAGAGAGGGATAGGGAGGGAGAGGGAGAGAGAGAGAGAGAGGGAGAGGGAGAGAGGGAGAGAGAGGGAGAGGGAGAGAGAGGGATAGGGAGGGAGAGGGATAGGGAGGGATAGGGAGGGAGAGGGAGAGAGAGAGAGAGAGAGAGAGAGAGAGAGAGAGAGAGAGAGAGAGAGAGAGAGAGAGAGATAGAGGGAGGGATAGAGAGAGAGAGAGAGAGAGAGAGAGGGATAAAGTGAGGGATAGAGGGAGGGAGAGAGTTAGAGGGAGGGAGATAGAGGGATAGAGAGAGGGAGAGAGGGATAGAGAGAGGGAGAGAGGGATAGAGAGAGGGAGAGAGGGATAGAGAGAGAGAGGGAGGGATAGAGAGAGGGAGGGATAGAGAGAGAGAGAGGAGGCATAGAGAGAGGGAGGGAGGGATAGAGAGAGGAGGGAGAGAGAGAGAGGGAGATAGATTAGGGATAGAGGGAGGAGGGAGAGAGAGAGAGCGAGAGGGGGAGGGAGGGATAGAGAGGGATAGAGAGAGAGAGGGGAGGGATAGATGGGAGGGAGAGGTGGATAGAGAGAGAGAGGGGAGATGGAGGGATAGAGGGAGAGAGAGGGCTAGAGAGAGAGAGGGAGGAGAGGGAGGGAGAGGGAGGGAGGGAGAGAGAGATACAGGGGTAGATAGAGGGATAGAGGGAGGGATGGAGGGATAGAGGAGGGAGAGAGGAAGAGAGAGGGATATAGGGAAAAGAGGGATATAGGGAAAAAGAGGGATATAGGGAAAAGAGGGAGGGAGAGAGAGGGGGAGGGAGAGAGGGAGGGATAGAGGGAGGGAGAGAGAGAGGGATAGAGGAGAGAGAGAGAGAGAGGGATAGAGGGAGGGAGAGAGAGAGGGATAGAGGGAGGGAGGGAGGGAGGGAGGGAGAGAGAGAGAGAGAGATAGAGGGAGGGAGAGAGAGAGGGAGAGAGGTGAGGGAGGGAGAGAGGGAGGGAAGGAGGGAGAGAGAGGAGGGAGGGAGAGAGAGGGATAGAGGGAGGAAGAGAGAGAGAGGGAAGAGAGAGAGAGAGAGAGAGAGAGAGGGAGGGAGGGAGAGAGGGAGCGGGAGGGAGAGAGGGAGGGAGGGATAGAGGGAGGGAGAGAGAGAGGGATAGAGGGAGAGAGAGAGAGAGGGATAGAGGGAGAGAGAGAGAGAGGGATAGAGGGAGGAAGAGAGCGGATTAGAGGGAGGAAGGGATAGAGGAGGGAGAGAGATAGAGGGAGGGAGGGAGATAGAGGGATAGAGAGAGGGAGAGAGGGATAGAGAGAGGGATAGAGAGAGGGAGGGGATAGAGAGAGGAGAGAGGGAGGGATAGAGAGAGAGAGGGAGGGACAGAGAGAGAGAGGGAGGGACAGAGAGAGAGAGGGAGGGATAGATAGAGAGAGGGAGGGAGGGATAGAGAGAGGGAGGAGAGAGAGAGGGAGATAGATTAGGGATAGAGAGAGGGAGGGAGGGAGAGAGAGAGAGCGAGAGGGGGGAGGGATAGAGAGGGAGAGAGAGAGAGGGGAGGGATAGAATGAGAGGGAGAGGGAGTGTGAGGGATAGGGAGGGAGAGGGATGGGGAGGGAGAGGGAGAGAGAGAGAGAGAGAGAGAGAGAGAGAGAGAGATAGAGGGAGGGATAGAGAGAGAGAGAGAGAGAGAGAGAGAGAGAGAGAGAGACGAGAGAGAGAGAGAGGGATAGAGTGAGGGATAGAGGGAGGGAGGGATAGAGGGAGGGAGG